>NC_087375.1:29909439-30240314 GCF_031761385.1 Necator americanus
TGAAGCTGCATGTGTTAGCTCAGAAAATTTCCTTGGTTCTGGTTTCTGGTTTCTGATAGCTCCAGAATCTTTATGTCTCATAGAACTTTGAATCGTCGCTTCATAACATTTACAACTCATATTTTAATTTTAATGTATTTCTTGTTTCTTACTGAGGAAGAAGAAATTGCAGCGCGACATGAACCACACCCTTTTCTTCCGGAACAAGGGGACGCATAAAATGGGTGAGTAAGGATTCACGGCTTCCAATGCGTAAGTTTTCTGGAGGAGCGATTGGTGTGATGCTCAAATTTCCTTGGAGGTTTATGTTTGTTTACATAAGGGTGACTCCTTGTATTTCAAAAGAAGTATCACTTTTTGGCAATTCAAGTGAATCTATTAAAGAAATAGAAGATATCCGAGTAATTATTTCACAGAAAATTTCTCAAGAAGCCGTACTCTAAGGAGAAGCACTCGCCTGCAGAATGATTGCGATGGATTTCGACGATTATGCAGCACTTTAGCTTTTTCCAATTCCTGATCCATAACGATCCGAGGAATTCGGACTTCTTCGTTCGATTTCATAATTAGAGTTTTTGTTTTATTCTCACGTTCTGAAATTGACTGCACGGATTTATTCCAATAATGAGGAAAACATTGAACATTGTCGTACTTTTTGGTTGTGATCGATTTGCAACGTAGGTGACCAAAGCAAATTCGAGAAGAGCACAGAAAATAAACGTTAGACAAGCTGAAAATCGCTTTTTTCCGCTCAATTTCATAGAAAAACACTGAAAATCATTGTAAAAAGTAAAAAGTTAATCTCTGTTCACCTCCAATCCACACATCAATAGCTTTAATATAAGCAACAGGTGGTAGCTTTGCATTTATACCTGACGACTGAAACGATGCGGTGAATTTTTTTGTAGTCTCGAAAAAATTTCCCGCTACAAAATTTCTCACCTGTGTTGTCATAGTAAGAAGTGTGGTGACCCCTAATGTAACCCGTGCTGGCACTGCCGTTCTGTCAATCCAGAACGATACCCATGAGACGATCACAAGCATACATGAGGGAATGTATAGTTGGAGGAGGTAGTAACTGGAAGTAAAACGGAAGTTTGAGTTTTTGTTTTTTTTTGTTTTTTTATTATATTAAAATATTATCATATCATTCAACGCTGATTTTATTTTGTTCCTGGGACAAAAGGTTTATGCAGGGATAACTTAAATAATTCACGCTCATTAAATTGGAATACAATCCGGCAACGACGTGATGAGATTTCTCTGAAGAAGTAGGAAATAATTAGAGTTTAGATTGTATAGGTGAAGATTTTACCAGGCTCGAAACTGCTTGGAAATTAGTCGGAAAAACGAAGAAATTTTCACGAAGTGGGATTACTTGACATAAGGTAGCGAATAAGAAAAGTGTTTCAGAAATAAACAAGCGCTAATATTGGATAAATTTATCCGTCAAGTTGGAAAATTGGGTTAGCGAGAAATTTTTGGAATGAGACGGTCACGAGCTTCCCTAGAACCTCTCGAATCAAATTTCTTCATCAAAGGAAAAACCACATAAATACGTATTCTCATCCCATGCAAAGAAAAAACTGCGGAGGAATTGTTAGAAAATTTTTCACAAATAGCAAAAGAATAGTAAAAAATTTTCTAAATTACCTGAACTGTCTTTTTAACTGCAAAACAGTTCTTAAACATGAATAAGTTCCAGTATTCGTTTTGCTAGTGCAATAAGTGGTGGAAACGTTGTTTAGTTGAAAAGAGGGAAGTGAAGAAGAGAGGCCCTGCTTTAGTTGAACGGGATCATCGCTCTTCCATACATATTCTGAAGAAGAAAACAATTTTAAATCGTTCCATTATTAAATATTAATAATTTTATTAAATAATAAATTATTTTTTAATTACTTTATTAAATAATTTTCCTTTTTAATCCAAACCAGTGCAAAGATTAAACGTAGTCGCTGTCAGAAATTGTCCTCTTTTTTTGTTGGATTGCTATCTTCACGCACGCTACAGTGCTGCCTTCCTTACCGTACACAAGGATCTAGTAAACCGCTGCTACCCTCTCCGCCGCTGGGTGGCAGACGCGGCGCGTACGCCTGCTTCCACAGACGTGGAACGTTGTTAGTTGTCTCGTAGGGGTTTTGTTGGTGTTACACTGTCGTTTTTCTGGGTAATTAGGAAAAATAGAAGATTATCACGCCAAACATCCTTAACGAAACCCCTAATTCTATTTATTCGTGCACAACACACTCAGCTTCGTATTATGCTGCCTTCAAGCGAACCGACGGACAATCGAAGAGTTGCCCTCCTCCCTGAATTCTCCGCACGCTGGTAGACATGGCGCACATGCCCACTTTAGACCCTGGATCATCCTTCCTAGATTGTGGATTCTTCAAAAATCAGAGGTCGCCCGGTGTAGCTGTTGCTTTTATTCTTCTTTTGTCATTATTATAGTACGGCCATTTATGCACAAACGAGAGCTCGCTACGGTTTCCTAACGTCCCTAACGTATTTACTTTGGCTAATACACAGTTCGCTTTCCGTTGATCCTCAAAAAGTAAAAGTTTCCAGTTCCAGAGTTGGTCGGGGAGCCAGTGGTTCGGCTCTCAACAAAGCTAACCAAACAAAGCATTTAATTCCCACTGTATCAAAAGAATTTTATGCCGAATCTGTGTGGGAAGATGTAGAGAAGAAATTTCTACATCGCTTGACCCGATGAGTTTTTTATATGAAAGTGAGCGTTCGCTAAAACGTCTACAAATGCGAATTATACCAAAGACGCTCGCCGCATTGAGTGATCAACACTCATTTCACGCTTTATTCTTTAACGACTTTATTTAACGATTTCCCCAATAATGATTGAAAAATTTTAATCTGAAAAAATTTCCTCGATACGACAAAATAGCACAAAATAACGACGAGTATCGTAGCAAGTGATAAACTAATTATTTAGTTTAATTATTGTTGAAAATAGGTAAAAGATGGGAAAAAAATCACCAATATCATTTGTCGTATAAGCGTACGATGCAAGGTCGATAAAGCATTGTTGAACGTCCATTGGATAGAACTGAAATAAATCTTAGCGTTGTCAGAAATTTATTAAAATAGCTATAAATTCTATGAGGTCAATTTACAACTGATCCTTATTATTTAATTTTTAACATCAATTAGTTTTTATTCTTTTTAATCTTGATTTTTTAAATATTCTTTTTGGTTTTTTACCTACTTTTTTTGGTAATCGAGTTGCTTTGAGACATCGAATCCACAAAATAGGTGGCGAAACGAGATACAAATAAATATTGCAGTAAATACGTAAGCAACACATTAATTATTCTTATAATGTATGTGCTGGATTTCCCTATATAGGAAAGGAAAGTATTCGATTACCTGTAGATGCATTGGACACGACAGTACTAACGATATCCTCACAGAATAGAGGATTGTCCCATCCTTGTGCACACGAATTAGTACATTTGGCTTGTCAATCATATGCTTATAGGCCTGCTTCTCGTTCTGGAAGAAAAAAACGGGACCATTGTCGATCCATCATCAGGGCTATCATTATCGATTAGCGTACATATTCCTACATTACCATTTCACATATTCCTTTTAGAGCCCCAAAAAATAGGGAAATAACTGCTTCCTGTTTTCAAAGTATTTTCATTTGCTCACGCAATTCGAAAGCTTCGAAAAATCTGAGGAGAGAGGCACACTCGAGAAATAATTTGCATTTTGCCTGTTTCTTTTCTCTTTTGAAGCACATCCTAAGGGGAATTCCTGCGCTTTTCCATAGCGCCGGGCTTTCAATGGGTTTGTTAATCGCTAATCGCCAAACCAGAGAGAGAGAGAGAGAGAGAGAGAGAAAGAGAGAGAGAGAGAAAGAGAGAGAGGGAGAGAGAGAGCAACACCTGAAAAAACGAGTCCGGCATCCAGATTTGTTGTCCGGCTGTGAGGATAAGGAAGTCCGGAACGGATTCACCATTTAGACCGTACCTGGAAAAATTATTCATTTAGTGTGGTAAAGGTTGCTTAGTTGTTGGTGGTAGTTGCTCTAGAATCTTCGTGTCTCAGAAAAGTTTAATCGTCGCTTAACAACATTTGCATCTCATATTTTACAGTATTTTTTGTTCCTTATTGAGGAAGAAGAAACTGCGGTGCGACATGAACCATTCCCTTTTTTCTCCCGAAACAAAGGAAGGAGCAATTGGGGTGCGTTAGGATTCATGGCCGTGCCAGTTTTCCGGACAAGGATTTGTGTGATGCTCAAAGTTGCCTGGTAGCTCATTGGCTTAGAAGAGATAAGAGAACTTTTCACTCATATCTGCTTCCTAGCGGGTCCATGGATTTATTTTGGTGCCAAAAGAAAAAAAAAAGAAATTGTCCACATATATAAAGGACAACGTGTTGATTAATGGATAAATATCTATCGATGACTTGTACTCTATTCGTTACTACGATGGGTTTTACAAATTATATGTTCTCTCAACTTTGAGAGATTATTGATTTTGGTAAATTCTTTTTGGAAACATCTATACAAAAAAAGGCCCTCTGTATATTCGCGCTCGTTTGGTCCAGCTTTTCAGGCAGCGTTGGTCTAATATGGTTTTTTTCAACGAAAATGATTCAAAATTGGAACTTCTCGTTCTAGGATAACTACTTATCACCTACGAACATCTTCAATCTATTCTTAGCTGTAATTGTTCAATATTCACAATTTTCTTCTAAAAAAATGTTTGGAGCTCAAGTTTACAACCACAGAAGCGATCGAAATTATGATGGAAGAAAAATTTGCGATCCCTGGATTTGCATCTGGTCATCAGGTCATCATAAGATTAGCATCAAGTTTTCAATTTCAAGATCATCAAGATAACAGCATATAGACATTACCAATTGCGTATTAGTGTGGAAATCATATTTGTTTTCACGGATACGTAGCTAAAGAGTGCACACTTAGCAGTCTATAAAAAATAAAACCGAGGGTAGGGGCACTTTGTCTGCTCAAGTAGAATCAAAGATATCACAATGTGCCGCAGTTGTTACGATCCTGCTTTAACAATGGTCCGTGACTCAAAATTGTAGTATTAGAGCCTTTATGATACGGCTGCGTACAAAAAAAAAATCAGTAGCGGTGACATATCTCAGGATGCTCAGAAAATAGTCGGATGAGAAAAAAAAAACAATGTTGTGTTCATCGCTCTAAACATACTTCAGACGGTCATCTCTCCAACTTTCTCGAAACGTCAGCTGAACGCTGTATTCCATATTTACATTGTCGATTTTCGATATGCTAAAAATAAAATAAATGAGAAATATGAACGAAACCTTCAAGGTATTCCATTATTTATTAGAGCATATCTTCGTGTCTGACACGTAAAAATTAGAAATTTCCATCCAAAAAAATCAGATTTTTGTTGTATTTTCGCTGGAAAATATGTTATCTTAAATCACAAAATTGCTTGAATGACACGAAAAAAATATGATGTCATTTTGCGAGTTTTTTTTTCTACAATTGTTTTTCAAATATCTTCTGCTGCATTAAGTAGAATTCAAAGAATATAGAGAGAGAGGAGAGAGTTCTCATTGACCCGTTGTAGATTTTCATAGGTAGACTGTTATTTTAAAAATATAATATTACGATTTGGTAAATAAAAGATGCAATTATTCAGTTGCTCTTTTCTTTTCTTTTCTCTTTCCAAAATCCAATTTCCAATCTTCCCCAAAATATTTCCACTTTGATGAAAATTATTTTTTTGACGTAGAATTTACCTTCTGATAAGCATATTGACGGCAACAACAACTGGACCACCGTGGATTGTACCTAGAAGAGAAAAACATTAAATAAGGTCACAGGTTTTTTATTATCAGGGGTAGAGTGTAAGAAAGGAACAAATCCGCCTCAAACTTCAAAAAATACGACCAATAAAATTCCAAAAAAATTATTAGAATTACGAAATCATAGAAATATTGAGAAAAGTGTTTAGGTTGGTCGGAAGTCGAAATATTAGAGGTAAACTAGGATTTTTTCTTAGGACCGTTTGAACAGTAGCATTTTTTCGGGTGGAATAAGCTAGAGATAGCATAGCTAACAGCAAATGACCTATTCATCACAACTGAAAAACGTCATGTACAGTCTTTTTTTTGTGGAAAACTGCAAAAAAAAATTTTCGAAATATTTGAAGGATCTGAATAGCATAGCTAACTTTAATTTTACAGTTTCCCCGAGATTTTAGTTTCTACACGTTGGCCCCTAATGTTTCCCAGCAAAGTCTCCTGTGCAGTGGGTTCGAGGGGTTCGTAGCCCCTGATTGAAGGCATCACCCCACGAATTTGAGATGGTATGGATTTCAGGTGGAGTATTCCTACACGAGATGGGAGACTATGGAGAGGAGGGTGATTCCGTCCATTTCTTCCTAATTCCCGTAAAAAACGGCCCGGAAGATGTGGCGCCGTACAAGGCTGGCGCGCTCCTGTCGAACTGCTTGTAGAAAATAGTGTGCCAGAACGCCTAAAGCCGTATCTTCCGGACCGTTTTTTACGGCAATTAGGAAGAAATGGACGGAATCACCCCCCTCTCCATAGTCTCCCATCCCGTATACGAATACTCCACCTGAAATCCACCTCAGATTATCACCTCAGATTCGTGGGGTGATGCCTTTAAAGATGTCACGCAGAAATAATAGGTGCCCTTTAATAGTGTTGGCAATTCCTTTGAGTTTAGATGGCAAAAAGTGCCTCTTTTATTCAATTAACGAGAAGAATAAGAGTTGCAACATAGCAGAGATTCCAACATATTTCTGGTCCAGGAACCAATTCCTGTTCAACACTACAATTTTCGTTTTCCAGGCTTGGCAAACCATGCAGCAAATTTTCATCCATATTTGATGAGCTTTTTGAGTTTGAACCCATCATTTTTGTTTGTCGAAACTTTCGAGAACACAGGTGGTTCAAGGAAAAATTCTTGAACCATTCCTGCTAAATAATGGAAAACTGGTGCTAAATCAAAGTCGGTATAAAAAAAAGAAAACTGTGTAGCGCTCTTTTCAGATAATTATGAGTAATTTATGATGATAATTTATATTAAAATAAAAATTGAAAACAATAAATCGAAAATAAATAATTCATATTAAAATTGGTTTATATCTAACTCTAAACAGCTCTAAGATTCCTTGTTGAAATCGGGCAACACGTGATCCTTGTATGATTGCCGTAGTTAAAGTCGTTTAAGCCGAATTTCTACTCCTGACCACCGATAAAAATTTGGATAGCCATTAATTACAAATCTGTCTCAATGCTCGAACGCTGCACTTCTTAGAATTAGAAAGAGAAGGGCAAAAAAAAAACAAAAGAATTAAAACAGCATGGTTAGAAAATACGAAGACTCCATCTCTCGATTCCAATGGTGAACTCCTTCTAAGATTTTTGGTTACTGTAGTATAAAAAGTTGACAGAGAAATTTACCGTTCCACATTTTTCGTTGAGCAGTATCTTTACATATCTTGATGAAAGTCATATTTATAGGCGATTCGCTAGGAAACAGGGAAATAAATTCATGCAGACAGTTCTTCTGGATTATCCCCTATTCAAGTAGTTGAAATCGCAGTAAGTGAAGACGATAAAATCTGTAATGGGGTTATTTACTGAGGGTTTGGATGAGTTACGGTTACGGGTGAACTAATTCGAGGTTTTCGTCTGGATTTTCTAAAAACGTGCTACATTTCCTTTTGAGGAATACATCAGTTCAACAGAACGGATCTCTTTGTCGAACTACTGGATTTCCATGTCAGGATATTCACATGAATTGGTGCTTGGCAACCTTCATCTTCGAAAATTTGACTACAGAGCCCAGTAGTTTTGAAAACAGGAACAAATAAAGCAGAAAAATATAAAAATTAGACATTTAGATGTAGAAAAAGGAACGTTAGAGGGGAATTACAGGACGTTTCCCAGTTCGCCGAAGGAGACCTTAGAAAGCTTATTTTATTACAGTTTCTTTCTTGGATTTTTTAAGCTGTTTCCCGCTGTTTCTGGAGATACTTCGCCCATTCTGTCTTCTGTCGATCTCAAAGAATCCATTTAAGTTAGTCTATCTTCCAGACCCTCTCCACGCTTACAGTATACACACACTTTGTGAAATGGTAGGAGAAATTCGCTTTTAGGTTCATTTTGAAGGGCCACCAATTCATTCAGATTGAACTGGGATAACCGGGGATTCGAAAAATAAGGAATAAGGAATAAAGGGAGAAAGAAACCAATGAATGTAAGAAAACACTCTTCTGTGATGGAAAATAGCCAGACATTCTGTAAATCTGCGTCGTTTTTTTTCGTTCATAACATCAGATAATCAGCTAGCACTGCCCTTTATCTTTATGGAATTATAAGCAGTTTAGAGAAGGCTGAAGATTTTCTCAAGTTTTTTTTTTCCCATCTTACCGTCTTCAGCCGGTGGTCGCACTCGCCAATCATAACCTTTAGTGAGAAGTTTCTCAAGAAGTTGAGTGTCTGACGATTGCGGTTGTTCAATAGGTTTTCTTTCCTAAATTAGAAATATAAACTTTGTTACGTCGCTGAGAAATAGAAACATCTTGGAAATTTCGCGGACTTAACCTCTATCCTTATTCTTGCAATCCCCTCCAGTGTGTTCGGAGTTTCATCTTCTGGTGGTGTTGTTGTCATTATTATTGACTCTTTCCGAGAGTTGTCTCCGTTTTCGAACGTTGGATATCGATCATACCTGGAATCTACGTTTCTAGAGAACCGAAGGACTTGACCATTCACAATTTCTTGAGTTTGCCACATTCGCTGCGCCCGTTTCTGTTTTTCAGCGCCAACTAACTCAGGGGAATCTAAATCGCCGGCGAGGATTTCGTCGAGATCATCCACGTCCGCAGCTTCTTCTGCCTGATGCGTTCCCACACGTCCTTCGTCCCTCTTCTCAGCCGAACTGAAGTTACGTGACGGTGTTAACTCGTCCTCGTTCTCATCCTAAACGAAGTGTGTGAATAATTTGGATTATTTGCACACTTTGACGACGTGATTCCTACGTTTTCTCAAAACAACTCAGCATTTTCAGGATGCAAAATCTCGATTCAGTAGTCTCACTGCAGCGCACTGCAACAATTAGAAAATTTGCCGGGGAGCGGCTCATTTATCCGCGGTTTTTTTTCGCTATCACTCTCTAACGAGGACGATGATCGTGCGCGCATTAGGCAAACATTCTACGTGTCGCGTCCCTCAAAAACTCATAGGAAACACTCAAAAATTTATTCGCGTCCAGAGAACACGGCAAATTACGCGAAGGTGTCCAATTTCTGCACGTTTTCGGATCCAGATGTAAATATTATAGGTTTCAGCATATGCAGATATCTTTTATCTGGTTGAATTAATACTGGCCTTAGCCGAGTGTTCGTTGCTTCGATATTCAGAGCTCAGACGGGATAATTGAAGATTCAAAAAATAGTCCCTAAAGAATAAAAGGAGAGGGAAACCCGCGACACCTAGAAAAAGCTGTAGAGATTGGAAAAATTCAATTCTAGACAGAATCAGCTTTTATTTTACGCAAATTCCTGGTTTATCACGCATTACGGTGAGAAATATCGATGGAAACGCTCAAATATACGTGAAATATTGCGATTTGAGCAGAAATGATGATAGTACGATTCCAAATAAACGCTACAAGGTTCAAACTTTATTAGAATTTATCTAAGTAATTTTTTATTTGTAATTTAATTCTAAAAAATAACTAGGATTTCAATATTATTTAATATGGTGAAAAAATAAATTTGAACCGAATACGAAAAAATAGTCAAACTTTGAAAATATTGGATGATTTTCTTTTTGTAGTAGTGGATTATAACTTATCTATGGGTGGAAATTTAATATTATAATGTATTTTTGTTTATTAATGAGCGTTTATAAATAGAATACATAAAATGCTAGTAAATGAGTAGAGATAACAGAAAATACCTCAACATAATATTTTCAGGCAGCATAGCTGGTTCGTGTCATCAACTCTGCACCTCAGAACCTCTTTAGTAACTTTAATAGTTTTTTTTTCTTGCGAAATGTTTCACAAGGATTTCATCAACAACGAAAAATGCTTTTTTTTGTGGAATTTTCCGTCCAATTTTTACAAACGACGCAAAACAAAGGAAGAAACGGGTGCCATAACCTCTTCCCTCTTGAATTTTCCATTATTCACGAGATTTTTCTCAACCTGGGTGACATTCCCCCAGACTACATCCTGTTTTTCTCAGTTTTATGTTAACTGAAGTAAACATAATTGGCATCATATTGACTGCGGTTCATTTCCCAAGCATGACGAATCCGCAAATTGATCGGGATAATAGTGAAACGAAATTTTTATTATCACCAGTATAAATGGAATTATCCAGTTTTGCAGAAATCCAGAAATATTTTCTGTTATTGTAACTCTGTGAACCGTACTATCTTTTAAAGTTCTAATCTTCACCCCACGAATCTGGGGTGCTGCGGGTTTCAGGTGGGTTATGCCTATGCGGGGTCGTAGATTATGGAGAGGAGGGTGATTCGCAATGCACATGCACAAGGCTGATACGCTCCAATCGAACTCGATGTAGAAAACAGCGCCCCGGAACGGTACGCTTGAAGCCGCATCTTTCGGGCCGTTTTTTTTACGGCAATCAGAGAGAAATGAACTGAATCACCCTCCTCCCCATAATCTACGACCCCGTATAACCCACCTGAAACCCGCACCACCCCAGATTCGTGAAGTGATACCATTAAGGTATATATCAAGGCTAAACTCACTCAAAATGTACTAAAATTGAAAAGAAAATATTTGAACAAAAACTGAACTTAACATGGATTAGCAGAGAAATTTTTAAAAAATCACAACTTAGATATAGATTGACTCTAATTAAATTTTGAACTTGATAGTCAACTCATCCAAAAATTTATCCTCAGGAACTATCGTTTTTCCTGCTAAGGTTACCGAAATGAATTAGTTAATTAATTACTTAGATATAATAATCAAAAGGTACCGATTCGGGACGAAGACCGGAGGATTTTCACAGATTTTCTTTACTCAAGGATCTATCGAATATATGTATATAGACAGTATTTCTACTAATTTTTATTCCTATTTACATCGAGAAGGGCGGGTGTAGCGCAGTGGGTTAGAGGTTCCGCTTCCTGCAAGTCGGAGGTTTGAATCCGCCCCAGGGGTCATCAAGCCTTTCATCCCTCCGCGGTCGATAAATTGGTACCAGACTGGTCTGGGAGGATAAAAACACTGACTTGACACATCGGCTGGCCCCGCAAGTCAGTGTATAGGCCAGTTACACGTTCGTAAACCTCAAATGATTCTGAATTGAAGTGAACGTGGGGGCGCATCCCTAGCGGATTGATTAACGCCAGAAACTTTATCCTTCATCCTTTATTCTTATTTACATCGATGTTCATTTTTCTTTGTATTTATAATTATTTATTTATTTGTTCATATTTACATCAAACGTGTAGAAAATGCAAAATATAAAATAGTAAAACAGAGCTGTCGCCGTTTCTGCAGAACGTTTTGGTGAATATACTTTATAGATCGCTTTTGTTTCATACTTTCACTCGTTAAGGGTTTCTTTTCCTAGATTCTTGATAATTATTGTGTTGAAGCTCGTCTTATATTGAATTATCTTGATCTTAGGTGATCTGTGTTTCTTAAATCTTGATGGTTGGTGTTCCCAAGTTGTCTTCTGCTTCTATTCACGAATTCTCGAGTTTGAAACTTTTTTTCTGTGAATGGAGAAGGTTTATCCCCTCCACCCGAGCCCATTCTAAACTCCTTCATAAGAGCAAAGATGCGCAGTTCTGGGAGGCAATATGTAGTTTCCTTATCTTCTTTTCGGACCAGAAATTTTTTTAACTTTTGATGATTTTGAAAGGGTTTTAACTCTGATGTGGATCTAGTTTTTCCACTTTGAGTCCATAATTTGCTCTCCGCCAGAGAATCCTCTTCTTTTTGAAGCTTTCAGACAAAGCCTTTTTTCCGGATTCATTTCTTCCATAATGTTCATAACAAGACTGAAGTGTTTTGATCATGGAATACGCTAGGAATTTACGCGTCCGTGTTGGAGAAGGGGGAAGCTTCGCATCGTTCACGAACAATAGTCAGCGCCTCACTTGAGTTTCTCTTTACGTATTGATGAGGGGCTGGATAAAGGACGTTCTTCGCTCTTCGATCAAAAAATCGGAAAGTTTTGCGTACAAAAAAAAACTGGCCTCTATTCCGTAGTCGTTCGAATATACTAGAGAATACGATCCGCTTTAGGCTCCTCATTGAGGGAATAGAGAGTTTTTTTTTTCAAAGATGACATGGGAATTTTTTTCTGCAGACCGTGGAATAAAAAGAATCTGTCATAATTTGTAAACGGTTCTGTAGAAATGAAGTCGACTCTGTTTTAAATTTTTGTATTATGCACATTTTATATATTCGATGTGAACATAGATAAATATAGAAGTGTATACAAGTACAAAAAAAAGAAAACAAATCAGCAGATGTGAATGTAAGCATCAAAATATCGAACTGAATAAAAATAAATATAATTACTTTTTATATCTTTGAATGATAAAGCGATAAAAATCTGGAACAATTTCTTGGGTCTTCGTATTGAACCAGAACATTTTGACTAATATATCTACTGTTTTGGTTATCAATAAAGTATTATGGTGATTTGAAGATAAGTTCAGGAACTAAAGAGATACCACCACAATGAAAAGAAAAATTCAGATTAAATATAGAATGTAGTAGGATGGATACCTAGTGTAAGATAGAACTTAGTTACAAAAATCAAGGATGCTATCAATATTAGATGACAATTAAAATATGATATGATAATTTTAGCGTTACATAACCAAAATAGTAATAGTATTATGCTAATTTTAACGAAGGCTTAAACACAACTCAAACTTAACTTTAAATAATAAATAAATAAAATAATAATAATAATCAAAATATGATATGATAATTTTATCAAAGTTGTAGCGTTACAATCAGGGAACGTTTGAGACCTTGTTGCATTTAATCCGAGACCGTAAAGTTGCTCAATTACAACCGAGTTGGCAGTTTCGACTACGGGTAAGTAACTCAGAACATTCTGTGAACCACATACCGCTTCATTGTAACCAGTTACATTTCCATTCGCATATATCTCGCGAGGAGGAATTTCTGAGGTTCTCAAAAAGAAAAAAAAAAGAAACGCTTTCGAACTTAGCCGTCATGTTTTTATCATGTTAGTCGTTGTTTGTTCTTTTTCCTTATCACCACCATATTGATGTTTTGGTTATTAATCCAGCAAATCTCAATAATTGTCAAAATAAAAGATAAAAAAGGATAAAGTGTCTGGCGTTAATCAATACGCTTACGAGGCGCCACGACGTTCACTTCAATTCAGAATCGTTTGAGGTTCACGAACGCGTATCTGGCCTATACAATGCCTTGCGGTGGCTAGCCGATGGGTCAAGTCAGTGTTTTTATCCCCCCAGACAAGTCTGGTACTCCAATTTATCGGATCCGGACGGATGAAAGGCTTGGTGAGCGCTAGGGCGGATTCGAACCCCCCATTCGATCGTGGAGAAAGCGCAATCTTTTACCGGCTGCGCTACACCCGCCCTAAGTGAGAATAAAAGCAAATTTAATGGCTTTTTTCCTTCTGTTTCTGAATGAAACAACTGCAAAGCTCTTTCTTCTTCTGACTCTGATCCGGTTCTTCCGAAAATGTCGATCGTGCAGGCAGCGGAATGTCTAGCCGCTACACAACACTCGCCCGTTTTCAAAATAGGAAAAAGATATCCGGAGAAAAGGGATTACAAGAATTGGAAAGGAGAAAGCCATAAATAAGTATTTTTTCTTATGATCTCAGTAGAGTTTCAAGGAAATTTACCTCATGAGACCATCCGAGACTCCAAAGCATTTTCTCGAGAAACATGAAACGTTACAAAGAAAAGGGGACAGAGTTAAGCAAGGAAGAAGAAGTAGAAAACAACAGAAAGATGCCGCATAACCATGAAAACAAGCGAAAATTAGTCATTCTAGGAGAAATTCACATCAACCAGCGGACTCAAACCCTAAAAAGATAGAATTTCAAAAACAGATTTGTGTACAAATGCAAAAAAAACGCGCATAACGCATAGAATTTCACTGTCGGACTTGTTTACAAACGCAGTGCGACGCACTACGTGTTCTCTTTTAGTATCCTTTAACCAATCGAAACCGAGAGACCCAAAAAATGGGATCTATTTCTGCAGTACAGTTATTTTTCGATGACAAATTATAAGAATAAGACATAATTTTTAGGGGGTACGTTACATGTTCGGATTACATCCCAAGCTTTGAAATTATGTTCCCAGCTACTATGTACTTTTCCCTGATTTTTCTGATTTCTGAGCTCAGTGAAATTTTCAAAATTTCCCTCACATATTCGTAAGTTTCCGCATGAATGAAGAAAATCGGCGGGAAAAAAGGGGAGAATCTTCAATATTATTTAGAACGAACATATTGGAAGAAATCTCCGGATAAAGTAAATAGAACAGAGCGCTTCCAGGAAATTGAACAATTTTCTACGATGATATGTGAGTTATTTTTATGGGAAGATGAAGACGCATTTAATGCCACAAGGCATCCAGAATAGTTGGGGATATCGTTGACGAATAAGCGAATCAAAAACTATTTCTTATTTATTCGTACATAGTGAATCTGACGATGTTTTCCTGAGATAAATGGATCGGAAGGGAAAGAAAACTAATCGGATAGTAAAACGATTATTCTTCTTTGTGAAGAAAACGAAGCATCTTCGAGGGAAATGGTTAGGATTATCGAAATACCCCCCATTCAACGATGTTCTTTCTCTGGAAAATATGCACATTCGACTGGATTCTAATGGTTCCTCTGCTATATGAGCACAGGCATATTCTTTAAATCTTTTATATTTTATGCCATTAGCCAAATAACACATGATGTAGTTCACGTCTTAACGAGGCGCTCTCGAATATTCACGAAATCATGGCAACGCGACGACGCGTCGCCTCTGCCTGCTTTCGTCCCCATATTCATAAGAGAAGTGCTTTCGTTCTTTTTTTGTTGCGGTACCTCGACGAGAGTATACGCAAAATGTTGCGCTCACCTTTGTGTCGTAGTTGCTCAACTGTTGTCCAGGATTAGCAAGCGATGCGACTGCGATATTTGCTGTACCGTAGGATCCTTTGCCGGCTCTCATACGAGAGAGGCTCTTCGGTGGCTTTTCCAACGACTCTTCTGCTCTGGAATAACTAGTGACCTTGTCGACCGACTACATTCGGACCGCCAAGAACATTGGGTTAAAACGCCATTTGCTGGAAATGGATTTTCGGATAACAAATTTTTGCTAATGTGAATCAAATATATGATCTAATTTGAAGAAGAAAAAAATTGAAAAAATAGAAGAAAAAAGAAAATAGATAAAGTAGAGGGTCCCTTTTATATACTCAAATGTTTCTTCAATCGACGAACACTGCATAAAATCTAATAAAATATGAAAAATAGGAGTGTAGAATATAGTAAAAATATAAATATAAATATAAGAAATAAAAAATACAAAAAAATAATAATATCGAAAAATGCCCATGTTTTAGATTGACATCTTTAGGAGGACTAGTCTATAAAAGTTGAACGAGTTTGAAAAGTGCTAAGTAATTCTCAATATTCTCTCCTCTTCAGGAGAATTTTACAAGAATAAAAGGGTGGATCTAAAACTATCGAAAATCATTTAAATTACCTCCAAAACATTATGTAGCAGTAATTTTAATGTGAAGTGCTTGTACGACTACGTAGGCCTGACAGTCTCTTATTGAACTGATAGGTGTAACTTTCTAGTTATAAGAAAAATAAAGATTTTTTTGTTTGAAGAAAAAATCAAACAAATTTGACCACTTGGTTTCCGTACGTGAAACTTTTGTCAGTAGATATGTCTTACGGAGAGGAAAGAATAACTTAGGGCCCTGTATTTTTTGTTATATTTGCTGCTACCGCTTCAATTTTCAGATTAGAGAAGGATGAATCAGTGCAGATTGAAAATGATTATCCAAGAAAATTCATTGAAATGAATGAGGTGAAATGAATAGTTTTTAAAGATTATTTTTGAAAAAAAAAAACTTGACAAACTGCATGCATTGCTAGGATTTTTGGGGATTTTCAGATCTTTTAATTAGCAAATTTTTGTGTTTTTGCAAAAATTTAGAATAACAATGGGAAACTCGAGCAACCACGGATACATTTCTCTACGTGTGTGTTCGAAAAAAGGAGAATACGTCATCGAATTCACTTTGTACTTTTCTAATGACAAGTGCTCTGGATTTGTTTTCTACTAAATATTTTGAATTAAATAGAAAAGTTGAAAAAGTAGCATATTTGCATCCTGCTCAATTAATATTTTTCATTTACGTGAATCATTTGTTTTTCTCGAACCACGTCTTAGATGATCGAGACGAAAACAATGATGAGGGTGGATTTCTCACGATGTCTTAACGGAACTCTGTTATGGCTCATATGAAATGTGAGCTAATTTTCAAGCTTCTTCCTAGGCTATCGTCATTCGAAAATAAAAAAAGAAGGAAGTTCACCGGCGTATGAGGTGAACTTTCTTTTTTTTAATTGTATATGTGGTACTTTTGGAAATGCTGTTCCTACAAGCACTGAAAAACCTCTATACTTTGTTTGAAATCTTAACAGTTTGGATTTAATTCTTGGATATAAAATAGCTTAGAATAAGAGGTTAATGGAAAGATTTGATCCTCTACAAATACGAAACGAAATCTGCAAGAGACCCAGACTAATTAGTTGAATAAAACCCTAAATCTAATAAAATCCATAGATCCTAATTGAAAGCGCACCTCTTTGTCTTTTCTTTCCAGTAAAACGACGTTCAATTTTAAAAAAAACAGACAGAAAAGAAAAATCTAATTTCCATTCCTAGAAAATTAATCCTCTTAAAATGAACACTTTCAGTAATCTTCTGAAAAAGTAAAATGGAGCAAACATAATGCAAGGTGTGGATAATCTGGAAGAAAAGGTGATGAAAAGGTGAAAAAGAAAAGGTTTTTTTCCAGTGAGAAATCACAATGATGATCAGTAAGAGTGAAATTCTCGAAACTTTAATTCCCGTTCTCTTTTCAACCTCCACATCCCACGTTTTCCCACTTTTTTCCGTTAGTTTATGATTTTTAGAAGTATTCTGGTGCTCGGTTATTTTGGTTTAAAAACGACCGCTCGTCACCACAATGACAGGCGATGCTTGTCATTGTATTGACAACTGCATTATGTTGAAGGAACAGGAGTTAAGGAAGAATCCATGGCAAGAAGAATTTTCTGGAATATCTGCCATTTCTATAAGATTTTCTCAATGAGAAAACTTATTTAATGGAGTAGGGTTTCGGTTCTCCGTAGTACAAGAAGGAAAAAGTTTTTTTTGGATCATTACGAAGAATTCTAATGCTTTTTTTCTCATTTGTAACTCACATCCACTTTCAAGTTGAGAGCAACCTCGGAAAAAAAAGAAAAAAAAGAAATTCTGTCTGCCTGAGACAAAGCAGGGTGAGAACTTAGACCATGGGAAGCAATATCCAGGAGAACAAAGTGTTTTTTTCTTCAGTTCGCTTAAAGAAATTTAATTGATTTTGATTGCGATAAAAATTCCGAGTTCAAAATTCATTAAAAAAAAGGAACTCACAAGGCAAATATTAGAAGAAGCACTCGAATCAAGAACATGCGCGATACACAGCACACGGAAAGGGGCGTGCGATGGCGGTGGCTCGGCACCGTGAGCCAAGCACACGCACGATTGAGGAAGAGCCGCTGTTCGGCTCGGCGGTACACATCCACCGCTCGTAGCATCAACGGTCGTGAACACATCCCCTCTAGAAACTTCTCCGAATCGAAACCAACCAAAATGATGGATACTCTGAGAAGATCCTGAAAATTTTCAGCATTGTTCTCTCGAAGTGTATTCGAAGATTCAGCCACACCGGCTAGGAAATTCGAAGCGAACTGCAAAACTAAATGCAGATTAACACACTGAGATGCCCTCTTTTTGCCTCATTGTTTGCTTAGGACAGCACTCGAAACTCTTGCATTCATTCTTCTGAGAGATTGCACGAAAAAAAAATGTTCAGCAAATGTAGTCCGATCCATATCCTTATGAGCTTTCCTACAAAAGCCGAAATTAACTGTGGTCATAAAACACCATGACCTAAAAGATCACCATGAACCGCGATTGTATACTATAAAAAAACGGGGTCTAACCCATACGCATGCAATTTTTTTGCAAGGATTTGTGTTGTGTTATCTATAATCGGGCTCATTTCTGTCATACGTATTTTTTTTTTGTTTTTTTTGGGGCTCCTTGCGGTTACGTAATAATCAAAGTGTTTGTAGTTAAAGGGCGAAAGTGTACCTTATGGTTGCAATCAAGGGCCACTGCACTTGTAAAGGTTTTATAGCAGTTCTGTAGCCGTTTTTTAGACATGAGCGTTGAAGAGAGCAAGTTTTATTCCAAATAAAATATCTGTGGGTGTGTTGCTCACAATTTTTCATGTCTTAAAAATCAGGCTATTTTAAAGGTAAAATTGTAATTTTTTTTAGATTCTTTAAACACATTTACTATCCGGTGATGTTACGTACTTTCCGATGAAGTAAAATTTAAAAAAGTGCTACTACTTTTAATATGGAAAGATCGGTTTGCTCAAAATGATTCCAAGTGTCAAAGAGAAATTAACAGTGCAAAGATGTCAAGTGAATTGAATTAAATTTAATGTCTGAATTCTTAGTCAAGTGACAAATATTTGTTGTTCATGTTATATCCAGAAACTACGCAGTAATTTTTACAGAAATGAACATTTAATGAAAAAAATCCGCTGTACGCTCCCCTCTCACGCAAATAACTTCTGGTTGTCATTCTTTGGATTTTTGGACGCAATATTCTGCTTAAAACATGGGCGGCTCATTGTTGTATCGACGTCATCCTTGTTCTTTTGGAGATCGAACACAAAATCGTTTAGATGGCTTCAAATTCGAAATCGTACTTGAACCATCGTGAATGTTTTCTCAGAGCACATGACAAGATGTTTTTTTCTACAAAAAGCAGGACGTACACCATGGAGTTTACGGAAATGTTCAAGCTGAACATCTTAACAACTTACAGCTTTAACCGTGTCCTCGCTTCCTTTTCAAGAAGAGTTTGGTTAAAAGCATCACCCGCATGGGTGGTCTGATTTCGGTGGGTATCGTATCGGGTGGGGACTTGGGGGGTGACCGTCCTTTTTCTATTGCCGTAAGAAAACGGCCCGGATGCGCCGCCGCTGGCTGGCGCGCTCGTCCACCCCTTGTGAGTGTGCGCCGAACGCCTGAGCCGACTCCGTGCCGTTTTTTACGGCGTTAGGAAGAAATGGACGGAATCGCCCTCTCCGTCTCCATCCTTTACGAACTCCCTAACTCCCTAACGTGGCCTTCAAGGAACTACGACTGAGGTGAAAATAATTCGACTCACCTCCGGAAAAAAAAGATGTCGTCTTCACATGAAGCATAAAGCAACAAATCATCGATTTTAAAATATCTTCCAGACAGGATCATGCGTTGGTAAAAAGTGCGAAGATCAACAAGGGAACAACAAATCCGGTCAACAAGTCTGGCCACCTTTCGAGTTGAATCAAGGAAATCGTAACCGCCGGAATAACGAGGTGTGGGAAGTTGCGGTGGCCCAGATTGCCGATGTTTCTACCTGAGCGATGGATGTCGTTTCTATCGCATCTTCATAAAGCCTATTGACGATAAAATCTATGAAATATTCAGATGTTTTCGATGGAAAGAAGAGTTTCTGCTCGATGTTATGTCCGTCTCTAAAACCACGGTGGAGAGCAACGAGAACTACGCTCACGTCGCCGACAGTGCTGCCGTCTACGTCGCTTACCTCAGCGTTCACCTCAGATTGACTGCAGGTAGCATTTTGGAAGAGCAAGGAGGTCGTGACGCTCTAATTTGATTCTGTATGAGTAATGACTTTGTTCGAATGCCCGAAGAAGAAGACGACGAACTGTGTCTGCTAACCAGCAGAAAAAAGAATTCTTCCGTGCATGTAGGGATGTGAGCACTGCTGACACCTTCAAGAACGAAATCAAAAATAGTTTCCTTGAATCATTCGCAACGCGAAAGAAAAATCAACCGAAATTATTAAAAACCACGGCGGAATCTGGTGAGTTAAAGATGCGACTATCAAGGGATGCTATCAGCTTCCTCAAGGAGCTGAGAGGAAGTTCACCTGCGCTACCATTAACAATCGAACTCTTGCCACAGTACAATGCGACGACTTGTCTTTGGCCGTGCTGTGTCGCTAGGATGGACCGAAGTCAACGCTACGATTCAGCCACACCTTCGCCAGTGTCTGGAAAGGTTTGCCAAGTAGCATGTAGATCAACCTCCACAATATTCGAAATGACAGGGGTACCTCCAGTGGGTGTTCAGGATTCACGACACAACGTTGAAAATTCTCTCTGGAAAAACAACCGTGGCAACTGAAGCGTATGGCAAAGCTTATTCTATTAGGTTTCAGTCATATCTTCGACGTAGTACTTGCTCGGTATAGGACAGTTTTTGTACCGGTACTAGTTTTTGTAGTAGAGCTCGTCACAGGATACTTGCTCACCTGGAATTATAGCGGCAGATTCATCTTCGGGAGAAACGCGACAATAGAAGTGTTCAGAAAAACTCCTGTAGTCACACGGGACCAGTTTATATGTGTACAAAGCTTACCTACACCTGCACCGCACTGCACGCCACCTACACTTCTATACCACCAGATTTTTACTCTATAATTTCCAGTGAACGTGTACAACGCGACTCCTGCTTTAACGGAAAAGAGAAAAAGACTCGTGCGGCGACAAAAATGTTCTGAGCGTTCAGGAAAACTCCCAGAAAACCCGCTCTACTGAGACAACGTCCGCCAGCAAAAGGTTCACAAAAGCTACTTCGTAGCCAAAAATCGTTCCCAACGAAGACGCAGCTAGAGAACTTTCGGATGGAGTCGGAGCCTTCTACAGGTAAGAATTAAGGAACAGCTCTTGCGAAGAAGTCTTGAAGCAGGTCCTGAAAGACCTGCTCCGGAAAGAGAGTGCAGACCTCTTTTATGCTGCTGAGAATGTGGACATTTTTGATCTCCACGCCAATCTACACCCTTCAGTTGCGACGCAGAGCGAGGAAATGGAGCAAAATCACAGTTCCTACCAGGATCAAACCACTAGCATCCTGGAGGTGCGCAAAAATTTCGATGATTGCGTTGGCGACACTGATACCACTTGTGGAAGAAGTGAGAACACGACAAGATCGAAAGCAACACAGGCAACGATGCTAGCTTTGCACAGTCCAACGGACAGGACGAGATCCATCAAGATATCGAGGAGACCACTCATTACCTTGTGCAGCACAAATTTCAGAAGCTCTTCCGGAATCAACCTACGCCTTGACCAAGTGGAAAGGTCAATCCGGGAAAGAAAAGAACAGCTTGGAAGCTTCACAGGGTTACGAGAGACTATCGAGAGAAAAAAAAAACTGTAAGTGGCAGCTACCGATCTCAGAGAAGTAACCGAATGGACGATGATCACAACAAATCAAAGAAACAAATCACTAACGTTCACACCAGGTGGACGAGAGCCGACAGGAATAATTCCGTCCGACGCCCTAAAGAAACATTCCTGCCTTTGATTTTAGTCTTAGATCAAATGACTAAAGAAGTACTCCTAAGGTATGTGAAGTATCTGTGATCGTACCATTTTTGCCATCTAAAATGCGATTTAGAACAATTGCTACGGTAAATACCTCACTCTGTGAGGGTAAATTCTGCATCGATTTGAAAAGATCCATGCTTAGAAACATGATCTGGTTTTTTTTTTGTTCCAGGTCAACCTGCTAGGTGTTGGAGAATAGCACCTCCTGCCATGTGTCGTTATAGAAGCGTCCAGGTTTATCAGGTGCAGAAATAATACCGGAACTGTCAGCACATTTTCTGCACAGCATCGAATTTTTTTCTTCAAAATACCATTTTTCCAAAGAATCTCAATTCAACGAAGCTCTCAATGCCACAGTGTTTTCTCTTCCAAGTTTTGATGCTTTTTGAATGAACGAAAACCCAGAACCGAAACCAAGACCACGGAGAAATTATTGATTTCTCATATTTCTATTTTATTAAGGCAGATAGTTCTCTCAAAAACGTGACAGGCTTAATTTATCGTATTTGTTCAACTTTTGAAAGGTCTTGGCCAGATTTTAAAGGAAGAAAAATAGGGAAGAAGACCACTGATTACACTTGCACTGCACCAGGAAACTTGAATTTCCGCTCCTTTCTTTCTTCTCTTTTTCTGTTTCCCATTTTCGCACTTGCAGGATACCTGATTCTTCTGGTGACTGACATAAACTGGTCGTTTGGGATGTTTTCTCCGGAAATTTTTTCCGAGAGATGCAATTCAAAGCTAAATAAACTTTCTTCCTAGATTCAGTAATGAATAATTGTTCTTTTTGAACTGGTGTAAAAACAATAAGATGTTATATTTATTTATTCATTTCTTCATTTAATCTCACATATATTTTTATCACATAAATAGAGATCGGCTATATAATAAGCACACAATAATATTCTTTTAACAATAGTATACAAAATAAATAATTGTAAATCGTTAAGTGTTAAGTCAACGACGCCATCCTCCATAACCTCCATAACCTCCATACGGCATCATTCCACCGTATCCACCGTATCCCCATGGTCCAAAGAATGGTCGTCGAAAAAACGGTCCATATCCCCACGGTCGGTATCCCCATGGTCGGAATCCCCATGGTCGGTATCCCCATGGTCGATAACCGCCCCATGGTCCGTATCCTCCGAAGCCTTGGAAAAATTGAGGTAGGTTAGATTGTATCTTTGGCAGTAATTACTAGTAACTTAGCGATATTTTAGTGATCAGTTCCGATTTCATGACGGATCAAATTCTGATTAGCTTTGCACTTACCCCATTGAGCCTCAGCAAACGGGATTAGAACGGCTATAAAAAGCACCAGTAGAAGCAAGTAGGAGGTCATCTGAAAATTGTTAGCTGATTATTTTGGAAAGAGTGAATGATCTAACAATCAGGAAGAAGAGAGAAGACGCAGCGCTTCCATGTCGGGTCTTATAAGGGATTCGGAGATATTCGGTGGGCGTAATGACATCAATGAACAAAGAAAAGGAATACGTCTAGACGGGCTCTACATATACAGCAGTCGGAGGACAGTTCACAGCAGCACGTGATCCGTGTCACGGAGTGATCTTATCGCCAGATCACCCATCTCTCTCGGAGATTGAGGACCATATTACCAATGTGCAATCCGCCGAGAGTGATTTTTTGTAGGAGAACTTTTTTGGACCTTACATGAAAAATATGGTTTACTTGTTATTAACAAATCGCGCAAGCGCTTTCAGATAGATCACTCATTAGTTTTTTTAAAATTGTTTCTTTTAATCCTTTGAAATGCTTTACTCGGAGGATCTAAAAAGCGTATAAGCACTAACATTAATGGTAATTCTTCTATTGAAAGTATTTTTTTGGCTTTTTCTTGATCTGTAAAAGGTGTTTTTCAAAGTTTTCAGAGGAATTTTTCATTGGAGGATCTGGAGGCACTGTTTCTGCGGTGATGTGAGCACAACAGCGAAAATTTGGAGACAGATACTCAAATCTTTTATAGAAGTGCCGTTCGAACTGATCTAAGGAACATACAGGAATTAAATAAATGCCCACTGCGGATTTAGATGCGTTATTTATGTTATATGCGAAAGTTAGTTTGTTTTGTATAAAACTTCTCCCATGTGGTCTAATCTCGTTAAGATGTGGAGCTCAGGAGGATTTCTTTTACAAAATAGCTGTACATACTACAGCTCTACGACGTACTGTTTGCATCGTAAATCCACACAAATAAATACGAATAATTGATATTAGTGCGGAAAACTCGTCCACATAGCTTGAACCCATTTGTAATTTTATCCCATTTAGTTCCCTGACGCTGCCATTATTTCTTAGCGCTTGACATCTCTCTTATTAATTAGCAGAGATTATATTGAAATCTGAGGAAATCTTGATTTTTGCCGTCTTCACGGATGTTGGCTTTAAAAACCGAGATTTTGCAAAGATTTTCACTAAGAAAAAGGGGGAAAACCCGGCAATTTCTAGACTTGGAAACAGGTTGCATCCACGTCGACATGATAAACTTATTAAGGCACTTTTTTTTGTTGAAGAGAGAAATGTCTGTTCACATGAGCTTCAGGACGATACTCTTCCAGTTTTCGTATTCACTCAATTTTCCAAGTGAATCCATTCACTTCCGTCTACAGTATCCTCTTCAGTAAAGCTGAGCTTTCCGTAATTTCAACGAAATGCTACTAAGCTACCCAGACATAAAGGAGATCTGACCCACTTTTTTATGGCCCTCCCTCAAGAAGTAGCTTTCACTTAGAATGGTATTTTTCGGCATCTTGCACAAAATAACTTGAAATCTCTATCAAAAACTAACCAACTCAGAATCAGTTACTTTAAGCAGTCGAATTCTGAAACAACTTAAAAGTTGAATTAAATTATTGTTCAAAATAATGAAAGCAAAAAGTCCCCTTATTAGGCTAGTTGCTCTTCTCAAGTAAAAAGAAATTGAATGAGCCATAACTTTTAATAAAGAAAGTGTTTCTGTATATCGATCCTACATCGCTCCTATTCGGAAAATTTGAGCATCTTTCCACAAAAATACATCTGAAGAGTGCAAAGTAGGACGGTGAGGAGCAAAAGATAGAATTCACCTGAGACGTGTTCATACTTTAAAAGGTTTATGGATAAAATATCAATCCACTTGGGATGCGGATACTCGTTTTACTGCAGCTCGTAATCGTTGAGGTATTTTGGAACGTGTAGCGAAGTCGGAAAGAGGACTGCTGGTCCTTGGTTTAAAACCGCTCTAGTGCCAACCACGCCAACTTTCATTCCTCCGGTGTTGATAAATTTCTACCAGAGTTATCTGGGAGGACAAAAACACTGAGTTGAGTACATGCTTTCTCGATTATAGTTTAATGTGTTTGAAACAATAAACGGGTACAAAAAAGAGGAAGAAAGGGAGTAACTAAGTGAGTGAGGGGCTAAGTGAAAAATCCATTAAGATATTGGTTAGTCTATCGTTAACTGTCGCTGATCTATCGTTATTGACGTAGATTCACAAGTCGTCTCAGTACAGTATTGAGGTGCATTGTACAGATTCTCTTAGAAAACACTATAGAAGACCTCAAAATTAACACATATTCATTTAACTTCTTGTTGAATTGAATTTCTGGTTTTCTTCCAAATATTCGGACAAATGCGATGGAAGAAGTCTTCGAACGTTTTTCTAACCGATAATTGTCAAGAATTCTCCTTCGATGAAGCAATAATTCTGAAGTCTGTTCAAAGAAAATTGATTGTAGACCTATGACTCTAAATATTTCTTTTGTTTCCTCTTCTTTCACGCAAAGATCTGTAACCAGGAAATATAAAGCTGTTTGTACACCCGATTTTCTCTTACGAACAGCGCGTTCGTCGAACACCACGTTCGAATGGACGCATTAAACGGGTAAACGAACACGAAAACCGCAGATAATGGCTGCGTTCGGACAAGAACCGATATCCCGCGCTTAGGAGGTTTTGTCCTAGATCGTCATTTATTAGGAGTAAAAACTTTGACAATATGCTTATTTCTTTCGTTTTCAGGCTCATCAGCCGGAAGGTAAGGTGGTATTGTTTTTATAAAACTAGTAACGGGCAGAATATCCACCTCCTATATATAAATAGTTCTTTTGAACACAAAATAAATAGATTGTTTAAATTGTCATTTAGAATTTAGAATAATTTAATAAGAATAAAAATTAATTTGTCATTTAGAATAACATTTTGAAACAGAAATTCAAAAAAACAACATGAAAAATCAGTAGGTCTATTTGTAACAAACATCACCAATCACTGAACTAGTATCACTATATTATCTTTTGAGAAGTTACAGCTTGGGGTGTTTTTTAATATCTAGAACACATAGCTGTTTTTTAAATAATAGTGAATGGCAGCGGCACTAGTTCTAGTAATAAAAATTCTAGTGATAAAAATAAATTCTAGTAATCAAGCTATATAATAACGTGTGTGTGTGTGTGTGTGTGTGTGTGTGTGTGTGTGTGTGTGTGTGTGTGTGTGTGTGTGTGTGTGTGTGTGTGTGTGTGTGTGTGTGTGTGTGTGTGTGTGTGTGTGTGTGTGTGTGTGTGTGTGTGTGTGTGTGTGTGTGTGTGTGTGTGTGTGTGTGTGTTACGAAAATACTGATAATGATGCAAAAGTCCTCGGTGAGGTGCCGAACTATCGCCATGCAGCTGATAGGCGAGCACTCTACCTTTTCATCATTGTCCAAAGCTACGTAGCTATGTATGTTGGCTTTGACAAGGCAAGTTTGTTTCTGTCATGTGTTAGTGAGGGTAAATAAACTTTTATTTGAATGCATACTTCCAGATTTGCAAACCATCGTGCTATATAATAACGGGCTTATGCTGTCACGTGTCTGTGTCTGTGTATGCGTGTGTCTCAGTCAGGAAATCCCAAAAAGATAGGGAGACGGATATCATGGGGTCGGTTTGGTGCGCTGGGCCTCCAACACGGTAAAATTGGGAGAGACGGGTCCTACTGCGTCGAATTTGTGCCCCGAGCCACATAGCTGCAAAATGGGATGGACGGGTCCCACAGGGTCGGAATGGTGCGCCGGTGCCAGAAAGCTATAGAGTGGGAAGAGGCGGGTTCCACTGCGTCGGATTGGAGCGTGGGAGCCCCAAAATGGGTATCTATGGTTCCTTCGCATGTCTTCCTGATGTCCACCATCCTTTCTTCAAAAAGGGAAACTTCACATGAGAACGGCTGCTTAAATACGATGCATAGTAGCCAACAGTTTACTCGATCTGATGTAGAACGTTATTTTTATCACTACGATTTCATGTCAGCACATCATTCTTTGCTAATAGTTGAAAACGGAGGGAACTCATACCTTAAATATGTTTCCAAATTGTAGAGATTTGAGACAAATATAGATATAAAATCAAGTTTGATTGTTCTCCAAATATAGAATTGACGCGCTTAGGGAAAAACCATAAAATTTTACATCATTGCTTAAATTTTCGGGTGAAAAAATGAAGGGAAGGTTGATAGAAAAAAGCAATTATAATTTAACAAAAAATGTCGCTACTGTTATTTCTTATTGGTCAGTGAGGGCGAGCGATGTGAACACCAAAAAGTCCTGAAGTCCAGCTTTAGCTGGACGTTCAGGCTGGTAATAATTATGATTTAATATTTTATTGTTATGTTATAAAAACAACACGAAAGTGAGTTGATAAAAAAAAGTTAATAAGGAAAAAAATGTTTTGCTTGACATGGCTTATGTCTTTTTTTTCAAATTGGGAGTGAGTCATACTTGAAGAGGTAAGAGTAGTTGATCGAGGTCTGATTTCACATCCTCATATTTTTTAAATTTCAATTTCTAATAGTTATCTTATTTACTTTAAAGGAATCACCCCACGAATTTGAGGTGGTACGGATTTCAGGTGGAGTGCTCGTATACGGGATAGTAGATTATGGGAAGGAGGGTGATTCCGTTCATTTCTTTCTAATTGCCGTAAAAAACCGCTTGGGAGATACGGCTTCGGGCGTTCTGGCGCACTATTTTCTACATGGAGTTCGACTGGAGCGCGCAAGCTTTGGGCGGCGCCGCATCTTCCGGGCCGTTTTTTCTCGGCAATTAGGAAGAAATGGACGGAATCACCCTCCTCTCCTTAATCTACTATCCCTTATAGGAATACTCCATCTAGAATCTGCACCACCTCAGATTCGTGAGGTGATGCCTCTAATATCTAATAGTTGATTTTTTGGACTCGAAAGCGTTCCCTAATCGGTTACGGATGGTTATTGTCGCGATGTCAACACGTTTATTGACTGCGCATTGGGTTTTACACAATCTGTTCATAGAATCGCCATTGTAATAACTCCGCACTGGTAAACTTGCTGTTTATGGTTTACTGTAAACGCGATCTACTCGTAATTTTCCCGTTCTTCGCTAAATGGATCCACCCACTTAGGCACTTCTCCGACTGTATATAAAGCCGAAAACAATGGCGATATTCAGTTATCTAGTCATTTCTTCTACTGTCGAAGTTTTTTTTTTCAGTGGCTTCTCTTGTCGATTGATTTCTACGCAATCTACGCTTAGAATTTCAGATGCAATCCCGTCTTTTGCTTCTTTTGTTCGCTCTCCTTGCCTTGGCGTGCTTCGTGGAAGCGCAATGGGGTAAGTAGAAGGATTTACAAGAATGTTTTTTGTGAGAAATTTTTTCTCCTCACAAATTTCATCCATCTGTCATTAAAACTACGGCCAAACTATCATATTACGTTCAAATTATGATTATTAGTTCAATTTTCTAAATTTTGTTTTTCCCAGAACTCTATAGATTCTACAAAAATTATGTAGCATAGCGCATACAGTCCCAGGCAAACACAATTCTTGATTATAATGAATTTGTTGATTTTTGTTGATTTTGTAGAAAATAGTTTGCGTCTTACTGTTAGCTGTGAAAACCACTCGTGTCTTATTTTTTTTTAAACATAATCAGGTTTTTGGATAACATCATTCGTAACTTTGTGCGGAACCACATTATTATGAATGTAGATACAAATTATTGTCACTTGAAAAAAATTGAAATAGATTTTTCTCTCAAGTGAAGAAAAAATTTCCTTCTTGCTTATAAAAAGTTTTAGATGAGTGAGGCACAGATCTCATAAGACCCGAGAAAGGATCAAAGGAGAGATTCTTTTCCTCTTTCAGGTCCCTATGGTGGCTACGGCGGCTATGGAGGAGGACCATGGGGAGGCTATAGACCGTACTATCGACCACCTCCCTACTACGGTGGATACGGGCCGTATGGTGGATACAGGCCATATGGACCTTACTACGGATAACTGGGGATTCGATGGTTTCTAACTCCACTCATCTTATCTACACTTTTCTCACACTTTCTTCTTGTGTTTTTAGTTGATCTCTAACCGAATTTGAATACTACACTTAGTAAATTTTTCTCTACTAATAGTGTCGGATGTTTTCTGCGAAAAAGAAATCTGGAAGAGGAACTTCAGCAAAGTGTCATCAACGCCCAACATGTCTAAAATACGTAAATACTTTTTATTATCATGGAATTAGTCTAAATTCTGGAATATTCGGAACTTCGAAGGAGTGATCCACCATGGAGAAACTTTTGGGATTTGTTCACCGACTAATTTGCGACTGTCAAGTCCCTGCAATTAGTGTAGAGAATATGTGACCGCATGTACCAGTGCGATTAAACGTTTATCAAATATCAACACACTTCTTATTCTTTCATTGAAAACTTCCACAAGCAATTAATACATTAAAAGAAAATTCCACGAATATCACCAGTTTATTCGAATGCACTCTACTTCTTCAGAAGTTCTTCTCACATGTTTATCTACGTCTACCAGTACGATATCATAGAAATAAACAACCACAGTGTTCGTCTTTACCAAGTACATTATTCCTCTCAAGTAGATTGAAGTAGTTTTCACGTAAGTAGTCAATTTTCGCTCCTGTACTGCGCTGTGAGCAAGTGAGCTTCGATCATTTACCCCATCCCCAACCTCCTCGTCCGCCGAAGCGTCCTAAAAACGAAAATTAAGGATATAAATCCTGTTCAAACAGTGCAGAATGATAACACTGCTATCGGTACTAAGTAAGATTATTTTCTGCTAGTGGTTTTCCTTTTACGAGTTGAGACGGTTTATGGTTGTTTTCTTTTCGGATAATTCCAGAGTTTCCTGAAGATAACAGCGAAATAGAAATATTCAGGGCAAGCAACGTAACGTCATTGGAATAATTTGAGATTTTCAGATTTTTCTTTAAACAAGCTGTGTGTAAATGCTGTGAAAAAAAAATGGTTCGAGGTAGATTGAGCCGATGCCTGAAGGAAAAGTATCATAAAATTGACATCTTACAGAAACCCCAGAGAAAACGTGGAGTTGGGATTGTGTCGCACATTACGGAAACGAGTGGCTCCGCTTAACTTTTCGTGATCTTCTTTGGAAGAGAAAACGGCGTGAAAGATTGCGTTTTTTCCTACGAAATCGGCTGCAACGCGCCACAAATGTGAATGCGATGCGTCCTCGAGCGGTCGGAAATTAATAAGGTTCCCTCAGCAGTAAGTTCTAGTAAAGCCAATGAGAGTTCTAGCGTACCACGTGGGAACCGTTCACACGCCGCTTTTTACGACAACTTTGGAAATTTGAGCACAGCCGCTCATTTCGATAATCCACAGTCCAAATTCCATGTTTGAAAATCTAATTCCATGAAATTTCTTGAATGCGATAGTTTCTTTCTTTTTCTTGAGCTCTGAGTCCGTTTCCAATAGAATTCCTCTACTTGTATAAACGCCCTTCAACGGAAGAAATGTGCCTAGAATACATGGCTATCCATCAAAAATTTGCTTATGAATAAATGATTGACGCAAACTAGATACATATTCATTTGTTTTTGCACTGAAAGTCCAGTAACCGAATGCACCGAATTTGCTTCAGCATATCAACCTAATGGTATTGGATGGCGCGGCAGGAAAAAGAAGTCGCTGATAATTTTACTTCCATCGCATTTATCTTTACTTATGCAGATTTCTGGTTTCTTTCTAATATATTAGGTTGGTGCAAAATTAATTTTGGTTTTGAGGTGTGTGGAAATAAAACAATTTTTTACTCTAAATTACTTCGTCTCAAAGCAAACAACACACACCCTTTTGTAGTTTTTTTTCTGCTCTCTTAAACACATATATAGCTGTTGCTCTAATTTTTTCAGTGGGCCTTTTCCAGGGCTCTGAAAAAGCATGAGCCGACGCGAGTATCGAGTCATCATGCCTTACGAATTTCAATTAAGACTCAGTGGCAGAAGCATCTCGTCATCTTAGTAGGGCTTTTGAGTCAGATTGTCCTTGCGAATGGACAGTGGAGCTCTGATTTGAAAAATTCGCTTCTAGCGATTTCGATCTGGAAGAACAACCGGGTTGCGGTCGCAGGTCGTCGCTTGATAATGAAGATCTGGAGAGAGCCGTGGAAGCAAATCCGGAAACTAACACATTAACAGAAGACCTGGGCGTACATCGTGCTACAGTAGTTAGACATTTGGCGGAAATTGGCAAGGTGAAGAAAATGTCAAAGTGGGTCCCTCACGACCTGACCGAAGAGTAGCGTCTGGCACGTTACGGCACGTGTTCCTACCTTTTCATTCGGTTAAATAATGAACCTTTTCTTGGTCGTATTATAACTGTAAATGAGAACTGAGTTCTTTACGATAGTAGGAAACGTGGATTTGTGTGGGTAGGTATAGATTCCCCTCCACTTTTTTTAAACCCGAACTTCACCCCAAAAAAGCATGCTTACAGTTTGCTGATGCATTAAGGGTTCAATCCACAACAGCTTCATGCATCCAGGCTAGACAGTTACAGCAGAGTCCTACTGCTGTGATTTAGAGCATATGCATGAAACGTTGCAAAAATTGTGCTTTAACTTCTATACCCATTTGGGTATAGAAGTTCTCAATCACCCACCGTATTTCCCAGACCTTTCCCCAGCAGACCATCACTTTCTTCGAGCTCTCGATTCACATTTGCGTCAGCGACAGTTCACTAATTCAGATGATGTTAAAAGTGCTTTCCACAATTTAGTTGATTCCTGTAATCTCAGTTTTTATGCTAAAGGCTTAGTTTTATTACTAATTCATTGGAAGAAATGTGTAGATTTTGATGACTTTGATCTCGATTAATAAAGATGTGCTTAAGCTGAGTTATAGCAATTTGAAGTGTGCGGTCCGTTTCCGAAATTATTAGGTTGGTTTGCAAAAGAAATGCAGGTTTTTTTGTTTTATTAGTTTCAACACTATTTTTTTTGATAAACTAAGGCTTTTTTACGAGGTATTACACATTGTTGGAAAGCTTATTATATGAGTTTTCTAAATATGTATATGGAATTTAATTCAAGTCGCTTATTATGCAAATAATTTGGTTTTTATTTTCAGACGTCTAATCGCGATTTTCGTCAAATTTACTTCTACGAGTTCAAAGTGGGCCGCACTGCCGCTCAAACCGCTCGAAATATCAACGAAGTATGGGGCCAGGGAAGTGTCAACGGATGTACAGTACAACGTTGGTTCCAAAAGTTTCGTGCCGGCAACACCAGCCTCGAAGACGAACAACATGGCAGCCGTCCACCAATACTTAATAACGACTTATTGAAGGCGACAGTCGAAGCTGATCCACGCAAAACCACACGAGATATGGCCAAGGAGCTCAACGTCGATCACACTACAGTTGTTCGCCATTTGGAACAAATTGTTATGACCAAGAAGCTTGACAAGTGGGTTCCACATGAATTGACCGAAAGTCAGAAAAATCGTCGTTTTGAGATATCGTCGGCCCATCTTTTGCGCAATGAAAACGATCCATTTCTCGAACGGATTGTGACTTGCGATGAGAAATGGATACTTTATGATAACAGGCGACGATCTGCCCAGTGGCTGGACCAAAAAGAAGCTCGACGACATCACCCAAAGCCGAAAACTCACCAAAAGAAGATTATGGTTACGGTTTGGTAGTCTGCAGCTGGTATGATTCACTATACCTTTCTGAACCCGGGTGAAACAATTACAGCAGAAAAGTACTGTCAGCAAATCGACGAAATGCACCAGAAACTGCGAAGAAACTCGCCTACTGACTTTCACTTTTTCGAGCACCTTGATAACTTCTTGCGGGAGAAACACTTCAGAAACCAAGACGATGCAGAAACTGCCTTCGATGAGTTCATCGCTTCCAGAACCCCAGACTTTTATGATATTGGCATTGAGAAGCTCGTTTTTCTTTGGCAAAAGTGCGGAAATTGTAATGGAGATAACTTTGATTAAATAAATTTTGTTAGATCTGAGTTATATTAATTTAGATTTCAGGTAGAAAAACCTGCATTTCTTTTGCACCAACCTTATAATTACCCACCAACCCAATAGTGGCTAAGGTCAGCAGTCTACTTCTTCATTTCTTTTCTGCAATATTGCACTCGCCTGGTCAAAAGGAAGCTACTTTCTTCTCTGCCCTAACTTTTCCACAAAAATCGCGGACGATCGGGCACACAGCAATATCGCCACAAGAATAGCGTTACAATTGTAGATCACGAGTGCGAGCATAACGCTCAATTTTTCTTTAATTTCCTGAAAAACGGTGTGAAAAACGACTTTCTTAAATTTTCTTACGAAGCACCGAAAAACGTGCCGCAAGAACAAGCAGATGCGGCATGTCTGCGTCTGCAATCAGTGGGATGATAACACAGTCTCTCCTGCTCCAGATATTAACATTGCCAATTTGATGGTACGATTCCTTTAAATGGAGCATAAAATCAGTGTGTTTACTTAGTTAAATACTAAGACGGCCCAACTTCACGAGACGAGCAAATCCCAGCTGTTCCCTTCCCTCGCAATCGTCATACAAGCTAATGCCAAATTTCAAAAAGTTCCTTTACGTAACCTTTAAGCTAAAGCTGCAAAAGATTTGGGTGTTAGCAGCGCTGGCACTACTTTTTAAGACATCTTCAAAGGGCTTTGTGAGTTAGTAGGTAGGCATGGGAACAATGTTTGCCCGCATCTCTGCTACGTAATAGAGCGGCAGAAAAACTTTCACGTCGAGCAAGTGGCTGAGAGCTCGTGGTCCGTTGGTTCAATCCACCCAACGGGTGCAAATGCTGCGTATGTCACTCGTATATTTCTTACTTCTACCCCTAAGTCGTTTTAGATAATCAGTGGATATATATATATATATATATATATATATATATATATATATATATATATATATATATATATATATATATATATATATATATATATATATATATATATATATATATATTTGGGAGTCACATTTGGGAGCCTTCAAGTTGTAGGCGTTCCTTATGAACTGAGTCTTCTTTCTGTCTATTAGCAATCCTCTTCTCCATTTGGCTCAATTCCTTTGCATCTGTCGTGTCGCGGGTCCACACCATGGAAGAGCGGAAGGCATCAGTGGATAGAACCCAAGGTCGAATGCCCAGATCCGGAGGTGCTCACGTCCAGGGTCCCATCCCCGCCCCCTCCCCCGATTCTCCCCTAAGTGGTTCTCATACGCGGTTTATTCTATGGACGATAACAAATGGTAACCACAACATACGCAACATCAATGTGGGCCTGTCAAGTGGATACGTGGTTGTAGTTCTGAGCTACTAGATGGATGATGGATATGGTTCGAAGCACAGGACAGCCAGCTGTGGCTAATGGTTGAAGATGTTGAAAGTTGTTTCAAGGTGATGATTGAACAAATGCGGCGGAATACGAGAAAGAACACCACAAAGCAAAGAAAAAGGAAACTGGGCCCGAGTGCTGAGAAAGTCTTACCGGGAAAGACAGCATCGTTTCTGCCTCATTAGGACTTCTTAAAAAGAGAAAGATGTCATCCGGAAAACGAAGGTTCGAGAGGAAACTTCCGTCAACTTGTATGCCCTTTTCTTTGCGATGTGATCCATTGTGATGTGATGCAGCCGTGAGCAGCTTAGGTGTTAAAGTATCGCCTTGTCGCCTCCCAATGCGTATGGTGTTGGGCGGTGGAAAAGCTGTATCCTAGTCAGATCGTTGCAATTGACAAGCACACGTTGATGGATCTGCGCTGACAGTACTGCATTCGTTTTTACGGTGTTGAAGGTTTTCTCATAAACGACGAAGGCCCATCGCATGGTAGTTCCTAAGGTCTTTTTGGTCACCTTTTCTTACGAATAATAACAGTCTTTCCTCTCGTCTGGGTCTTTTCTTTCTGAAGGTAGGGCATCATGTGGGTTTCTAGAATTACATGAAGTCCGAAGAAGTCTGCTGACATTAAATCAGGTACGGAGGCAGTGCTAACTTCCTTGCTCTTGATTGCAAATAACACCTTCGAAGGAAAAAAACTTACGGTTGAACTTCAGCAGCGGGAGTATCGGACTTGAAAGAAAAGTTAATGATCGGGTTCGAGAATCATAATGACTTCACGACGTACGAATTCCTTCTTCGCTAAGTAAGGCTTTTATTGGAGTTTGTATTCGCAGACGGAATTCCATGTGACATTTCTTTGGATTTGTAGTTTTTGTGGAGCCTCCACAATTTCTTCTGCCTATATTTTGAAAGATGCTCCTGCATTGTGTGTTGCACTCGTATCAACGTTCTAAGTCCTCCTTCCTTCAAGCAATCCTCCTTTCGGTGGCTGTCGAAACTTCATCCAAGTTTTTTATTCAAGGGCGCAGCTTCCAGACACGTTCAGCACAGGCTGGTAGTTCATTGAGGAGCGGGGTGTAGTCCACGTTTCGGTCTTCCTCTATGTGCCTCGTAAGACTAGAAGTACTCGAATATACAATTGTCTTGTACGACTTCTTTTCGCCTTCGTTTCCGAAAACAGGTGTTGCTTTTTATCTCTTGGCTCAGTTTCGTATTCTAGTTCAGTATTTTAGCTCGAAGGAAACAGTGGTCAAAACCACTAAAAAAGGACTACGGAGGAGGTGGTGAATATTTACCCGCATGTGGCGTTGGACGATTCTCCTGTCCACCGTTGTTGATCTTTTTTCATGAAGAGAGAATCCCTATAAAAAGTTGGAAGATCAGCACTACCACCTTCTTCATCCCAAATAGTTCGATCCTGCTTTCTGTGAGCTTCCCTAGTTCCGTTGAAATTTCCGACAACGAATTTGTTGAAGGACTGCTCGTTGCGCATCACTTCTTCCAGCTCCTCGTAAAACGGACTGTAATTCGGACTCGTAAGCTACCGATGTTCATGAGTAGCAACTGATGAGTCGTGGGTTTTTTGTGCAGAAAGTGGAAATCAAAAATGGCATGGAATGGTTAACAATACTTTTCCTCGGCTAATCTCTAGAATGATTATTTATTTGGGCGTGATCGCCTTCTGCAGACCATTCATTTGACAGAACTGCCTAGATCTTACCTAATAACTTGGAATTAGCGGAGCGTTGGATACGTTTTGGATAATGGCAAAAACCTCTCAAATGAGCAAAAGGAAAAGCACATCTTTGTGAGTAACGGCTGGCCTTGCACGACGACTTTTGCGAATTTCTATTTACGGAACTAGATTCGCATCAGATGCAGGTAGCACGTTGGTTGCAACTGGAGTAAAAACTCTAATGCGCAGGGGTCTTCACCATCACGACACACAAATACGGATGACAGTTAACAGTTTTGTAGTTTTTCTGATACAATTCTTAGTCTCTTCTCTTATTAAATAATAACTTGTGTTGTACTGAGATTTTAAGGAAGATAGATTTTATATTTGCTGAAATCCTCAGGTTCTGGAAAAGGCGACAACGCCGAAACAGTAGTCAGAATAAGTTATCGTTAACAATGTTGATTAGACACTTTTTCTAAAGCTAAAGGAGACCAATTTCTATGCCAGGGTTCAAACAGAGTTACACTTCCCTACTTCTGCAAGTATTTAGTCTTTTCCTAAAAAAGCACGTCAACTGCAATCCTTTGCAATTTCTCTGTAAGACGAAGGGAATTATTATTTGTTGCGTTAACCACGCTCATTATCAAACTTGATCAATTCCGAGAGAATTTTTCACTTTTTTATGCAGTTGACTTTTAATAAGTTAATTGATAGGTTCCTATTTCATTCATTTGCAAGAGGTGAGAAGAATTTTTTTTTTGCCGGACAATCGTTCTCCTTTCCTTGTTGTGCGTTTGAGCTAATATTAATAGTGTCGTGTTATTCTGTTTCATGCTCATAAAAGGCTGAGCAGGAACTACTGCACCAAAAATTTCAGAAAAAAGTTTTGTAGCTTAAAAAAAGGAGTGGTGTACCTAGTGGACGTGGAAAACTCACGAAACCCTGCACTCTATCGGTGTAAGGAACTGTAAGAGTGGTCGCGTTGACAGTTGACAACCGAATGACTTCGATCTACACCCTCACCAATCACCTACTAGCAGTAATCTTCTACAAATAGTGACAAGGGAGCAACTTGAATGCGGTAACCACCAATATCAACGACGTATTCAAGGATCCGATCGTATCCAGTTAGAAGGTCAGTTTGGTTCAATCTCTTTGCTGCCGAAGATGCGAACATTGACGACGATTCCAACAAATTTCTGGAGTTGTTTGGTGTAGATGAGAAATGTAAGAGTACTCTCGACTGATGGCACAATCACAGCTCTTACTTACAAAAACAAACAACACCAGAAATTACGATACTACAGCGGAGAGGACCAAAAGACGGTCATCTCCAACCCATGCATGGTTATGCGAGACCGCACATCGCGTAGGTTACCAACAAGAAATTAGTGGGGCTCGGATGGCAAGTGGCTCTGGATCTTTACTATTCTCCCGATTTCCTTTATCTGATTCTGGCCTTTTCTGGTCCCTGCAGCACTTCCTATTTGAAAAGAAAACATATTGTTATATTACATTGTTATTATATTATAAAAATATGTTATTATTACATATAAACTATTGGAAAAAAAGCATTCGTCAACTACGATGAGCCCTAGACGACAGCCCCTGATTTTCTCTTCTCGTAGCCTCTTGAAATCTGGATGAAACGCATCGCGGAGCTACATAGCAGATCGGAGAAGGTCATCGATAGCGATGATAATTATATTAGGGATTAGTGGTGACTATGAATAGACTTATTAATGAAATTGAGGATGGTCCTGTCCCAGCGCAAAACTTTGTGCACTAAAAATAAATGAATAACCATCTGAAACATTTATGCAACAGTCATACATACACCGATCAAAGGAACAAAGCATTTGTAGCAATCAATTTTTTTGTACAATAGAAAGAGGCAGACTAAATGGTCCGTCCTTGTCACCTTTTATATACTGATCTCTGCTGATATGACCTGCTGAAGTCTGAAGAACTTCTTCTGAAGTTCTAAGGCTCATTCGAAGAGTGCATAGCGTTCGGAACTTTTTTTAAAGGGAGTTAGGAAAGTTCAAAACCTCAAAATGTAACCTTGTGTGCTATGAGTTGTGAAGAAGCAAAATACCGAACACTACGTTGTTTTTATTTGTATGTATTTTACTGAACTTCCAGGAAATTCCAAGTTAGTAGTTTTCGGGGAAATAAGTTTTTTTTTTTTCAAAAAACAGTTTTCAGGTTTAGGTATTATAAGTCACTTTTATGTTTTAATAATCTGTTCTCAGCTAAATTTTGTCAAATAAACGATGATGTTTGCGATTTCCTAAACTTTCAAAACGGTTTTGTCAGGAATTTTCGCAGTAAAAAAGAGCATACTGTTGTGTTGTTGTTTTTCTCTTTTTATCTCTGGCGTTAACGTTTGGTGCTGTGAGATCTGCCGAAAAAACTTTTTCTTTCCGAATTAGAAAAGACCGGCCACCTGTAGGCATTATTCGCCTGAAGAAATGTTATCATTTCCGTGCAACACGTTTTCTTTATATAATCACCGTAAGCGTACCTCCTCCAAAACCTCCATAGCGGGGTCTACCGTAAAAGCCACGACCGCCAAATCCACCACGACCGCCAAATCCACCACCAAATCCTCGTCGGCCCCATCCCCATTGTGCCTGTGCAAGACCCACGAGAGCGATAACGAATACGACGAGCAGCAGAAGACGTAACATCGTTCTGTCTGGAATGGTTCCTAAGATAAAATACGATAGAAAAAGACAAGAAAAAGACAGCTCAAAAAATTACAAAAAATGTGGGTCAGCCTGGCGAGTAGAAGTAGAAATACACCTGAAAAACACTGTTATGCTGACTTTATAAATGATGTTTGTTTTTGTCTGACATTGTGCCGTTTTGTTAGGCGAATAGTACCTTAACCACATGTCTGCCTCTTTTTCATCCATTGTAGGGCGTGAGAACTCGTTTTTAGAAGGAGACTACGTCATTGCGCCGTCAGATAACGGGTCGCTGCCGCATCGTTGTCCAAAAAACTTCGCCTCTGCTTAAAAATTAGCAAAAATAAGTTTTAGAAAGAAATAATTGCAGAGTTGTGCAACAAGTTCTCGATTTTCATCGGGCGCAGATTAATGCATTTTTAAAAAACACAGAACGAAAAATTTCAAAATACAGGTTGTTTTTGTTTGTTCACTGGAAGAATGCAAACCGGCCTTGACATCAATTAAAAACTAAGAGATACATTAGATCAAATTCTAGACGTAAATACAAATGAATGCTGTTCAGTTGAAAAAGAGAAAGTGAACATCTTTTTTGCAGAGGTTCAGATTTTGCGAAGGAAATTGAATTTTTCAAATTTTTTAATCACCACTAATTTTCTACACCGGAAGTATTCAAGTTTTGTTTGGCGTGCTGCAAGGTTTAATTCAAAATCATCACGTTGACTGAAGTCGAACGTCCCAAAAAAAGGACAATTTCATACATAAATAACCATTTCTCCATTTTCACTTCATGTTCACTCTGTTGCATTCGTTTTGGTTCGTATAATTTTGAGAGCACGTCAACAAAAAAAAACTAAAAACGTAAAATATATAGTTATAGTGATCTTCATCCGAATCTGATAAGTGGTTCGCTTGTGGGGGGCACGTGCCGTGGAGTGTCAATCACATGCGTTCTCCTGGTGAAAGATCGGTACGTTACGTTGCAGTTGAAAAGAATTGAGAGAAAGAAATGCTCTAGAAATGCCGACAGGAAGTTTAGCACCATTTGAAAAATGAAGATACCACAATCACGCTAAGGTAAAATGGAGTTATTTGTCTGCTGGGTTACGATACCGCCTGAAAATGAAATTGAAAGCTTTAAAAAAATAGAGAAGAAAGATAAAGAAATAGAAAAATAGATAAAAGACTAGATTACGATTAGTTTTCCTTTTGAAGAGACTGGATTCAATATGGTTCTAATTTAGCGGAGAACAGGTTAGCACCTAAATGCAGGAGGTTATCTCAGCGGCTTTAATCATCCTACAAAATAAAATAAAAACTATGCTGACCAGGTTAAGCACCCAAATCCAGGAAGCACTACACGTTTGAAAATTAGAAGCAAAACTGAAAAAAGGGAAGAAAGAAGAAGAAAGAGTGAAGAATGAACAAATTTTACAGGGATCCGTTGAGATAACGAATACTGGAAGTGCGAAATGGAATGAAATACATAAGGTCGCTGATCCAACAAAAAGATCAGAAGGGCGTGTACGGTAAACGACTAAATAATTTCAAGGATAAAGAGGAGGGTAAAGTGATAAGTGATAATCAATCCGCCGCGTTCACTTCCATTCAGAATCGTTTGAGGTTTAGGAACGCGTGTCTACCCGATGTATGAAGTCAGTTTTTTACCCTTCCAGGAAATTTATCGACGCCGGAGTGATGAAGGGTTTGGATGGTTCTATGGCGGTTTCGATCCATCGTCTGATCGTGTATTCGCAGCGGGATCTCTTACGAACTGCACCCGCCCTTAGAGGAGTAAATCATTTTCAAAATAAAAAAGTAGATGCCCCATAAATTAATACCTAAAAAATCTAAATATACCTCCAATCTAAATATAGCCTCGTTGTTTATATGGCCTTTAAAAAATCGCACAAATACTAAAATACTGTAGTTATTATATAGGAAAGATATATTTGCTCAGGTACGTCAAGAAACGGACTTGTTCAGATGTTTCGAGCGAGAAAGCAATAAAGGAAAAAAATCTTATCTCCCAATCGGTTTCACATCCTTAATCTAACCGCAAGAAATCCTAATGCACCTAATTTGTCGCTGGCCTCAGCTCTTCCTTCACGACTAGCCCTCTCTAGATTTAGATGGAATGTGGTTTCCACCCAATGCTCTTGTGTAAATCCGTGAGAAAGAGAAAAACAGAACTAAAACTCTAAAACAGACTCTATTGACTGAAATTAGCTTCTGACCGCAAAACAGGTCAACTCGTCCAACTCATTAAAGAATCACATGTGTATCCAAATGAAATCATTTCTCCGTCATGATTCGGGTTGGGTTTTTCGCCGAATAAGAAACGATTCTCCCGTCACGTTTGGCGAACCGTAGCTATCTGTTTGCGTATAAAAGGATGAGAAAGTTCAAGAACAATACACTGCTCTCTGTCATCTTCTCTTAGCACTTTTGGCAGAAATGTCGAGAGATAAATTTTCTTTACCTCTACCTGACTCTCTGTTTAGCGCGAGTAAATGATTCCTATAGCCTGTGGCGCTGAATTGATTTTCAAACACCAACCACATTTTCCCAATCTCCTAGAAATTTTATTTTTCAGAATGATTTCACGAGCACTTCTTGCTGTTCTCTGCGTCCTTGCTATGATGTCTATTGTGGACGCACAATGGGGAGGATACTATGGCGGTTACCCAGGCGGTTACGGAGGTTATCCAGGTGGCTACGGCGGTTATGGCGGTTATGGTGAGTCATGCATTAGATTGTCCTTGCATTTCACGAATAGCATCTCGTAGATCATCCTTTAAACGCAACTTATTCAGGATATCGTCCCTTCTACGGAGGTTTTCGTCGACGACCATTCTACGGTGGATATGGTGGATACGGCGGCTACGGTGGCTACGGACCTTATTATGGATAATTCGCAATAGCGAACATCCCACCTCTCTTCTTCAATGTGTATTTCTCGCAAGATTTGATGAGCTTTGCTCAAAAGGCAACGATTTTCTTCTGGAATGATCTGTTATGGACTTCAATTGCTATTTGACGCTTGTATAATAAATTGCTGTACTTATCGAGGTGACAAGAGTAATTAACGTGGAAGGACAGACACAAATCAAACACTTGAATTACATATTTTTTGTTAATTATTTATTACTCACTTCTAAATGAATAGTTCTATTTAAAATTAACATTTAATGCTTAAAAGATGTTCTTTTCCCACTTGAAATTCTGTAATAAAGCCTCATGTAAGTCTCTGCGAAGTTCAAATAAATAAGGCAGAAATCATCCCCAAATTTAATAAAATTTAAGTAATCCTAAGTGTTATTTATTTTTTCCCATTATAGCAAACATATTACTGCATAACTATATTATTAGTGACTATATTTTGGGTGACAAGCAGTAACGCTTCTAATTTGTAGTCCTTGTAGAAGATCCATCAGAGTCAAGTACCTGTACTTAAAGGCAACGTAAGGGCGGGTGTAGTGTAGCGGTTAGAAGTTCCGCTTCCTGCCCGGTCGATAGGAGGTTCCCTAGTGCTCACCGAACCTTTCACCCCTACGGGGTCGATAAATTGGTACCTGACTTGTCTGGGAGGATAAAAACACTGACTTGACACATCGGTAGGCCCCCACAAGTCATTGCATAGGCCAGTTACACGTTCGTAAACCTCGAACGATTCTGAATTGAAGTGAACTTGGTGGCGCATCCCAAGCGTATTGATTAACGTCAGACACTTTATCCTTTTTTTCCTTTATTTTGACAACTATTGAGATTTTTTGGATTAATAATCAAAACATCAACATGGAGGTGATAGGGACAAAAAACAAACGACTAACATGATAAAAACATGACGGTTAGGTTTGAAACCTTTCTTTTTTTTTTCTTCCTTTTCGAGAGCCGCAGAAATTCCTCTTCGAGTGCGAGAAATATGCGGATGGAATTTTAAATGGTTACATTGAAGCTGTATGTGGTTCACTGTATGTTCTGAGTCACTTACTCGAAGTCGAAATTACCAACTCGTAATTAATTTGTAATTGGGAAATGCGACGGGGTCAAGTGCTCGAAGTTGGCCTCAAACCTTCGCTGATAACGCTACGACTTCGATGAGATTCTCATATTACATTTTAGTTATTTTCGACAATATTAACATCCTTTATTTTTGTAACGAAGATGTATCATACTTTACTTATCTCTTTTACTAAATTCTATATTTAACTTATCTTCAAATCACCATAATACTTCATCGATAACCAAAACAGCAGGTATAATAATAAAAAAATCTGATTCATTACAAAGACCCTAGAAATTTTTACGGATTTTCATCACTGTATGGTCCATCGAATATATAGAAAGATTTTTTTTATCCAGGTCGATAATTTATGTTGATTATGTTGTAATGTTCATATTTATATTTATTTACTGATTTTTGTACTTGTTTATACTTCTATGTTTATCTATGTTTACATAGAATATAAAAAAGTGCAAAATATAAAATTTTAAAGCAGGGTCGACGTCATTTCTACAGAAAATTTCACTAATTATCATGGATGATTGTTGTTATTTCCTGGTTTGTGATTAAAAATTGATTAATTGATGCCAGGAACTTCATCCTTTATCCTTTAAAGGCAACGTACTACGAATCTGACGACATTAGGTATGAAGGTTCCTCACCCCCCCCCCCCCTCCTCCCCCATTCTTCTCTAATCATCCTGAAAAACAACGTAGGTAACGGTGTTTGTCCACATGAAGTACGTTAGAACGAGTCCTAGCACACGCTCTGGTTCCCTCAGCAGCCTGTTGATTGGTTTTATAGAAAGAGGCCGCTGATGGGACCTCATTGATTTCCGGCCGCTTGCTCGTGAATGCGGAGCGTACACATGGGTTTTAACGAACATCGTAGCAACTTACAACATTTTCCGTTTTTGAGGACGACTGAGAAAATTTGAGCGCTAACCCGCGCTATTACCCGTAATCGACACCACCGACTCTATGTTTCACCACAAAGACCTCAACATTGTCAGTTTCGTGATACGTTGCCTTTAAATCGTAACATTTCTACTGATGCTAGTTTATTCATAGTCGCTAGCATTCATGTTCATCCCTGAACGCATCTACTGCAACACATCTTCTTCCTTTTCTTACACAACTCGCTCTTCTTTTTGCTTCACTTCAATCCAGTCACTTTGCGATCGTTTTTCACACACACAGATACAGACTCCAATGCATAAATCGAAATCGTTGCGTTTTCTAGAAAATATTTCAGTGTCATTTATTATTATTATTTATTTGTCTCTTAATTTTGATTCACGTCATGCATTTGAATTCTTGAGGAGTTTTCACAGATAGGGGTCTAAACCCTGTAGGGCATTGTGCCCAAACATGAGGCTATCAGATTCGGATCAAAATTCGATAATTACTTTCACCTTCACTCTTAACTTCACATTTAAAGCCAGCATACCACGAATCTGAGGTGGTGCGGATTTTAGGTGGAGTATCCGTATATCCAGGGTCGTCGATTATGGAGACGGGGATGGTTCCGCTCATCTCTCCCTGCATCACTGCAAAGAGCCACCCTGAGAACTGTTTTGCTGTTTTGTACGACGCCATCTATTGCAACGCTCCACCCCTTGCGCCGCCTCCGCCCTGCGATTCGTCGAAAATCAATTCGGACTGCCCCCATAGGCAGTAAGGGAAGCTACGCGTGCAAGGGTGGCGCGCTGCAATTGAAGGCATCGTACAAAACAGCATTCAAGGGCCGGTTGCTTGCAGTGACTCAGGGAGAGATGAGCGGAACCACCCCGGCCTCCATAATCTACGACCCCGTATACGGATACTCCACCCTAAAATCCGTACCAACCCAGATTCATGGTATGCTGCCTTTAACGCAGGATCCTATCGGCAGATCTCTGAGCTGCTTGGGAAGATTGGATCAAATTTCTGTCCGATTACATCCACAGTTTTTGAATATCTTAGGCTGTTGCTATGGGCAATAAAATCTATTTGACACTTTTCCAAGCATTATTCATTGTAATTGGAAACGAAGTGCTTTTTTTTTATAAGGGAACCGTTAGCACATAAATCAAAGGGAGCACATAAAATCAATAGTGATTGTTATATGTAATCTATAGTCAAGTATTAAGAAATTGCCATCAAGAAGGAACTTTTCGGTTAATCCCTGCTTTTTTCCTCAGATGCTGATAGAAAATTCTTTTATTTGTTCAAATCTCTTTATTCTTACAGTTATATAGAAGCATATTTTCTATGTGTACCAGCTACCGCCATAACCGCCGTACGGCTGACTCCATCCATAGCCACCACCGTGCGGTTGACTCCATCCATAGCCACTACCGTAGGGCTGACTATATCCGTAGCCACGGTCGTATGGACGACCCCAACCGCCACGCCCAAGTCTTCCGTATCCAAATCGTCGAAGTCCTAAGCAGATTGTAATTGAACAGAAATAATGGTGAAAAAATTGCTCCCTTTGAAAAGGGCTAATTTCAAAAATTGAAAAAATATTTGGAGTGAAACACACCTATTAATCCAAGTCCCATACCAAACCGTGCCCGGACAACGTACGGTAATTCAACGACGCATAACGTAATCAGGAGAGCACGGAGTAACATTTCCAGAAATCTGTAATGTACATAGAGCTATTTAATGATAACTTGGAGAAGTTCTTATATGGATTGGATCCAAGGTGAAGTTTTTCGTGGAACAAGTTATCGATAGATATCTCCGTCAACGTCAACGAATTAGTGCCAAATCAGACTAGGATTTTTCTCCCATTTCATTCCATTGTTTGACTGCATCACCCCAATTTCCTTCAGCCACTATGAGTTTAAAAAGAAGAACGACATCTTTTTGTCTAATCAGTTATTTCTTATATGAACTACTCGCACTTTATTTTTGATCTACTTAATAATGCTTTGCGTCAAGTACCTATTCTAATATTAAAGGAGGCTTACCACGAAATTCGGAGAGTTTGAACCTCTTCGCGAATAGATGGCTAATATAAGGCTATGGAGTGATTTACGAGCACGCTCAATTCGATCTAATTATCCAGGACAACATATGCCCTCTGGTGCACCTAAAGGGAGGGGGACGGAGAGGAGACACAACGTCGGCGCAGTCCATTGATTCTCCGTACGCCATCAGTTCTCTGCCCTCTCAAACTTGACACGTTTTTAGGTGCCTCGTAGAGGGATTTTATCACCAAGGATGTTCTTCAGGCCGTTTTTTTCTAATAGGTGGAAAGAATTAAACGCGATCGCACTCATGAAATTGTGAATTGCATTTCTAAGTTTCTGTATTGGTCGAGGGGTCTCATTCATCTAATGGTATCCTGAATTTGCTGTTTAGGACACCACAACTTTGGTGCACTTCGAACAGAATATCCTGTATTTGTTCTTGTACTTTGTTTTCGTTGTATTTTGTTTCATTTGCTGAGATTTCTAAAAGAAAAAATTGGATTGACTTTTACGCATTGTGCTTTGAAATGAAAAAGTCAAATCACCATTGGTTCCAGACCACAAAAATGCTAATTTTTTCCAGCACGGCCTCTTGTGTCTCTTTTGAGCCACCATTCTCAAAATAGGCTTTTGAACAGTGGAGAAGAAACAGAAGTAAATTTTCTTCCATTTGCGACGTTACGACATATGTCCACAACATTTGCTACTGCGTACAAGACTGACTTGAAAACATGCAAATGAGATGACATATTTTCAAACGTTTTTTTATGTTTTTTTTGCTGTGAATTTGAAGAATTTCTTTGTAATTTCTTTCTCTGATTTTTCTTTCTGGATAGAGTACCCTCATATAAGATGAGATGCTCAATGTAGTTAGAATTTCCATTCGAGCGCTGGGGAATATCCCAGCCAGTGGAAACCCGATGGATTTTTCTTGCACATTTTCTCAGCTTTTTTTGCGGGAAAAGAGTTTATTTTTGTACATCTCTTCATTTTTACAAATGTATACAGTTGCACAGAAGCGAATATATGAATGCATAATGTATATGATCTCTATCCGTAATATCTGCGCCCATAACCGCCATACGGTCGACCGTATCCGTAGCCGTAGGGGCGACCATATCCATATCCGCCGTACGGGCGACCCCAACCGCCGTACCTTGGTCGTCCATATCCTCCTAAACACATAGCTATTTGAGCTTAAATAAAGAAAGACGGCCATTAAAAAATGGAAATGAATGAGAATGAAATGAATCAAACTTAGCGCAAGTTTAAGGAAAAAAGATTCGAAATAATCTCTAGGAAAAACCTTACCGTAATATCCACGTCCCCATTGTGCCTCGACAACGCACAAAAGGGCGACGATGCAGAGTGTGATCAGAAAAGCGTGTCGTAGCATTTCTAGGAGTTTGAAATGTAGAACTTCCTAATAGTTATGTGAATATTCCTTATATAGATCATATCCAAGCTGGAGTTTGCCGAATTGTTTTCAGGAAAACAAGTTGGCGAGAGGGGCGTCTCCGACAACAATGACGAATCATCCAGATCATGTATATCACTGAAATTTTCCATTCATTGCGCATTGCCTGACCGCATGACCTCGATTTCTCACGTGTTCTAAGAGTTCGGAGACGAGTAAACGCTTATTCTAGTTATCTAAACAGAGATTTCTGGTCAACATGATCGAGCGATTCCAATTTTCGATCGGTTTTGGCTACCGGTTCAGTTGTCTTTTCCAAAGATCACGTCAAAGACAATAGCCTGACCCTGTTAGTTTACCGATGATTGGAGTTAATTAAAGCAACAAAAAACTGAAGCAAAAAAAAATCTGCTAAAATTCTCACATTGACCAGTGAGGTAGCATCGAAGGCAATGAAGTGAGGAGGTGCATTAGCTCAAACTTCCTCACTCAGCACGACCAAATCACTGAAATATCCCGGATATTCGTTCGAGTTGGTCGACAAAATAAGTACAAAGGCCGGAATCCAGAATCTCACGCAAAGATTCAATGTTAGAATGTTCATAGAAAGGTTTTCTGAGCGTACAGCTTTTTCCGTTGTCTTTTTATCAGCGATGATTGATTTCTTGATAAACGCAACAATTAGCTCAGAGGCACTGCCTGTGCTGCCACTCCGCTTGCGCAGCACCGGTTCGTCGACGACGATGTTAGCTGTTAACAAATTTATTTGAAAACTTCGCCTAATCCACGATAAAATATTGTGAATTCGAATTAGTAGAAGCCGAATTTGATTTGGTTGGGATTTATTCACTGTTTGGTTGGAGTTTAAAGGTGCAGTAGAACCGCTTTAGTAGCACCAGAAGTCGACATAACAATGCAGAACGATGTTCTGCAACCACCTGCCTAGACAATCTATTTGGGCTAGTTAAGTAGTAATTTATTTTTTGTATACCCTGAAAATCCCTTGAAAAATGAAAAAAATGATCCAGAATTTCAGAAAAAAAGTTTGGAGTTCACGAAAGACTCATGACGATATTTGGTGTACTGTAATTTAATCGATCAGACCTTTCTTTATCTTTGACTTTTAACATGTACGTTGACTAGCCCAACCTCGTTCCAAGATACTTGACCCTTCCTTCATTTTGAAGGAAATTTTTGGAGGAAAATTAGAAAACCTACGTGAATCAGAGTGAGTTCCTATTTTTTTTTCAATTTTTTAAATAGGTTAATCACTACACTCATGGCATCTTTAATACTACGCCTGAACAAGAAGCTCAAAATTTTGGAGAAGATCGAAACGATGATCACCCGATTAACTTTTTCATGTAATTCGCTTATGGTGAACTTTTCCTTCACTTCTGGATGGTCTTCAAATTAATCAATTTCAGCAACTATTTTCGTGGATAGGACTACAGAAATAAATCTATTTCAAACAAATTTCAAATTAAATCATTGAAGTCAATTTTTACAGTGGGATTAGGACAAACAGATGAAGCGGCAAAAATTTGATTCAGATAAAATGCAAGTTAAAGAAAAATAAATAAATAAGTTAATAATTAATTAATTAATTAACAAATGTATACTCGAACCGAGAAACGTAGACTGTCGGACTTTTTGTTTTCGCTTGCTTTCGCTGTCTAGCATTTGATAACTAATTGTTTGAAATTTTAATGCAATAACCACGTTTTGGTAACTTCTGACTCCGAATCAAAGGTGATGCTGGTGATAAACAACTGTTGTGACAGTTATAAACAACTGTTCATCATCACACACATTTGATGGCAAGGCTTTGCAGCGTTCTCGCTGAAAGATCATCATGTGAAGAAAATTAATTTGATTATTATTGAAGCTTGGTTCACTTGCCTGTCTTTACTCCCCTGCCAGCACAACAAATTGAAGTTTTTGAAATTGAATTTTAGCCAAATTTTAATTCAAATAAAAGAAAAAGAAATAAAAGAAATGAATGAAAAAAAACTGTTGTGTAATTGTACATTAGCATTTCTGAAATCAGACATCAACTCAGAGGACAAAACACCTGAACGTGCACATAAGAGTGCTGCTATGCCTATCTAGCCGTGGAAGGATTGTCAATTCTGGGATGCGGTGGGGGATGAAAAGACGTCGTGAACACAGTTCTGGCATAAAATTGTGTGTAGGCCGAGAAAAAAAATTCATTGATCGTCAAGAAGCCGTTTTTCGGAGACGGATATGGATGTATTCCTGTGAGGTAACATATGATCCAATCTGAAATCTGTGGACTTCAATACTAACTGAGTAGTGAGCAAACGTAAAATCGCAGTTGATCAGTTCTGCCATCACTGACACTTTCACCTCCTACTCCAGGAAAACCACAACATATTTGACTGCCAAAAAACTGAAGTTCCTATAGATTTCTTAGGAGTGACTTATAAAGATCCTGATGCTCGGTTCTTTTCAAAAATAAATAGAGGTAGTTTGCTCGAAATTCTACTGAAGAGAACCCAACACTGGAGACCAAAATTTTCCACAACCCTATTTTTGGGAGAGTAAATTATCTGTGCATAGATAGCGTGGGATTTACGAAATTATCTACGAAGTGAGTTTGTTTGAAATTTATTCACTCATTAAAAACACTTTTTTCCATAGGTTCACTATTTGCTGGATTTCGAACAGCAGTGTGCAAAATGCTTTGTCTGCACGCATTCATAGCCGTCCGGACAGAACCTGAAATAAGAGGCTGAGGCTGTTATTATTGGCGCCTGTCGATGTCGATGCGACTGCCATCACCGTACTTGTGAGAACAATTCCTGCCAAGTCGCGGTTCCTTTCCATGCCAAGCAGTTCTCATCGAAAGACTGCTGCCTTCCTCACATTTAGGATTAGTCTCTTCAATCCATAATTCTTAAAGAAAATTAATTCTGCATGGCTTTTCGTCAAAACTGAAGCCGAAATTTTCACACCTCTATTTTTGTCGTCGCAGCATATACCGAAAAATTGACCCATGCTGCAGGTGCTTCCCGCCGGACATTTCCTGTCTCTTCTGCATGTGCCGGTGCTTCTCACATTGAAAGGACAATGGTGGGCATCAGCTGCAAGAATTTTCTCCCCGCAAAAACCACGAACATCACATTGATAACTTATTAGGACTGTCGGATACCGGGGAGACAATTTAAAGCACAATCTTGTCTGGTGTTGAAAGTATTCCGTCCACCTCCACATCCTTCATAGAGATATTCAAAACATTCGTGCAGCTCCTCATCAAAGTACCACTGAAATTCTCATATTTGAGCATTCGGCATTGGTGCTGTACAGCAAGAACTTATCAGCGACATAGTGTTAGTAACAGTAGTAAGGTTAAGGTACCTTACTCCTATTATTAATAGTAGTAAGGTAGAGATAATAGTTGTAGGTATGTAAACACCGCTATCATGACCATGCTATAAAATAACGTCACGGTCCAACGGCGTCGGATTGGTGCAAAGACGTAGAAAAGCGGTAGTATCAAGTGAGATGAGGTCACAGCGTCGAACTGCTTCGTCACAATGCAGTAGTATCGCGCAGTAACTTCGTGTGCGTGTCGCAAACGGTAAATGACTCGTGGCAACCGTTTCATATCCATGGCCACTGTGTGTGTTGCGTTCCATCTCTATGAATCCTCCGCGTATCTGTTTCCCTGCACGTCTGCCTCAATTTGGTACCATGTATTCTCTACAAATTGGGAACACCCATGCAAACGGCTACTTAAAGGCATCACCCCACGAATCTGAGGTGGCGAGGATTTTAGATGGAATAATCGTATACGGGATAGTAGATTATGGAGTGTGATTCTGTCCATCCCTCCCTAATTGCTGTAAAAAGCGGCTCGGAAGATGCGGCGCCGCACAGGGCTGGCGCGCTCCAATCGAACTCGTTGTAGAAAATACTGCGCGAGAACACTCGAAGCCGTACCTTCCAGGCCGTTTCCTACGGGAATTAGGAAGGAATGAACGGAATCACCCTCCTCCTCATAATCTACGACCCCGTACACGAATACTCCACCGGAAATCACTTCAGATTCGGGGGATGATGCCTTTAAGCAGCAGCCAACAGCTTACATGATCTCACTTGGAACGTTATCTTTATCAGTACGACGATGTTGTTTACGTCATTTTATGTTAAAACATTGTTCTGTGATAACAGTTGGTAGAAATCAGGAGGGAAACTGTTACTCAGAGTAATGCTTTCAAATTGTGTCTATATTACATTGGAATCGAAGAAGTTATTGAAGCTCAAGTTTGAATATTCTCCACATGTGGAACTGATGCCTTTAGAAGGAAAACTGTGTAATATTTTTTCCTTTATATCAATTTGTAATGAAAAAGAGAAAGAAAACGTTGTTAGAAAAATACAAATCCAATTTTACAGAAAATTCAATTACTCCCTACTGGTATAAACACAGTTTTGAAAGGAAATCCACTGCAAACACTGCAGATAAACCGCCCGAGAAATCTGCCGCTTATTTCTATTTTCTATTTGACTTGCTGCTTGCTGTAGGTGGAGGGAAAACTTATTGGTTTCCAAGTTTTTCCAACAAAGAAAAAACTTAGTTACTGATTAGCCTAAGCTGTACACTCAGTTGTTATTCCTTCTATCGTTATCCAGCGTTTTCCGCACACTATTTTACACTTTTTGTTCTTTCTGTTTCGGTTGGAATTTTTCGTATTTCAAAGATATTCCTGACCATTCGATGAGCTTCATGCAACACACCCATCTAATCTAGCAGTGTCGCCAGTTTCAACGTCTTAAATTAATGTAGAAGGAAGAGTGTGTTGCATAGGCTCTATTTAGTTTACTCGACGTTGGATAAAAAGGTGAGTTGACCGTAACCGCGCTAATTTTCGTGCGCTATATTCCTAACCCTATCCATTCCTGGACGGCTGCCACAATTTTGTGGTATGCTGAATTTGAGCGCGATAACCTGTACTGACTTACTTTGAGAACAAGGAATTAGAGTAAGGTCACGAGTCTAGTTGAGGTGAATATAACTGACGGTCATTGAAGTTTGGACCTTCGTGAGAACCCCACATTCACACCCCCTCTCTCATTCCGCTCTCAGAATCCTATCTATTCATTTCTTTTCTGCGGTTGTGCAAAGAAGCTCCTCTATGGACGAAAAATTTTTAGGATAGATGAGAGGATATATGGACGAAAAATTTTTTTGAAACTATCACATGTGGAGATACCGGAGGCTGCTCGTGCTGATAGGCTAGCAATAAAATGCTCACCCGTATACCTTTCTCGGGATTCTCGCAGTTCGAATCACCGCGATCCAGTGGTTCGAAGCATAGTGCATGCAGGCTCAAGCGGCGTTGTAGAGAAACGCAAGTCAGGGCTAAGACGAGAACCAAGGAAAACATCTGGAATTCAGAAATTTCGGAAAAATATGCTCTTGCTATGTAACGACGGGCTTATTTTGTCACATGAGTGTGTAACTGTAATACAGAACGCGGTGAGGCGTATCCAACGGCGTTAGATAAGGGCCAGAAAACGGCCAAAAACGGAAGACGGCAACGATTTACACTGGTCCCACGGTGCCGAGGAGCAGTAGTACCGCGCAGAAGACGAAGTGAATTTGCCAGAAAGAAAACGAAACGAAAGAAGTGAGGTAAACGAGGATCGTGTAATGATCACTTCAACTCATTTCGGAAGGCTTAAATTTTCTAAAAACAAAATAACGAAGAAGCATCGCTAGAAAAAATACAAGTTCAATTTAATTTAATTTGAGAAATAAACAATTATATATGATGCATATTTCCAAGTATTCATGAATAAAATCGATGAATACTTGGAAATTCGAAAAATTTGAAATAATTGGCAGAGTGAAGCTTTCCTGAAAAGAAGCAAAATGGTGTAAACAGAATTTCTATAGAACATTGATACTTATGAATCCGAAATCAATCGATTGGGGATGTGTACCTTGAATGAGTTGGACGATAGTAAAAAAAGACATGATAATGACATGGCTCTACAACAACTACATACATTTTGATCCGGTATTTTTTTTTGTTCTCTGAAAGCTACGGATTACAGAGGTTGACGATGGTAACTTAAACGTTGTCATTCACGGATACGAGTTTGATTCCCGCTGGTAATCTAGAAAAAATCATGTGATTTCCCCTTGATTCCACCCTTTTCCCCAACGATACAACTTAAGGAAGGCAATAGGCAATGGAATAAATGTTCCTGCTAATGTGCAGGTTGGAGAGCTTATGCTGCCCATTTAAGCCACTTTAGTTGGATTGCGGGCGTTGAGTAACTCCAGAATGACCCACGTCCTAACATGTAACAAGTAGCATCGTTGAGGGAACTGTTACAGACGGCAGTGTTCCACACGCTCTCATCAGAGATCATGAACTCCTCTTCTAGTTGTTCGTGGCGAGGTCCCAACATCGTCAATTTCGTTTTGTCCTGCCTCTATGTTGTCCCACTGGAATCGCCACCAAGGATGGGTACCGAGGACAGCGAAAACGCGAACGTATGAACGAACAAAACGCGAACGTACGAACAAATGTGAACAATACTACTGCTTGACATCGATCGAATCCTTTATTTATTCCTTGCGTCGTCATGCATATTCAAACATCTGAAAGCTGAATTCTAGTTGAACATTATGATTCCGCTTCAAAACACTCAAACGAACTGTTGCGATAAAATCAGGGCGACCACACCAGCTACAATATATATATATATATATATATATATATATATATATATATATATTTATATATTTATATATATATACATATATATACATATATATACATATATATACATATATATATATATATATATATATACACACGAATCTGCTGGTTTATCTCATCTAGGTCCCATCTTTTTTCAATGTTAGATGCATTTTTTTTTCAGACAAAAATGATCATGGAGAACAGCCCAAGTGTCATAGAAGATCCCAATCATTTCATGTTCTCTGAAGAACACGGCATAAAGAGTTTACCACTTTAGACACTAGAAAAGAGAAAAAAGAAGAGATTTTCATCAAAGACAATTTCAATTACAAGCACATCCAGCAAACTGGAAGAAATCCAATTAATTTTAGCACAGATTTTTCGAAACTTTCCTTGTGCACTGTTTTTATATTCCCGTGAAATTTCCCGCTCTATAAAGTGAATGCTTTTTCGAAATCTTGAAAACAGTCAATCAACCCAGGGACTTTTGTAAATAACTACATTTTTGAATTTCTTTTAATTTCTTATGTGATTCTTTTGATTTGTTCGTTTTTCTGGACAGATTTCTAGCAAAACGGTGTTTTATGACAGTCGAACAATACAGAACAGGTTGCTCCGCGAAAGAATTTTGTAACAATGACGGTATGATTTATTGAATGTAACAAAAAAAAAACATATGTTATTTATTTTTCTATCGTTAAACAAAAATATTCATCGTGCGCACCATACGCATTATACGCAAAAAACGTGAGAAAATTATAACCTTTTTACATTTCTGTAATATATAGTCAGACAATGTTCCTTCTTTTCATGGAAATGACACGTATTTCCTTTAAATATGCAATCCTTTTTTTCCAAACCTATTTTAATATTAGCGCTTTCACCACTAGCTACTATTGTTTTCTAATTTTATAAAGACTTCTAAATTTGCAAGAAAAATTCCAATCAGTATGTTATCACATGCCTACAGTTTTTCCCAGAGAGCATTTTGGCGATAAATCTGAATTGAGCGTCAGAATATGACGGAATTTATAGTGTTAACGTCGTTGAAAGACGAAAAACTGTTTGTTGGTATAGTAAAAACAACTTCATTTCCAATTGATAGCAGCAGGAGCAGCTTGTTTTTAGCACGATGCTCTAAGGAAGTCCACCCACGGCAATGATAACGAAGAAGCATATAATAACAAAGGAAGAACGACCTATTCAGGCAACCTCGCTTTACTGAAGCATCAAATTTAAGGTGAGTATTCAAACATTGTTCTTCTAGAAATATTCACTCATTTCGACTAAAATAAAACTTCTTTTTTAGAATGTATATTCTTCTCATTCTCGCTGCCATAACGGCAATAAACCTCGGAAAGGCGTTTGGCACAGAAAAAAGTATAGTAAGTACTTCAACTTGATCTTTTTGATGATCCTTTGATGATGCTCTTGAAATATGATCTTTTCTTGGCTTTTTTTTTTGTTCTTTTTTTATAAGCATCATTGATAGAGTGAATCTCCTGAAGTGAATTCCGTTTCAAAGACAACACCGTCAGCATAGCGTGAGACACAGCGAAACATGCAGCACACATTCAAAAAATCCCCGTCATTCATGATGGTCCTCATAGAAATCACAATTACATACTTTTCTCGATTGCTTATAGACTGGAAAATCAGAGTATGCGCTTGCTGTTGACGTTCGGGTCTCTGTCCCATCAAGCGCTTTCAGCTGCATGAAAAAATATGGCTACAAAACTGTGTTTGTGAGGTAAATTCTGAGCAAAAGTTTCTTCTTCCTATTTCCTGTCAACTATTTCCTTTAGAGGTTACGATCCAACTGGAGATGGTAAATTCGACAGCAATGCTGTTGATAACATTCACAATGCAAATAAAGGTTATTGAAATTTACAGAGCTGAATGAAATTCTTTTTGGATTATTTTTCTTAGTACGCATTTTTTTCCAGCCGGTCTGGGAACCGAAGTGTTTATGACACCACAACCTCGCTCGGATAAAAAGGGAAGTCAGCAGCTCGTGGAATTGTACGAAGGACTCAAGAATGGAGACATCAAAGTTAAAACTATATGGGTCCAAGTGAGTTCCATTAGTTTCCCGATATTCTAACAGTAACATTTGATGCCTGTCACATAAACTTCCAGGTTACATCGCCAGTGAATTGGTTTCCCGACACCAAAATTAACATTGACTTCCTCAATGACATTTTATCAGCTGCTGCGGTGATCTGTTGCTTGGAAATAGCAGTTTCAAACCCTATGGCTTCCTTTTTTTTTATTATAGCATTATGAAGTGAAGATTGGTTTGTACACAAACGGTTACGACTGGAGCCAGATCACAAATAATGCCGCTGCCGACAAGATCATGCTTTGGTGAGCAATTACCAGTTACTGAGCAAACACATGCGATTCTCGTGACGACACAATACCGTAAACTCTACAAACCCCAGGTACTGGAATGTTATGGGCGGTGGACCAAACGGTGAGACACCAGCCGATTTCGATGATTTCCGTCCATTCGCAAAATTCACGAAACCCACAGTCAAACAATTCGCACAAGTGGAAACCGTTTGTGAGATTAAAGTGAATAGGTGGGTCTCTTCTTTTAAAAATTAACTTCACTCTCCCTTAAAATATCCATTTAGGGACGTGTACATGTTGTCGCAATCACAATCCGTCGCTTCAGCACCTGGTGACTCAAAAGGCGAAGTGGTTGTCGGCAGCCTCGGAGACGGACTGGTCCCTAAGCTTATGAAAATTGTTTGAAAAGTTCCCAGCAAATCTTTTGGATTTCATACTCTAGCATTTATGATAATGATAACTCTCCCTTTCCTGCTGTAAGAAGTATTTCAAGCACATCTGGATTGATGTGGTCACATTACCACTAAAGGCTCATTTACAAAATGCGTGTATGCATTTTTTTTAATGACTAGCGGATCTACCATTGTTCTTTCAATCATCTCATTCATATTTGTTTTATATAAATACTAGCATTGCTCCTATCTTTATTTCTTAATGTTGGATAAGGGACAAAGTCTTTGGCGTTGATCAATCCAATCGATCAATTTGTTCCAAAATGTTCACCTTTAATTCGGAGTCGTTTGGGGCTTTTGTATGACAATAGTTTCGGCCAGATAATAAAAGAGAGTATGAAAACAAATAGTAGAGTAAGTATCAGTGTTTAGTGTATATAACATAACAGTCTTAACGTCCGGCTAAAGCCGGACTTCTGACTTTCTGTGGTGTCCGCTTCGCTTACCTTCACTAATCAATGAAAATTAATAGCAAAATTAATAGCAATGGTTTCTATTCACAAATTATTATAAATTATTCTCAAATTACAAAAATTCAACAAACTGCACCTATGAGCGGAAGAGCGTTGCCGTTGGTGCCATTTCCGCGCAACTATTATAAAGAACCCAAACCAGCTTGCGAAGCAGACACGAAATTCAGAATTCTGCCTTCTGAGGTGCTGTCTCCTTATAACCGTAGTAGGCGATTCACCCTCAACAACCTCACACGAGCAATGGCAAGAAAATTCGCACAGAAATTACGACAGAAATAACGACAAGAAGGAACATGCAGCTCTCAGTACGTGATGAGGGTTGGGAATTCGTACTCGTGTCACAGGCTCTTGATCGCGAAATAACAGATCTTCACTTACAAAACAAAACGATCTATTGCCGCGTAGCAGAAAACGAATTCCTTGTGCAGTGCAAACGGTCGAATCATGTATGGATGACTACAGGTAAATCTGCTGTTCTTGAGGAACGATTTATAACCTCCCTCAAACTTAACAAACCGAGCTGTTCTGTGTTCTATAGCCCCATCAAAACGCAGAACCTGAAATCCGATCAGATGAACTCAACATCAGCGGCCGCATTCAAAACCCGACCAATAATAAGTTGGCTAGGAGGATCAACGGATCAAATTTCGTGGTTCCTTAATAAAATCGTGAGTCAAATTTTGCCAAAAATACCATCTCATTTGTCGAACACGCACTATTTCCTTGATCAATGTCGCAAAGCGAGAGTTGAAGGCAACTGCGTGATAGAGTCGTTCGATGTGACCTGTTAAACTCTACACCTATGTTAAAAACATGGAGGCACAACAAGCTCTACCTGAGATATTAGATATATTACACGGTATTAGTATGGAAACTTATGGCCTTACTAAAACCCGCATAATAGCACTTATCAAGGAATGCGTGAATTGTAATATCTTCAGGTGAATTGTACACTGAACTAACTCCTGATAATCTCGTTTCCCTTCCTTTTTGTTTATTTTCCTCCTCTTCTTTTTTTCTATCTTTTTAATACACAAGAAATCAGTAAAGATATGAAAAATAACTCTTTATGTTCCTTTATGTACCCAAATCTGTTCTCTATGAAATTGTTTACAGAGACGATTAATAATTCATTTTACACAGTTCCACCACATCCATTCCGTTCAGGAGTACTGATTCGAACACACGAAAAGCAGACGATTCTAAATGAAGGATTCCTCTCTGTCTCGCATTAATCTCACGTCAAAGAGTTGTTTTAGTGAGAAGTTATGCTTGGAGGATGCCCACATTCTTTCTGCTTGTTTTGTTCGTAATTGCGGAAATTGTCCAGCAGCAGCTCACAGTGCGACCGTTTAATGTGGACCGAGACCATCGATAACTTCAACAACAATAAACTAACCTGCTAGGAAAGAAGTTAGGGAAGTGTGGTGAAATTGGAGCAAAACAAGGATTCTAAGCAGATTTGCTACGTCTTCTTTTTTTTACGGATGGAGCAATATATATCTACGAAATCTGTGGAGAACTGAGAAATCTCGCAAGGTTTTGTTGAAATCTTGGATTTACGAAAATCGCAATGGATTTACTCCAACAAAAGGAGCAAATGGCGGGGGTAGGCTAGCTTTTAGATTCCTCTTCTTTACGATCTATGGAGGTTCGAATCTTCACTAGAATGCTCACCAGGCCTATAATCATTCCGGCGTCGGAGAAATTTGGAACCAGAATTGTCTGGGAGGAGAAAAACACTTTTCACATATTCAAGCCAGATACATGTGCACTTGTATCGAGGCCAATCACACGATCGTAAACCTCGAACGATTCTGAATTGAAGTGAACGTGGGGGCGCATCACAAGCGGATTGATCAACGCCAGAAACTTTATCCTTTATCCTTTAAAGGAGCAAGTCGAAGGTCGCTTTTCTCAATTTTTGTAATGAAATCTATGTTGTCGTTTCTTACACCGGATGCTGACCTATAATCATTTGCATCGGATAAAATTTGGGAAATAATAGCAGAGCAGAAATTTCAAATATTCAGGGATATATGTGAACTTCTTTCAATGCGTCCCCGAAGAGAGCCTTTAAAGGAGAGTAAGTGCCGGCTACGACAAATTTCACTTGAATGAGAAGACCACATTGCGGTCGTCCACTCGCGTAAAATGTCCAAGCACAAAAATGAATCACTCGGAGAAAATCTAGCGATTTTAATCCAATCCACTGTCCATCAAAACCCTTTCAGTTTGAGAGGATCTCATCGCTATTTTTGGTGAAGAGCAATAAATTTTGAAACATTTATTCATCCTAACCAATTTCATACAATTTGTACAAGCTCAGGAGACAGACCGTCTCCAAGGCTGCCAACAACCAATTCGCCTTTCAAGTCAACCGGTCCTGAAGCGAGAGTTCGCGCGGATCTATTCAGCACGTACACGTCCCTAAATGCACGTATTCAAAAATAGCGGTGGTACTCAATTCTAAGAGAGGGGACCCACCTATTCACCGTAACTCCACATACGGTTTCCACTTGTGCGAACTGTTTCACTGTGGGATTTGTGAATTTTGCGAATGGACGGAAATCGTGGAAATTCGCAGGTGTTTCACCATTTGGTCCGTTACCGTTAACATTCCAATACCTAAGGTTTGTGTTTACGGTACCATATTACGAGAATCGTTCGTTTGCACACTAACTACATGATAATTGCTCACCAGAGCATTGTTCCCTCAGAGGCAGAGGCACCGTTTGTGATTTGGGTCCAATCGTAAACGTTTGTGTACAAGCCAATCGCTATACCGTAAGACTATAAAAAAATCCGTGGTTATAATGGGCAGTAGCGCTGTAGTCGAACAACGAAAGTTACCTTAGCCGTTGACAAGAGGTCATTAAGGAAATTAATGTTAGCCTTCGTGTCTGGACTCCATTCGATCGGTGAGGTTACCTAAAAACTCATATACTTGTATATGAGTACTGCTGAAACCATGGAAGTTCGATGCAACACACCTGTACCCACACAGTTTTGACTTTGATCGCCCCTTGCCTTAGTCCGTCGTACATCTCCATGAACTGTTGGCTGCCCTTTTTGACCGAACGGGGCTGCGGTTTCATGAACACCTCACTTCCGAGACCAGCTTAAAAACATGAAAAATAATCCGGAAAAATGTTATTTCAGCTGTGGAATTTCTTCACCTTTGTTAGCGTTGCGAATGTTATTGACAGCATTCGTGTCGAATCTACCAACACCAGCTGGATCGTAACCTCTAGAAAAAGGAGTCGTTCTCTGAGGTTCAAAAGAAAAAGTTTCGCTTGGATTTTACCTCACAAATACAGTGCTGTATCCATAGTTTTTCATGCAGTTGAAAGCACTCAGTGGCACAGGGACCGCTAGGTCAACAGCATACGCATAGCCGGAGGTGGCGGTCTGGAAGAAACGCTAATATCTTGTTCAAATAGATCTTTCACTGGAGCTAGTCTTTCGTTCGGTGGCATTCCAGCCCCGTAGCAATGTATTTTGGAGTCAGAAGAAGGTTATCCACGGCTTTTAAGAAAAATATGTTCACTACTGTAAGGCGAAAGCAAAGCGGATTCTTTCTCCGTTCATGACCAAGAAAGTAAAAGGACCCACCACAATGTTTTCTGGACCTACTGCTTTTCCCAGAGCTACAGCCAATAATGTTGGAAGAACGATAAGTGATTGCATTGCTGGAAAAGTTTTCATTTTTTCCAAACTGAGGGCTCCGTACAGGAAAAGTGGGTTACCTTGATTGCGAAGATTGAGCGAAGTAAAATCTGCTTGATTCAACCACTCCGGATGGGTTATTATATGCTGCTTTCTTATCATTCCCGTGGGTGGATCTCCTTCCGAGTTCGAGGGAAAAAAAGAGGTGTCAGTTCTGACATCACGTGAAAGCAGAACTGTTATCACGACTTCAAATACTTTTTCACCTTTCTCTGTAGAGTGCTAGCGCTATAATTATTCCCAGGAAATAATGGATGAAAAATATCCAAATAGCTATGAGAAAATTAACTAATCTTGCTGATACATAAGAGGGAATGTTATGTCTGCGTTAAAATCATGTCATTAGGGTACTGTAAGTGTCTTTTCGAGAGAGCTTCCCGTAATTTTGAATCGCGGGACCTACGGTTTTTGAAATTCTCCTTATTGTTATGAATATGTGCGCGTGGTCGCATTCAATTCTTTTTTTTTTTTTTTATTTTAATATGCATTGTATAGGGGTATACTTATATATTTTTTAGTTTTTTTGTTTTCGATTGAATCTTGATGTAAAATGGAATGTCCTGCTGAAATGACGACAGCTGATGTTTCAAGTGTTTTTCGATTTGATGATTTTCGGATATTTCATGTGTTTCTCCAATTTCTCCTCCTAAACCGGAGAGAACTACGTATTGCTTCAGGAGAAACATTGTAGAACACTGAGTAAATCCCAATAAATCCTGGTAACTGCAAGAAAAAGAATTGGAACAACTGATAGAAATAGGGTTCTGAGAACTGTATCACTAGTAATTTTTGGAACATTTCACACGAGCGAATTCATCAAAAGACAGCATGGAATATCCAAAATTTTAAGTACCTATTCAAAGTTTCAGTAATAAAGAGTGAAGAAATCCCAAATCCCATCCCATCAGTTGCAGGAACACTAATTTTTTGAATCGTGAACACAATATCATCTTCAAATTCATCGATTAGATTTTCGGTTTTTTTTCGGTATTCGCCATCAACTATACCAGTTATCTTCTTCTGGAGAAATGAATAGAAGCAATACAAAACAACTTGTGTTCTTCCACCCATCTTAATAAACTGATAAGAACATTTAAAAAAGAACATTATCATGTAGATTTTCCTACCGGAAATTGATCACATTTCATTGGAACGGAAAGTGACGGGATTGCGATAAATGCATTTGATTGAAATGTTCTAAAAGTGTACTTTGTATTGACTGTCAAAGATAGGAAAAGCTTCTTACTAAGCGGCTTTCCGCTGATGTTCCAACTCTTTCAATAAAAATAAGAAAGTAATAGAAGTAAAAAGTAACAATAGTAATAAACGAAGGTTTTAGCATTAGCAAGGGAGGAAAGCTGTTAGCGTTATTTTCTCGTTATCTTTTTTTTCTTATAAAGCGCTCAATTGATCGATTTAAAATGTGGAAATAAGAACTACATAGATACACATTCATATAGAACACGATGCTTCATACTGTGGCATTCCTTTAAGCACCGGAAAATATGAAGAGGAACACATAGAACCCCGCGAAAACTGCATATGTCCATGCGTCCATCAAAAATGAGGAAAATCTCATGCATCTGCTACTGTGATATACTGGAAAGCTTTAAACAAACTGCTTTCAATTACGTAATGATAATATTTTGATAGAGACATGGCATTTGCTGCTACGGAACGATTCTAACACCTAATTTCGTCGCAAATATTTTGCTATTACTCATTCATAATCTTCCGGAAATAATGATAATACTAAACCTACAGTGAAAGATGAAAAAGTATTCAAAGTCGTGATAACAGTTCTGCTTTCACGTGATGTCAGAACTGACACCTCTTTTTTTCCGTCGGACTCGAAAAGGAATCCACCCACGGGAATGATAAGAAAGCAGCGTATAATAACCCATCCAGAGTGGTTGAATCAAACAGATTTTACTTCGCTCAATCTTCGCAATCAAGGTAACCCACTTTTCCTGCACGGAGCCCTCAATTTGAAAAAAAAGGAATCTTTTCCAGCAATGCAAACACTTATCGTCCTTCCAACATTATTGGCTGTAGCTCTGGGAAAAGCAGTAGGTCCAGAAAAAATTGTGGTGGGTGCTTTTACTTTCTCGGTTTTGAAGGGAAAAAGAATTCACTTTGCTTTCGCCTTACAGTAGTGATTTCTTTCTCAAAAACTGTGGATAACCTTCTTTTGACTCTAAAATAAATGGCTGCGGGGCTTGAAAACCACTGAATCAAAGACTCGCTCCATTGAAATGGTCTAGTTGAACGAATTATCAGCGTTGCTTCCAGACCGCTACCTCCGGGTATGCATATGCTGTTGATCTAGCGGTCCCTGTCCCAGTGAGTGCTTTCACCTGCTTGAAAAACTCTGGCTACAGCGCTGTATTTGTGAGGTAAAGTCCAGACAAAACGTTTTGTTTAGAAGCCGAGAGAACAAGCATTTTTCCAGAGGTTACGATCCGGCTAGTGCTGGCAAATTCGACACGAATGCTGTCAATAATATTCGCAACGCTAAGAAAGGTAAAAAAAAATTCCACATGTGTAAGTAGCACTCTCTGAATTATTTTCTTACCCCACATGTTTTTAAGCTGGTCTCGAATGTGAGGTGTTCATGACACCGCAGCCTCGCTCGGTCAAAAAAGGCAGCCAACAGTTCACGGAGATGTACGAAGGGTTCAAGCAGGCAGATATCAAACTCAAAACTGTATGGGTCCAGGTATGCTGAAGTGTAGTATTCTGGCAATATTTCATGGCAAGTGTACGAGCTTTTAGGTCACCTCACCAATCAACTGGAATCGAGACACCAAGGCTAACATCGATTTCCTCCGTGACATTTTATCAATGGCTAAGGTAGTTTCCTTTATTCGATGGCAGCCCTACTAGCCACTCCCTGTAGCCCCTGATTTTTTGTAGTATTACGCTGTTGCGATTGGCTTCTACACAAACGTTTACGATTGGACTCAGATTACAAACGGTGCCGCTGCGGAGGGAACAATGCTCTGGTGAGCAACTACTATACAGTTACTGTGCAAATATGCTATTCCCCTAACGAAATACCGTAACCTACGACCATCAGGTACTGGAATGTTATGGGCGGCGGACGAAACGGTGAAACACCAGCGAATTTCAACGATTTCCGTCCATTCGCAAAATTCACGAAACCCACAGTCAAACAATTCGCGCAAGTGGAAGATGTATGTGGGATTACGGTGAATAGGTGGGTACCCTTTTCTCAGAATTGAGCACCTCCACTGTTTCTGGAAACATGCATTCAGGGATGTGTACGTGTTGAATAAGTCAGCGCAGTTGCTCTCTTCAGCACCTGGTGATTCAAAAGGAAAACTGGTTGTTGGCAGCATTGGAGAGGGACTGGTCCCTGAGCTTGTACAAATTGTATAAAATTAGTTATGATAAATAAACGTTTCGGATTTAACATCTCTCTTCCTACAGCAATAGTAACAATCTCCCATAGTGAGAGGATTTCAATGGGCACAGCAATGCGGGTGTTAAAATCGCCAGATTCCTACTGGAGAGGGTGGGTGTTGCGCAGTCGGTTAGAGGTCCGCTGTTGCTACACGGTCAATGGTTCGAATCCGCCCTAGTGCTCACCAAGCAACTGATCTGCACGGAGTCATTTAGGATCTGTGATAAGGAGCTGAATGTTTTAAATATCTCTATGAAGGGTGTGGAGGTGGACGGAATACTTTGAGCACCAAGGGAGCTTGTTCACATTCGGTGTTTGTCAGTCCTATTAAACTATTGGTGTGATTAAGTTCCAAGTTCGACCTTCTTTGAATCTTGGCATCGTAGAGGGCATTGCGTACTACTTTTTAAGCACAACCAAGATTGTTATTGATCTTTATTCCGGCTAACGTTTCGACATCATCACCTTCTTCAGAGCCTGGAAAAATCAAAGACACGTGTAATCTACCTCCTCAAACGTCCCGTCATCCCACAAGATATGACTTAGCAGACAGATTATTCAAAAGCAACGTCAGAAAAACAGACCACCATAGCGTTCACCTTGATAGGCACAAATCGTGATGTTAGCGGACCAACTCTTAGAGTTGTGCCGCTAGTAGTAACTAGTAACGATGCCCTGCCTCTGACCCCCGTAGGTCAAAACCCGCAAAGGTCTTCAAACGGCTCCAGCTTGTTGGTCACAGCGATGCATTCTTCTTTACGATTCATGATTGGACTTTTGGCCGTGATATAAAACGCTTCCAATGTTTTCCGCGCCAGAACGTCTGATTCGCGTGCTAAGATCGTGACAGCTATCTTAAAAGGGGTGTTGTCATGACACTGTCTGCAATGAGCACCTAAAGGGGATGATGTTTTTGATTTTACGAGACCGTCTAGGTGCTCCTTGACGCGGGTACACAGTGATCTTCCTGCTTCGCCAATGTACTCAGCCCCAGCTAACTGACAGGTGATCAGATAGATAACTCCCGATACCACGTAATCACCCTGCCTCCCATTCGGACAAATGAGGCAGTTAGGTGTCTCACAAAGTCTGTCATAGGCGCGATTGCGGAAAAGCTGTTGCTTCAGGTTCGCAGGTGGTATGTCCACTACTCTGACTGAGTCCTGCAGACCCGCCTGTCGCAGGCTTGCTCGTACTGCATTGCTCGTGTCATCCGAAATAAAAGGAAGGCAAAAAGGGATTTTTGTTGTTTGTTCCACCCTGTGGCACCGTCTCTCAGTTGCATGGAAGGCAGAAAGGGATCTTTGTTTCAACGGTCACGTTCAATTCTTCCTAATTATCTAAGAAGACAGCGAGAGAAGCTGCAATGTCGCACCGAATCCTCCCTACGACCGCACCTAGCAACGTTTCAAGTTCGCAAGGGCGAACGAGTCAACTATGTGAGCGAGCGGAAAATCAATAAGCTGTCGAATCTTCCTCATCCGCTCGCTGGTAGGGGGCGCGCGTGCCTTCTTTCTGAAACATGAGGCGCTGTTAGGTGCATCGTAAGGGATTTTCCTCTGGGTAGCTAAGCGGAATTGAGGGTGTCCGCGCTCATACTCGTGAACTACTGCATACCCTATCAATTCGCGAAAAGATTCCAACAATCCCGATTTCTTCATGGTATCCTGCCTCTAATCTGAATAAATAGTTTATACAAAACGTGATTCAGCAGATTCAAAGTAACGTTTGAGCAGCTCATATCGGAAAACGAGGTGATCCGGTCAAGTAATATGCAATGGACGAAATATCTTAGTTATATTTGATCGATTTAGCGATTTTGATTGAATTAATATGTTGGTTGCAATGATAGAAAATAAAGAAGATCCTCTGATACATGTGAGGTTGTATATGTATAACATTTAATTTTAGTATTTTGAGTGAGAGGATTGACGTGTTCACATAGAATGTTACTTTTGAATAGCACTGCAGCAGTAAACGTCAACGAGGGGTTGAATAGAAAATTATAATAAGAAGTTGGATAAAAATGTATAATTGGTTTAAGAAAAGAATTCACACTAAAAAGCAGGAAACTCAAAGATATATTATTCAGTGGAATTCTACAGTCAAAGAAAAAAGTCACTGGCTGGCGTCAATGTCCTTTCACTGCAATTCCGTGATCGTTGAGGTTTTGGATTGGCACCAGCGGTTTCGAACCATTGACCGTGAGGGGACAGCGGACCTCTAACCAATTGCGCCACACCCACCCTCTCCAGTAGAAATCTGGTGATTTTAACACACGTGCTGTTGTGCCCATCAAAATCCTCTCGCTATGAGAGGTTATTACTTTTGCTGTAGGAAAAGAGATGTTAAATCCAAAGCATTTATTTATCATAACTAATTTTATACAATTTGTACAAGCTCAGGGACCAGTCCCTCTCCAATGCTGCCAACAATCAGTTTGCCGTTTGAATCACCAGGTGCTGAAGCGAGAGTTCGCGTTGATCTATTCAGCACGTACACGTCCCTAAATCCACGTATTCAGAAACAGCGGTAGCACTCAATTCTAGCGCAGGGGACCCACCTATTCACCGTAACCCCACATACATCTTCCATTTGCGCGAATTGTTTGACCGTGGGTTTCGTGACTTTTGCGAATGGACGGAAATCGTTGAAATTCGCTGGTGTTTCACCGTTTCGTCCGCCGCCCATAACATTCCAGTACCTGATGGTCGTAGGTTACGGTATTTTGTTAGGGGAATAGCACATTTGCACAGTAACTGCATAGTAGTTGCTCACCAGAGCATTGTTCCCTCCGCAGTGGCACCGTTTGTGATCTGGGTCCAATCGTGAACGTTTGTGTAGAAGCCAATCGCTACACCGTAATACTACAAAAAAAAAACCAGGGGCTACAGGGAGTGGCTAGTAGGGCTGCCATCGAATAAAGGAAACTACTTTAGCCATTGATAAAATGTCACGGAGGAAATTGATGTTAGCCTTGGTGTCTCGATTCCAGTTGATTGGTGAGGTGACCTGAAAGCTCGTACACTTAACATGAAGTACTGCCAGAATACTGCATTTCAACATACCTGGACCCACACAGTTTTGAGTTTGATATCTGCTCGCTTAAATCCTTTGTACATCTCCGTGAACTGTTGGCTGCCCTTTTTGACCGAGCGAGGCTGCGGTGTCATGAACACCTCACTTCCGAGACCAGCTTAAAAACTTGTGTGGTTAGAAAATAATTCAAGGGAATGTTACGCTGCTGCTGAATTTCTATACCTTTCTTAGCGTTGCGAATATTATTGACAGCATTCATGTCGAATTTGCCAGCACTAGTCGGATCGTAAGCTCTGAAAAAATGCTTGTTCTCTCGGCTTCTAAACAAAACGTTCCGTCCGGACTTCACCTCACAAATACAGTGCTGTAACCATAGTTTTTCATGCAGGTGAAAGCACTCAGTGGGACAGGGACCGCTAGATCAACAGCATATGCATACCCGGAGGTAGCGGTCTGGAAACAACGCTGATAATTCGTTCAAACAGACCATTTCAATGGAGCGAGTCTTTGATTCAGTGGTTTTCAAGCCTCGCAGCCATGTATTTTGGAGTCAAAGAAAGAAGGCTATCCACAGCTTTTGAGAAAGAAATGTTCACTACTGTAAGGCGAAAGCAGAGCGGATTCTTTCTCAGTTCATGACCAAGAAAGTAAAAAGACCCACCACAATTTTTCTTGGGCGTACTGCTTTTCCAAGAGCTACAGCCAATAAAGCTGTAAGAACGATAAGCGATTGCATTGCTAGAAAAGTTTTCATTTTTTTCCCAAACCGAGGGCTCCGTACAGGAAGAGTGGATTACCTTGATTGCGAAGATTGAGCGAAGTAAAATCTGCTTGATTCAACCACTCCAGATGGGTTACTATACGCTGCTTTCTTATCATTCCCGTGAGTGGATTCCTTTTCGAGTTCAAGGGAAAAAAAAACGGTTCCAGTTCTGACATCACGTGAAAGCAGAACTGTTATCACGACTTTGAATACTTTTTCATCTTTCACTGTAGGTTTAGTAATATCATTATTTCCGGAAGATTATGGATGAGTAACAGTAAAGTATTTGCAGTGAAATTAGGTGTTAGAGTCGTTCCACAGCAGCAGGTACCATGTCTCTGTCAACATATTATCATTACGTCATTGAATCACAGTAGCGAAACTGAGTTTTTTTTTAAAGCACTCCAGCAAATCACAGTTTTAGCGGGGTTTAAATTTTCCTCTTGAGATTTTCCAGTTCTTTTTTCAAAATATTTTTGATGGACACATGCACATATGCAGTTTTCGCGGGGTTCTAAATTTTCCTCTTCATATTTTCCGGTGCAAAATGGAATGCCACAGTAAGAAGAGCTGTGTTCTATACATACGTATGTGTCTGTATGCAGTTTTTATTTCCACATTTTAAATCGATCAATTGACCGCTTTCTAAGAAAAAAGGAACGAGAAAACAATGCTAACAGGTTTCTTCCCTTGCCAATAAGACAATCGCATTGTTAATTTTATTATTTTCCTATTTTTATTGAAAGAGTTGGAATCAGCGGAAAGCCGCTTAGTAAGAAGCTTTTCCTATCTTTGACAGTCAATACAAAGTACACTTTTAGAACTTTTCAATCAAATGCATTTATCGCAATCCCGTCACTTTCCAATGAAATGCGATCAATTTCCGGGAGGAAAATCTACGTGATAATGTCCTTTTTTAAATGTTCTTATCGGTTTATTAAGATGGTGGATGGAACGTACACAAGATATTTTTGTATTGTTTCTATTGATTTCTCCAAAAGAAGATAACTAGTATGGTTGAAAGCAAATACCGGAAAAAACCCGAAAATCTACGAACTTGCAGATGAAATTGTGGTCACGATTCAAAAAATTAATCTATCTACAACTATGGGGTTTTTTTTTTTTTTTTTACTTTTGAATGAATTAGGATGAGATTTAGGTATTTTTCTTTTAATGTTCTATGTTAAAATTATGTTTCTTTTTATTATTTTTTCTTGCAATTGCCAGGATTCATTGGGATTTACTCAGTGTTCTACAATGTTTCTCCTGAAGCAATACGTAGTTCTCTCCGGTTTAGGAGGAGAAATTGGAGAAACACATGAAATATCCGAAAATCATCAAATCGAAAAACACTTGAAACATCAGCTGTCGCCATTGTCACATTCCATTCTACAACAAGATTCAATCAAAAATAAATCAAGAATTATGCGACCCCTTCAAAACGGCTTACGCGTATTATAATCATAACAATAAGGAGAATTTCAAAAACCGTAGGTTCCGCGATTCAAAATTACGGGAAGCTCTCTCGAAAAGATACTTACAGTACCCTAATGACATGATTTTAACGCAGACACAACATTCCCTGTGATGTATCAGCAAGATTAGTTAATTTTCTCATAGCTATTTGGATATTTTTCATCCATTATTTCCTGGGAATAGTTATAGCGCTAGCACTCTACAGAGAAAGGTGAAAAAGTATTTGAAGTCGTGATAACAGTTCTGCTTTCACGTGATGTCAGAACTGACACCTCTTTTTTTCCCTCGAACTCGGAAGGAGATCCACCCACGGGAATGATAAGAGAACAGCGTATAATAACCCATCCGGAGTAGCTGAATCAAGCAGATTTTATTTCGCTCAATCTTCGCAATCAAGGTAACCCACTTTTTCTGTAGCCCTCAGTTTGGAAAAAATGAAAACTTTTCCAGCAATGCAATCACTTATCGTTCTTCCAACATTATTGGCTGTAGCTCTGGGAAAAGCAGTAGGTCCAGAAAACATTGTGGTGGGTCCTTTTACTTTCTTGGTCATGAACGGAGAAAGAATCCGCTTTGCTTTCGCCTTACAGTAGTGAACATTTTTTTCTTAAAAGCCGTGGATAACCTTCTTTTGACTCAAAAATACATGGCTGCGGGGCTTGAAAGCCACTGAACGGAAGACTCCCTCCATTGAAAGGTCTATTTGAACGAATTATTAGCGTTTCTTCCAGACCGCCACCTCCGGCTATGCGTATGCTGTTGACCTAGCGGTCCCTGTGCCACTGAGTGCTTTCAACTGCATGAAAAACTATGGATACAGCACTGTATTTGTGAGGTAAAATTCAAGCGAAACGTTTTCTTTTGAACCTCAGAGAACGATTCCTTTTTCTAGAGGTTACGATCCAGCTGGTGTTGGTAGATTCGACACGAATGCTGTCAATAATATTCGCAACGCTAACAAAGGTAAAGAAATTCCACAGCTGAAAATAACATTTTTCTGGATTGTTTTTCATTTTTTAAGCTGGTCTCGGAAGTGAGGTGTTCATGAAACCGCAGCCCCGTTCGGTCAAAAAGGGCAGCCAACAGTTCATGGAGATGTACGACGGACTAAGGCAAGGGGCGATCAAAGTCAAAACTGTGTGGGTACAGGTGTGTTGCATCGAACTTCCATGGTTTCAGCAGTACTCATATACAAGTATATGAGTTTTTAGGTAACCTCACCGATCGAATGGAGTCCAGACACGAAGGCTAACATTAATTTCCTTAATGACCTCTTGTCAACGGCTAAGGTAACTTTCGTTGTTCGACAACAGCGCTACTGCCCATTATAACTACGGATTTTTTTATAGTCTTACGGTATAGCGATTGGCTTGTACACAAACGTTTACGATTGGACCCAGATCACAAACGGTGCCTCTGCCTCTGAGGGAACAATGCTCTGGTGAGCAATTATTATGTAGTTATTGTGCAAGCGAACGATTCTCGTAATATGGTACCGTAAACACAAACCTTAGGTATTGGAATGTTAACGGTAACGGACCAAATGGTGAAACACCTGCGAATTTCCACGATTTCCGTCCATTCGCAAAATTCACAAATCCCACAGTGAAACAGTTCGCACAAGTGGAAACCGTATGTGGAGTTACGGTAAATAGGTGGGTCCCATCCCCTAGAATTGAGTACCACCGCTATTTTTGAATACGTGCATTTAGGGACGTGTACGTGCTAAATAGATCAACGCGAACTCTCGCTTCAGGACCGGTTGACTCAAAAGGCGAATTGGTTGTCGGCAGCCTTGGAGACGGTCTGGCCCCTGAGCTTGTACAAATTGTATAAAATTACATAGTTAGGATAAATAAATGCTTCGGATTTAACATCTCTTCCTACAGCAATAGTAACAACCTCTCATAGTGAGAGGATTTTGATGGACACAGCAATACGTGTGTTAAAATCGCCAGATTCCTACTGGAGAGGGTGGGTGTGAGGGTGGTCGGCTGTTGCCACACGGTCGATGGTTCGAAACTACCCTAGTTTATAGCTCTCCACTTAAAATAACGATAGAATTCTCTCAAACTGAGAGCGTTTTGATGGACAGAAAAATGGGGATTAAAATCGCTAGATTTCCTCCGAATGATTAATTTTTGTGCTTGGACAGTTTTCCTCGAGTGAACGAGCCCAGTGTGGTCTCCTCATCGAAGTGAAATTTGTCCTAGCTGCCACCGACTCTGTGTGGGATGCCTCGAAAAAAGTTCACATATACCCTTGAATATTTAAAAATTCCTACACGGCAATTCTTTTCCAAATTTCTCCGATGCGAATGATTATAGGCCAGCATTCCTGTGTAAAAAACGGTAACATAGATCTAAAAAAATTAAAATAGTGACCTTCGATTTCTTCCTTTGGTTGAAGTAAATCCATTGTGATATTTGTAAATCCATGACCTCAAAAATATCTCAGTTCTCAGTTCTCCCCAACATTCGTAGATATATATTGCTCCATTGGCAAAGAATGAAGACGTAGCAAATCTGCTTTGAATCCCTGTCTCGCTCCAATTTCACCACACTTCCCTATCTCCTTTCCTAGCAAGTTAGTTTATTGTTGTTGAAGTTATCGATGGTCTCGGTCCACATTAAACGGTCGCAGTGTGAGCTGCTGCGAGACAAGTTCCGCAATTACGAACAAAACAAGCAGAAAGAATGAGGGCATCCTCCAAGCATAACTTCTCACTGAAACAACTGTTTTACGTTAGATCAACGCGAAACAGGGAAGATACCTTCCTTTAGAACTCTCGGCTCTTTACATATTCAATTGCAGTACTCTTAAAGAGAAAAACGGCGAGAAAAACTGTGTAAAATAAATTATTAACCCGCTCAACCTACCTCTATGAAAAATCTTAAGCGTAAAGGAACATGATCAGTTTTTATTTGTTTGCTGATTTTTTTTGAGTATTAGGAGGACAGAAAGGAGAAGAGGAGGAACATAGGCAAGAAGTTAGGGAAACGAGATTATCAGGAGTTAGTTCAGTGTACAATTCTACCCTAAATATTTTGGCGTCACTGTAAAACAAGAATGTTAGAGAAAACCAGAATGTCAGGTGACCTAAAAACGTTTTCAAGCTTTCAAAGCATAAATAAGGTGTAGATGTTGGAGCATCCACTGATCTCAGCCAAGAAAATCTTCTGAGGAGATCCGCAAGGATTCACAGATGTAACACCTGTAGCCTGGCAAGCGGGTATTCTGGCTCACCACGACGGTTAACCGGTGAGCAAAGGTGGAAGCATTTACATTTAAAAGGCATCACCATCGGGGGTTGTACGGGTTTCAGGTGGGTCATGCCTATACGGGGTCGTAGATTATGAAGAGAGGGGTGATCCCGTCCATTTCTTCCTAACTGCCGTAAAAAAAACGTGCCGAAAGATGCGGCGCGTGCACAAAGTTGGCGCGCTCTAATCAAACTCGTTGTAGAAAATAGCGCTCCGGAACGCTCGAAGCCGCATCTTTGGGGCCGTTTTTTTGCGGCGATTGGGAAATAATGAACAGGGTCCTACCCGTTTTTGCAATCTTTGATCCCGTATAGTCTTTGACCATCGGAAATCCAAACCACCCCGGATTCGTGGGGTGATGTCTTTAAGCTTGTTGAAAGGAGAAAAGAGTAAGGAAGTACTAGTTTCGAAGAATTGTAGTAGAATGTGAGCTTTAGAGAAATACCTGATCCATTACCGACAAATTGCTCTGAACATCGTTAGTAGAACAAGTAGTTTTCATTGCCGAAGAAGGGAACAACGTAAAGCACTGAACAGTCATTTCTCAGGAGTAAATATCCTATTTTAATGGGAGATGAAGCCCACTATTGTCGTAGATTCGACTATACCTACGTAAATAATCTACAATGGTGTTTTGTAGAAATCTCATTGAAACAGCCGAGATCGAAGTCAACCGTTAGTCAGAAATATTTAATCTGAAAGTAAAGACGAGGTGGAATTGAATAGAAGCAAGGATTTCGTGAGGATAAATAAAGATGAGAAGGAAATAGGACAAAAATCAGTGGAAACAGGAAGAGAAATGTTATCACTCATATTGAGATTACTTTCACTTTTCACTCCACTTTTTCTTTTCACTTCAGTTTCACATTCACTCCTTCTCCTTCTTGTTTTTTTTTTTTTCTTATTCTCTTATTTCCTTTTTATTTACTGAATAACTTTTTATATTCACTAAATTATATTCAATTGATTACAAGGAGCTTATGTACCTCTACATACATATGTAGGATTCACGATGGAAAATCTCAATTTTTTCTCTTTTGCATACTTTCCCCATATTAGTATCTGATCGTGGCATATAATGGGGCTCCTACATCATCACCAAAGGTTTTCTCTCGTTTCCTATCACTTCTTACGGGAATTCGCGGAGATTTACGGTAGCGAACAACCACATCGGACGCTACTAGGCATTTGTACACATGGTCGAATAAATGAGTGGAAGTACTGAATTTTTGTGGGAACTAACGACACACTGAATTCAAAACATTCTCTTAGACGTCGTCTTAGACGCGAATCCGATGGTGGAGCTGGAGTCGAAACTTGAACATACATCTATTTCTTCGTGTATCTGTAGCCCGTGCCAGTTATAACTATTTTTTTAATTTTTATATTGTGCGTTAGAGAATTAGAAGAAGCTAGATGTCTGCTTTAAGAACACCATTCAAAACGGTACGCTAAATACCGGCTATTTATTTGTTTATTTGTACATTTGAAGACATCCACAAGTGTGCCATAAAGGAACGAAGAAAAATAACAGCGCAGACTGGGAATTGACCTAAACTTCATACAGCAAAACTGGTTTTCAAATTTGTGTGGTGGCTTCACAGGTCATTCTTCTTGCACAGAAGATAGGAAATCCTCACGCAAGATCCATTTCTGGAATCCAGAACGCTATAGTAGAACAACGGTTACCAGAGTTTGGGTAACCAACCTAAAGGCATCACCCCACGAATCTGAGGTGGTGCAGATTTCAGGTGGAGTATTCGTGTACGGGAACGTACATTATGGAGAGGGGGTGATTCCATCCATTTCTTCCTAATTGCCGTAAAAAACGGCCCGGAAGATGCGGCGCGTGCACAAGGCTGGCGTGCTCCAATCGAACGCGTCGTAGAAAATAGCGTGCCGGATCGCTCGAAGCCGTATCGTCCGGACAGTTTTTTGCGGCAATTAGGAAGAAATGGACGGAATCAGCCTTCTCTCCATAATGTACGTTCCCGTATACGAATACTCCACCTGAAATCCGTACCACCTCAGATTCGTGGGGTGATGCGTCTTTAATCGAGAACAGATGGGTCCGTCTTGACCTTTGGTAAAGAGATGAGGGAAACTCATGCGGCATGACTTACCGACTTTTGGTTTAATTGAAAGCAACTAACCACCACTACAAGAATGATGACTATTTACAGAGATAAAGGATAAAGGGTGAACTGTCTGGCGTTAATCAATCCGCTTGGGATGCGCCACCACGTTCACTTCGATTCAGAATCGTTTGAGGTTCAACAGCGTGTAACTGGCCCATACAATGACTTGCGGAGCCAACCGATGTGTCGTGTCAATGTTTTGATCCTCCCAGACAAGCCCGGCCCAATTTATCGACCCCGGAGGGATGAAGGGCTTGGTGAGCACTAGTGCAGATTCGAACCTCCGAATACGCCCTGGTGAATTTACAGGTATAGACTTTAGAAAGCATCTTCGAAAGGGAATATTCCAGGAAGTATGATGAAAAGGCAGCAGAATACAGTGCAGTCAAGTTTATTAGGGTAAACTTCACAGGAATAGCTGAACTCCTATCGAAGACAACTTCTAACCCCCTTAATTTACTTAACGCATAGATCGCTCTTTTTGGGGAACACCTTGGACCTTGGAACAGACCCGCTTTTGTTCAAAGTTCTTTGTTCACCTTGGTTTTTCAGTGTTTCCGTCGCGCATACCTATGTTGTAAAGTGTTTGTTGAGATACTGATGTTTTCTGTTTACTTGCGAATTGCTATGGGAATTGTTTTGATAGTTACCGTATACGGAACACAGTTATGCGGAAGTAATCAGAGATGCAAATATGCAGTTGCGGAAATATTCCAAATATTCTCATATTAAAACTAAAAATCAAACAATAAAATGAAAACCAAGAGAATAAATGAAAATAAAAATAACAAAAGAACAAAATAACAAAATAAAATTAAAATAATCAAACAATACAATATCGTTAATCCTCCTAAAATGCAGAAAAAATAAAATAAAAATAAATAAAAATAAAATGAAAATCCTTTCCAAGCTGAGATGTGGGTAGGGGATATAAAAAGAAAAAAAGCAGAATAAGAGCAATGAACGCCACTTTTTACTGAAGAAACATCTATCAGTAATGAGTTTTTCCGAACCTTATTAGACTCTAATCTAATAAGGAAAAAAAGGAAATTTAGTTATAGGTTGAGAAGTCAGAAAAATACTGTATTTTTAGTAGATGTCCCGTTAGTGCTCATTCTCAACACCGCGATCGATAACTCCTATCTTCAGTGTTAAAATATTCCAAATTGCGAGTTAATACATAAAAACTTTTAATTCTTATGGTCATAACTGGCAATACCGTAACTAAAGTCACTTTCATCCGAACAGATTCATCCGGGAATGCAGAAGTTACCGTAATCACATTTGCATAGTAAAATCGTTCATTATGTCCGCTTGAAACGGTTCAAATTTTGTCCACATTTCTGCATTCTGCAATGGGCTCCTGCGTATTTTTTTCTGGTTTACCGAAGAGGTGCCTGAAATGCATGTGGGAATCTATTCATCAATATGCTTCAAAAAATCTACCTAAAAAATTCACGGTAAACCGTTATAGCAAAGTTTTTGCTGGAAAAAATCGATGCAAATCGACGAACTAGAATGTGACGCTAAAAAGATACGAACAGGAACATCCTTTTTTCTCCTTCCAACAAATTCGCATTTTATTTATCTATTTATTTATTCACATACACAGGGCGGGTGTAGCGCAGTGAGTTAGAGGTTTCGCTTCCTGCACGATCGATCGGAGGTTCGAATCCGCCCTAGTGCAAACCAAGCCTTTCATCCTCTCGGGGCCGATAAATAGGTACCAGAAACGTCTGGAAGGATAAAAACCACTGACTTGACACATTGGCTAACCCCCGCAGGTGATTGTATAGGCCAGTTCGTAAACCTCAAACGATTCTGAATTGAAGAGAACGAGGGGCACATCCCAAGAGTATCGATTAACGCCAGAAACTTTATCCTTTTATCCTTTATTCACATACACCAATGGTGCACCAAAAGAAAAAAAAACAATGCACATTTTTCTGAGTTAGAATAGTCAAAAAGAGGAAACGTGCCCACATCAGCATAACATTCCGCTCCGGTTTTTTTTTCTCGTATTCCACTGCTTAGAAATCTGAAATTTTTACCAGGTATTAAATGAAATATCAAAATTAAACGAGCTAATATGTAACACGCTCTACGTTACACGTAGGGATTTTAATCGTGCCTCTTCAATTCCTCTATTTTTGCTCAATATTTAGTTCACCGATTTTTTTTTCCACAGCGATCAAAGAACGATCAAATTCATTGGTTCACGTCGAAACCACGTGTTAACGCCCGTTCTTCCGTTACGAAGGAATTAGTGTAATGGCGAGGAAGTCATTTCCTTCTCCAATGGTAGGGCCGATAATGTTTTTAATCAAAAAAATTTTTGCGTATCAACCTGTGATCAGTTATTCCACCAATTTTTATCGACCAAAGAACGACGATAGTAGTGATGAAGTGAACATAACTAAGGGATTTCAATGATCACTAAATCCTGGATCAGGAAAGTTGACATCAATTAGCATAGGACGCTTGCATTGTTATATGTTGGTACAAAGCAGCACTTTGAATAAATTCTTTTTTTTTGAGATCTACACAAGAAGCCAGTGCGTCTTTGCACAAATAATTAAGATCAGGTCTTAAATAAGCACATCTCCAGTGATTTTCGCAAATTTCCCAGAGTAGATCCATGTCGGCGGCTTTGTGTCATAGCTTGTCGAATTCAATTTTTATGTGTTTCTATTGTATGTTTTGATCTGATTCTTGCGATGCCCTCGAGGTACTGTAATAACGGTACCTCGAGGGAATCGCAAAAATATGTACAAGCATTATCTGTGCAAGTTCCTCCTTCACATTACAAAGGAAGCGCTATGAAACCCTTGTTATTTTCCTCGATTTCCACCTACGGTAAATCCATCTCTCTCCGAATCACTCTGTTGCTACCACTTAGTGTGCTGGTTCTCTTTTTTCAATGAAAAAAGTTATAAAAACTGAATAACGTTAAGAATAAAAGATATTGGTACACATGCATTTGTCTTCATAGGAATTTCACAGAAACTTCTGGGACCAGCAAAATCCTGCTCTTAAATTAAAAACATAGTTTTTAGGACAGACACGGTAGTGGAACCAAATGAATAGAATACGATAAAAGCAAACGCAACGGACCATTAGTTAAGCGCAAGAAAAATTCTCGCGGCCAAAAATCCTTGAAGTTGAAGGAATTGTTGGTGATCAAAACAAGGAGCAAATGGAGAGTTCGATTTCATGAAGAGCCAAATATCATAGTAAAATATGCTGAGATTCTCCCTGGTAGGTTTTTTTTTCCAAGTACGGTAAGAATTCTCAAAAACAGCATACCAGGAAACTGACAATGTTGGGATTTTCCACGAAAACATGGGATTGGGGATTACATAGACAACGAGTATGAGCGCGATCAAGCCAGAATTCCCGCTAACTGCCACGAACACGTCGTGGTACGCGGCGCTGGTGACCAAATTTTCCTACGAGGCGCCTAGTCACGTGTCACATCTGCGTCGAGCGAACTATCAATGGGACTGTTGAGGACGCTGTCCCTCTCACCCACTAGTAGTGTTCGTGATCTGCACCTCTCAACCTAGCTTTTCGTGGATAGGTTCCAAGATCGCAAGTTTCGTGTTATGATGTCTTCAAGGTATTAAGTCACCTAGGAGCTCGAAGGCCTGAACGGAATGATGGAAGAAGGAAAATTTTCGGGATGTAGACCTCTTCAAGCAATTTCTTTAACACCACATTCCAAATCCTACAATATCTGCGCATTCCGTTGTTTGCCGCCCGCCAAGATTTCTCTTTCGTTGATATCAGTTCAGACAAGTGATTTATGTGCTATAGTGGTGCGGTGTCGCGCCAATCCATTCCATCTCCATTCCCTGCTGGACCCATTAAACGATGTTAGTCGGAGGCGCTTATATTTATCCGGAAGAACGCAGCACATCCATCCATTCCAACTCACGCGCATTTTTTTCCCCGGCTCAACACAGGTACTTGAAAATAACTTCATTATGCTCAAAAGCATATACCGGTCGTAAATGTTAAGGTAATTGATAACGCTAGTAAACAATTTGAAAAGCCTAACATAACAGGATAAGCAATGAATTGTGTTTTAACGACACAAACAATGCGAAAACAACATGACTAGGCTCCATAGCGGAGATGCGTTGACCAGCTTGCATACGAGATCCGTGATTCCCTGTCGATTATGCGGTTATGTGCATTGGGCACAAGAGTTTCTAGAAAAAAGGCGCTTTTTTTCCACCAGATACACCGAAGGATTACGCTCAATGCGAATCATCCTCAAAAACGTACCTTGGCCTCAGAGATACATTGATTAGCGTGGGTTTGTTCATGTTCTGGCAATGCGCCAATTTTGTATTTTTCGGCGAGCATTCGAGCCGCGATCGAATGTCCGACGCTTTCGAACGCGTCCGTAGCGTCACAGCCGGCCTGAAAGATGTTCGATTATGGTCCTGAGTGGATGTGACCGGATTTGCAGGTTCAATCTATTCTTATGGCAGGAAAAAAGTCGGCCTTCTCGAGTTTCATAGTACCCTTCGCAAAAATTTCCATTTTTTGGTGCTTCTACGTTTGAATGTATGTTCTAGATCTTTTTCTTTCAAAGAGTTGTCGTAACAAAACTCTATGCAGAAGAAAAAAGGTAAGATCTGGAAGAATCCACTATAGTGCTCCACTGTGTGCTTCGGTGAGCTGGCCCGCTCCAAACAGAGTGTTTTTGTTTGCTTTTTTCAGTTACCACAAAATTAAACGTGGTACAATTTTGAATATTTTTCTGGATTTTGTCTCGTTTATTCGCCAGAAAGCAAGCATATCTAACTTCGTGCCGCTATCGACCTGCCGCCAAATACACCCTCTAATTGGTGAATAACAAATAGAATTTAGCATAGTGACCTTCCCCGTAAATAAAGAAAATTCTCTTTTCCTCTTCATTTTTTGTAACTAAGAATTGACTCACATATTCAAGCATAATTTCCATGCCGCCAGGATGTTCATCGAGAAAATTTGTGACATCGATCACATCGTTACGAATAATCATCCAGGCATCATCAGGAGTACAGTGTTCTGCTACTTCACATCGTGGAATTTCTCGACAAGACATTTCTGAAATGACTACGCGAATTAGAGTACGTTGATTCCACGAAAGGAACTGGATAACAGCGAAAATTTCCATTCAATCTAAGGTAGAAGCGATAAAACGACAGGAGATGCGTGTTTTGCATTTTCGGGTACGGTGCTTACAGTAAAGATTGCCAAATAGTAAACAGAAGCGTCCGATGCGTTCTGCAAAACATACGATAAGGGGGGATTGGGGAGTCCATAGTGTTCCCAGCTAGTACGATAAGATAAGGGAACCTACTGAGGACGTCTTTCTTTCTAGACAGTGGGATCAACCGAAAAAGTACTATTGCGCTAAAATATTTGAGGTGGGTAGAGACAATTTTTTCAAGAGAGAACACATTCAACTATCGATGTAAGAATACATCGTATGATAAGCTGTCGTCCTTCGGTGGAACCCGTTTAGGACAACGGTGGGAACTAAGCACGTGAACACGTGGTGAGCAAGGTCCTCCACACCTCCACCACAAAGCGAACCCTCAATTTGTCGAGGGACAGGGTTACGGCGGGACGAAAGCAGGAATCGGCCGCCGAAGTCCCGAGAAGCGGCTACAAATTTGAGGAGCTGCTACGGTATTACTTGCGTAACCGTACGATGCGCCGCTATATTGCGGTGCATACGTCCCCTGCAGCGTTTTTATACCCGGTGAGAAAAGAACAGTAGACGCCGACGGAGACAGTCCGCGACGTCATGTTGGTAAACAAGAGACGCAGATGTCAGCGTATCGTGCGAAAGCGTACCGTAGACAGTATGGGAACCGGAGAGCGCAGCTGAATCGCGCGTGCACCGAGGCCGCGTGCACCCAACGCGCCGATTGTACGTGCACAATTTTCAAGTAATCAATAATTTCCATGAATAGCTAGCTGGCTGGCTCAGTAAGACAGGTAGCCGTGGGTCGACGATGTGCTCAATGAATGAATGAGGGTGTAGAACTCTGGATTTAAGTTCACAACGTTTGTTTTACTCGTCGATATTCACGTGAATTCAATCAAGGATGCACGCAATTCGGTGTGATGGTGCTGGCGGTTGATTACGGTGATTGATGACGGCGATTAATGTATGGCGACAGGGTACGCGGGTGGGCGCCGCGAACTTCTCATATCAACTAAGATTTCGACGGTCAACAACCCATTATTTGTGTAGAAGAATATCATAGATCCATGAAAAAAAGTTCTGCTCGGGTCGATTGCTTGATCTTAAACAAGCGAAAAAAAAATAAAACATATTTTTCAAAAATAAATGTTTGCTGAAGAAATAGTGTTAGTTGGTGATGCCACAAACGAGAACAAAGATGTTGCTAGAGATTAGGAGAAATTTAATTGTTAGTTGTAAGTTTTATATAAATATTCAAGGCGTTTAAAGGGAATGAAAATTCCGAAAGTAATGAAAAAACTATACAAAACAATTATTTTTGTAAAGTGCGCAGGATCGTATTTTTGTTACCACGATCTTGTCAACGTTTTCTTGGAAGAAATCAGAATTAAACGAAACTAAAAAGTCAGCGTTGTTCTGAAAAAGAAAGTAATGTTCGGCTTCAGACGACTTTCAATTTCGACGAAACGAATAATAATGTAAAATGGAAAAAAAATTGAAAAAGGTGAAAAGTGTAGAGACTCGCCAATGCTACCGTAGTCTCTTCGACCTTCCCCGCTGACTTCGTGCCCGCTACTTACGTTGTAAAGATTCGTTTTTTTTTTAATTTATAAACGCGGTTGGAAAAAGGACTCGATCCGATGGTTTCATTTCCAGCTATCCTCGTAGCTATCCTCCAAAAAATAAATAAAAAATAATAAAAATAAAAATAATAAAAGCAGCGTTCCTTGTATCACGTCGGAACGCTCCACCACGCGTATATACGCGCCGCTTCCGCTGGCGAGCGGTCGAGAATCAATGGGAGTTCATCAGCAGCCTATTCAAGTGAAACCTATGAATAGGCTGCGGAAGGAACCGGAATGTGTAGAACGGTGGTGCGTACTAACGTATGTACCTCTTAAGAACAAACGGCGTTCAACCGCCGTTCTTTTAGGACGACTGGGGGGATTGAGCAGAACCACGTTCATACTCGTAATCTACACCACGATCTCATAGTTTTCCATCATGTTTCCATGCTACGCTATTTTACATTATTTTTATTTATTTTTGCTATTTTACAGTATCGTGAGCTGCCCGAAAAGTTAGTTGGGACCACATCAGTTCCGAAAGATCGCTCTATTCGTCTTCCGCTGCGCTATCAGGAGCAGGAGGTAACTCGTATTTTTGCCGCTCGCGACGTACGAGGCACGACGGCGTTCGGTCGATATTCACCAAATGTTAATGACGCAGACATGGTATGGTATCGCGTTTGTGGGCTGTGAGGAGCGTTAGAATTCACATAGATATCACACCTCATCTATCCTTCTCCAAAAATCCGTGATTCTTTGGTTAGTACTCATCAACACATCTGTTTATATCCAGAAAGTAGGTGAATTTTTCAAAACAGCTTTTTTGCTTGGTCTCGAGTCAAAACAGTAAAAATGTGAACAGAATGGAAAAATAGGGAAGAGTTTTTCTAAATTCCTTAGCTTTTTTCGGAGTTTGTGTTGCGTTGCGTCAACGACGCAACTCAAGTCGCAGACTACGACGTGGAGAACGTTCGAGAGTAAATGAGTAACTACAGTAGCACTGGCGTCAGCTCTGCACTTTCCGCTTGGCTCTTGGAGTTAGGAACGCGATCCAGTGTATTTTGGATTTCTGATACTTTATCCGACAACGCGTTTCGATGACCTTCACTGGATTGCAGAAGTCACGCGCTGAAGCATACGCTTGATATGAACAATTTGAGAATGTGATAAACAAAATTTCCAAAGGCGAGAATTTTGGATGCGATCGACGTGAAGAGCACGTGTCGAATCGTTTTCAACCACTGTCATGTGGGATACGGTTGCACTTCCGAACTCACAAAATAGGAAAGGGTGGAGCTTCCGCTGCACTTCGGGCATGTGAATCGCATGTTTTCCTGCCAAAAAACGAAGTGAATGTAAAGTTTTGATTTTTTTTTCTGCTGAAGTCATGTGTTGTTCACTACGGCAACACATTTCCAGTTCACAGCCACCTTCAGAACAAGTACTGGAAGCAGGTAGTTGAGGACTACGGGGACTACTAAGGAAAAAATTCTTGGATGAGCATTTTTACTTCTATAAGTGTGTACGTCGTCTTAAACAGAAAATCAGTAGAACTACGGTTAATTGTGATTGGATGAAATTTACTTACCTGTACTTGGGCATATCTGTATTGATGAAGGATAAAGAATAAAGTGGACGGCATTGATTAATCCCTATTGGGATGCGCCTACGCGCTCGACGTCATCCCATAGTTTATAAATGTGCGTGCCTGCAGTTCTACAACGACAGCGGAAGCTAGCCAATGTGCCAAATCAGCGTCTTCCCAGACAAGTCTGGTACCAATTTATCTACACCGGAGGGATGAATGATTTGGTTTGTGCCAAAGCAGTTTCGAACCATCGACCGTCAGGCTACAGAGGACCTCTATCCGACGGCCCTACACCCGCATCTTTTCTAGCTAGGATAACTAGAGAGAATTGATCTTTATTCCACTCATATTCGCAAGGTTGTCGGTTAGAGGTCCGCTGTAGCCGGGCGATGGATGCTTCAAAACCGCTCTAGTGTCAACCAAGCCCCTCATTCCTCCGGGATCAATAAATTGGTGCCAGGCTTGTCTGGGAGGATAAAAAACTGACCTGATACATTCGTTAGCTCCCGCAAATCATTGTATAGCTTAGTTACGTGTTCGTAAACCTCAAACGATTTTAATCTGAAGTGAACCAGTGGTGGCGCATCCCAAGCGGATTGCCACGCCAGTGACTTTATCCTTCATCTGTTTGGATACCTATATTTACTCGAACGACCGCGATACGCATTAGAGATGAGGTGAGACGGAGAATAAGAGATTCTATGCCTCAACGAAAAAGAATGTCAGCGGAAACGTCGCGGTCGTCCATGCAAACATAACTGCCCTCTGATTGAATCTACACGTTTCTTGCGTTCAACTCCACCAATTTCTAGAAGTTTCCTTTCTTTTTCGCTCTTATATCTTATCCATTTTTACAGGCCATAAGAACTCGCCCTAGTCAATTTGTACACGTTGATGAAATACTTGTTTTGCTAATTTGCAGCTCTAATTTGGTGCAATGGTTTCGGTGTTTGGTGAGGAACAAAATATATGAAGAAAGAGGGAGAAATTGTTGGATGAGCAGTTTTACTTCTATAAGTGTATACGTATCTCCGTTGCTAGTGTTGATTGTGATAACCCCTACAAATTTTTGTTGCACATAAAAATATTTCCAGCCCGGGCACACTTAACCATGAGAGCACGTTCATCCAGTTGGATAAATGATACTGGCTATGAGCACAGAATCTGAATCGCTGTGATGTATCTCTGATTTTTCATATAATGTAAAAGTGATGAACGTTTTATGTTTAATGGAAGATTTTTGATGACACACATGGGGTTTCCCATCGTAAAGCTGGTTAGAGACGTAGGACGGAATCGCGACGATGCGTGAAATCCACCCGTCGTTGCCTGCTGTCGGCAGCGCAACCTGTTTCGAGAACAAGATTTAGTTGCGCTTTGAATGTACGAAAAAAAGACAACCACATTAAGGGGAAACCCCTCGGGCTCGTTGCTGCCGATTTCTGATGATCGATCAGATACATTTGTAGAAATCGTGCACGTTTCAGCATTTCCAACACAAGGATCTCCAAAACGTGGATTTTTTTGCTAATTTGCAGAGTTGAAAAAAACCAGTTTTTTATGTTTCTCAATTCACGTGACGGAACACGTGAACAAAAGCTTCCTGATGTGACTGACAGTTCCTGATGGTTCATTACTTCAAAATATTCCCAGGTACGGGGCAGAATTGCAGAATATTTCACTTCTTCCGAAGAAGGAAATACTATTTTCTTCATATTTATTCAAAAGTCTACTATAATATTCTTCACACACGGCTTCAAGAAAAACTAGAGAAATTATCCAAAAGTGAGAAGTGAATAAACTCTCTGGATGCTCACAGGGATAGCCGGGAATCCTATTTCTTCAACGGGTTACATATCAGAAAAAAGCTTCCAACTTCCTAGGATCTATGAATAAAAAACTAAGGATAGAACTTCGATGCAGTTTTAAATATGGAAATCTGGAAAATATTGATGGCCACTAGGAAAAGCGAGTGAATCATAGACATAAGCTTACTTGATAGGTAAAAATTTTCCTAGAAGATTTCAAATGTTTATTCGAGTAGAGAATGAATTATGTAACTGTCGCCTGGGTTTTTTTTTTCCTCGCAGAGAATCTTTTGGTACAAAAATCACAAGCAGATTCATTAACTGTTAATTTTTAATCAATTGTTCAAATTAGATTCAAGTCTTTATATATTTTGTAACTATTTGCATATTTATGATTTTTTAAAAGATAATATAAGAAACCAAAAGATTTCGAATAGATGTATGTTTTTCCATGTGCAGATGGAGTATGTGTTTCAAATCAGAATAGTACTGATTGGGTTTCACTAAATTTTTCTTCTATCTAAGGTTTTCTCTTTATTTATTGAACAAAGTTACTTTTCACTGAGAGATTATTATTTTTGATTTATAATTAGTAATTTATTAATATTATTATTAATATGTTATTAATTTACAACGGACTTCTAACCGACTGCGCCACACCCGCCCCATATAATTACTGCTCTGCATTTATTTACATAAGGTCTTGCACTCCTTTTCATTACGTCACAAAAAGGTGGATATAGCCATTCCAAGGTGCCAATGATTGAAAAAGGTCGTCATGTACAAATTGCCCAGTTCTTACCGTCTATAAATGAAGAAAGTAAGATACAACGGAAATACCGAGACGCAGATTACTGTGCTGTTCTTTCTGTTTATGTTGAAAAAAATTCCAAGTAGTCCTCAATCTTCTCCCAGTTCTTGTTCCAAAGGTGGCTGTGATCCGAAGAAATGTTGACGAATTGGACAATAAATGAGATCAGCAAAAAAAAAATCCACAACGCTTCATCTTCACTTCGTGTCTTCGATAGGAAAAACAAGCTGTGCACATCGGAGAAGTGCAAAAAAAACCCATCCAAATTTTGTGAATTCGGAAGTTTATCAGTATCCCTTATGACAGTGATTAACGCCGATTCGACACGTGTTCATCGCGATCGCATTCAAGATGTTTTTATTTAATTCTGTTTCTCCACTCAAATTCTGTTTATCGCATTCTTGTCAAATTGTTCAAATCGAGCGTATGCTTCGGCGCGTGACTTCTGCAATGCAGTGAAGGTCATCGAAATATTGTTGTCGGATAAAGAATCAGAAATCCGAAATACGTCGCCAGATTGTCAAAAACGGCACCAAAGAAACAATCAACGTTTCCATGAGGCAGTACATTTCTAGAATTTTCTGCTTGGAAATATTCTCCTATAGTAATGTTCTTCTTTTAATACTAATTTCCAATATTAATCCCAGCAACGCTAAATGAATACTGATATAAATGCTAATCCTAAAACAAATAATAATAATAATGATAGCAATTATTATAATTATAGTAACAGTAATAATAAAAAATAATGGCTTCAGTGAAAATAAGATGATAAGTAGAAGTTTGTATAATTTTTGTGATGTAATAATATGCATGTGATAAAGGATAAAGTCATTGGCGTATCAATCCACCTAGGATGGGGCAACGCGTTTTACTGGAATTCGTAATGGTTGATGTTATGGAACGCGTATTGTCCCATTCAATGACATTCGGGGGCCAGCCGATGATCAAGTCAGTGTTTTTATCCTCCAAAACATATTTGGTACCAATTTGTCGACCCCGGAGGGATGAAAGGCTTGTTGAGCGCTAGCGCGGTTTCGAACCCTCGACCGTGTGGCTACAACGGATCGACTGCGCCACACCCATGCGCATGGGAGGGTGTAGTGTAGAGGTTAGAGGTTCCGCTTCCTGCACGATCGACCTGAGGTTCGAATCCGAGGTCGTTTTCTAGCTAGGATAGCTAGGAAAAATTGATCTTGATTCCACTCGTATTCGCAAGGTCTTCGGTTAGAGGTACGCTGTAGCCCGTCGATGGTTCAAAACCGCCATAATGCGAGCCAAGCTTTTCATTCTTCCGGGGCCAATAAATTGGTGTGAGACCTGTCTGGAAGGATAAAAACGCTGACTTGACACCTGTGCTAGCCACCGCAAGTCATTTTATAGGCCAGTTACACGTTCGTCAAACGAATTGATCTGAATTGAAGTGAACGTGGGGGCGCATCACAAGCGGATTGATTAAACCTTGAAAAACCAGAAACAGAAACCTTAAACTTTAACTTTTATAATATGCATAACAATATCTATATTTTTTACTATTTTATACCTACGGTAAAACATTGATTACTGGAAACAAAATTCGTCATTTCAGATTTCGTAAAAAAAAAAGAAGGAGATTTATTACGTTTCAAGATATGCTATAAGAAAATTAAGGAAAGAATAATTAAAATCAGAGAATGCCAGAAACATTTGGAAGAGATCTTCCTGAAGATGTACGAGTCTGGGAAACAGTTGATACCAAAACTGTAACTTTCGCTATCTTGTGATCATCTGATACCAGTCAGACTAGTATTTGGAAAATCATGCGCTTTCAATGAGCAAAGAACAAAGGACAAAGTTTTTGCTTCGAATTTCCGGATTTCTGGAAAATGCAACAACTTTGAATCCTGCTTAAAAAATGTTGTTCTTGAATGAAATAAGCTTTTTTTTGTGTTAAATACCCACCTATCTACATACGCGTCTAGCTTCAGGATAGATTCTTTTCTTGTAGAATTTTCTTTCTTTTTACAATTTCTTTACGGTTTAGAATTTACTAGGAAGTTTTAGGAAAGAAGTCAAGATATGGTTTGTTGAAAAAAAAACATTTCGTGTAAACTTCTTCCTACTTCAATGAAAATTTAAAACTTCAAAAAGATTACAACATTAGCTGAATACCTTTTAGTTGAGAAACATTAGTGTTGATTGACTTTTGTGAACTTCTTGGATAATCCCCTTGATGAACTAACATATCCCAATTGTAAGAACTAAAATATGCCCTGTTGATCGGGTGGATGTGCAGGTGCTGGTCCAGTGCTTCACATAAACGGTAATATTCCGGATTTGAAATACGCCGATCCTTGTCAGCTCGGACTCTAAGAATATTGGGAGTAGAAGGTATGAGTAGGAAAGTTAAGAAATGTGTCTTTTGCTCAAGCGTCAGTTTTCGGGATGATCTATCGCTGCAAACACAAGTGTATTGTAGAAGTAATTAAAGGACATCACTAATTTTATCTGTTGTACTGCATTTTCCCAGGAAAGCTGGAGTTTTGAGCGGTAGCTCAACCATTTCAACTACCAAGTTATAGACATCGGGAACGGCAGAGGTTACGGTTAAGACCATAGGCTGAAACTACTTTTGCAGGATATTTGAGGGATACTCCAGAATGGGATCAGCTCAGAAATTGCGGAGCAAAATTCGAAAACCTCCGAGAGCCTCTTTCTCCTCAGATGCAAAGACTTAAATATCTGTGAATCTGTGAAGTGAACACTAGCCTTCCATCCACAGACCTTACTTTAATAATTAAGCTTTTAGTAAGTCACCTTAACCTCCTATCATATACTGTTTTGTCTCTATTTTATTCAGCTTTAGTTATTTATTTGGAATCGCTAAGACCATTCTCTGTTTACTTCTGTTTCGAGAGACACACAGAAAATATTTCTCATAATTGAGCAAAAAAAAAGAAATAAATCTATGCTCACGAGACTAATTTTGTAGACCCAATTTGCGAACAAATAGTGAAATTTGGGAAATATTTGTGGAGTCCTCAAAAATTCTAGGTACACATCATCAAAAATGCTTGAGGTAAAAAAATGATAGAATAAAGGACTTCCATTTCCTCCAAAAACCGACTATTCGAGCTCTTATTCGAACATCGGAGCGAAAAAGAAGATGGGATCTGGAGAGATGGAATCCTAGAGAATAATTATGAAAATTATAGGCTACTGAATGTTAGTCTGTTCTCATCTATTACTTCTATAGGGTATGAAAAATTAATGTATTGAGTGGTGGAAGGTTTTTATTGCGTTCTACCTTAATACAAGCAATTATTTTGTGTAGTTCGGAGCTGAATGTAAATACGAAACACCACCTATCAGGTTTCTGCAACGTTTGCTCACCTGAATAGATCCAGAAATGTACAGAGAAAGTCTAAATCTAAAGCATCCTATTCACATTTTGACTGTTTGTGCAACTTGTTCATACATATATCAATTGTTCCTCACCTCATTCATCTCATTCTGTTCAGGTTCCGCCTGTGGTTGTTGATAAAACAAATTAAATAACACCAAAAATAAACCAATCAATTCCCGTTTAGTACCGATTATTTTTGTCTGCAAAAACAACGAGTCGTCACGAGTTCCCTCAGGTGTGGTATGACGTTGTTACAATTGAGCGACATGTTAATGTTATCGAATTAGAAAGAACTAAAAATTCATGACGAATCAAAAATCATTTTGCTCAGTTTTCTTCCTATATTTCTATGATTACGTAGTTACTCGTTTTACTGGATAAGCTGTACATTCAAGAAACGATATTGACGATATATGTGGCTGGTTTAAAAATAAATATGTGCTTAAAAAAACGTTGCACTTGCACTACAAATACTCGAACAGATGATTTGAGTTCTTCAGACCAAAGTTCCTGTTTACCTGCTGATATCATATAGAAGATTTAAGCATTATTTCATTCATAGTTTCCACAGTAGGTCTTCTCAAATTCAAATCAAGTATTATTTTGTATTATTTTCCATGTTGTATCCATATCTGATGTATTTGATGCACATACATATGTTTTTTTACAATAATTTACCAGGCTAGTTTATTGTAGATGCTTTTCCGAGCCGGGTTACCCTGAAACATTTCAATCCTAAGAAACTCCGCTTAAAGGCATCACCCCACAAATCTGGGGTGGTATTCGATGGCTAGTGACTATAGGGTGTCACATATTTGAGAAACGGGTAGGATAACGCCCCTTTATTCTTAATCGCCGTAAAAACGGTTCGGAAGATGCTAAGTGTGCACAAGAGTGGTGCGCTCCAGTAGACCGTCGAGCGTTCCGGGATACTGTTTTCTACGAAGAGTTCTTCGAATTTCTATTGGAGCACGCCACCGTTGTGCACGCGCCGCATCCCCTAGGTCGTTTTTTACGGCGATTAGGAAGAAGTGGACGGAATCCTACCCGTTTCTGCAGTCTACGACCTCGTATAGTTTTTGGCTATCGGCCAATGCATACCACCTCAGATTCGTGGGGTGATGCCTTTAACGCGGTGAATCTAAAGGATTGGAAGTACAGAGAAATGGTGAACGATCTAGTTTTGGATTTCCGAATTTTACGAATGGGAGTTAAGCTCAAGGCATTGGATTCTCCGACCAACAAGCCGAAGAACAGATAGCTTCAATTTGCACTGCTCTAAACTTAGGCGAAAAATATTCCCAACTATGTTCAACTCCTTTTTCTGGAGAGTTCCATGCTGGATTAATTTACGTTCTACTAGAGTTATTTTTAGCCCAAACTCGAGTATATTCAAAAATAGGCCATCCAAATTGAATCTCTTTAATATTCTAGGTATGAGAGGTATGAGATATGGGAGGTATGAGGTAGATCAGAATAGATATTGATTGATTCGTTTTTATAGCCTACAGTTCTAATTTCTTTATTTCTTTTTTTTTCCTTTCTGTTGAAATTTGACAGTGGCAGATTAGGCCGAAGGAGAGAGAATATTCTTTGGCCTAGACTGCGACTAATACGAGAATTTTCGGCCTTTGAGGTAAGCGTGAGTAACGTTAGGTCGCCCATAAGCAAACCTTTAAATTCCACACCTGACAACGCTAAGAGAACAACACATTTCGAACGAATCAAATTGCTTACCGACACTTCCATTTCCCTCCTGCACCTCCCATTCTAATAAGGCCGGCGACACGTCGCCCCTTGCTTACATGGTGTGGAGTCAGATAATCTTCCACATCAGCTGACGATGCTGCCTCGGCGATGAAATGAATTCGACCGAGAACCCTTAATGACTTTTTCCATCCATTAGTATGATTATCCAAGAAATACATCGTTCCCTTTTATTTTTTGCATCACTGCCTCAGCGATTTTTTTTTTCTGGATTAGTATATCTTCGACATTATTAGTTACATTATTTCTGTCTTTGTAATTTGGCCCTCGGCTGACGATGAAGGTCTGTTTTCAGTTGCACTTTTCCCGGAAAACATACTTTTTATGGATTCGTTCGTGCTTTGTTATTAAGATTAGACACTTTATTATTAAGCAGTTTTTGAATTATGACAGATTCTGCATCGCTCGCACATGGTTTATGGTCTTAGGGTGTGTACAAATGTTAATCCATAAGGAGCCAGATTAATTACTGGCTTTTTCTCGACTTCAACACTTATTCGTTCTCAGAGAAAGAAAGACGGATGGATTTCCATTGAAATATTCACAGTTTTTCATTTCTTTCCATTTCTCTAGCTTCGAAAGAATCGTAAACCCATTGTATGAGAAAATCCATTCGTTTATATATTTTTGTGATTCATTATTTGAAAAGTTGAAAAATCTCACCCGTAAGTGTGTGGATGACCGGATCAGATTAGATAGATGAGAACTTCTCATTCATATTCTAGAAAATTTTGCGCCTTGCTTGAGGTACCTAGGGGTTTTTTTGTAGGAATGATCCGTTAGATTATGTTTGAAAATTACATTCTGTATACACATTATTTCTACAGAGTTTTATCAACAGAATTTCCGATAATAGACGAAGCGTGCAGGATGCGGACTCGTTGAAGTTGAATTAGTGAAGAAACCTATTTGAAAATATTGAACCTGAACCTATTGGGATGTCATCGTTCAAATTAAACTCATAATTCACCTAAAACCTCATCTCGTTGTATGAACGTCTTACTTCTAGTTAAAAAAATATCTCGTTACTTCTGGAAATTTTCCCCGAATCGTCACTACAAACAGCTAGGGTAGCCGCCCTTAATAGACTTGTCGAAGCCAGACTATCTGACGGATGTATTTGACATTTTAAACTAAACTCACGTCGAACAATGACTAATATAATAAGAAGATTAGGTAAACAAGAAAAAAGTTAGAAATCTCATAAAATTTCTATCAATTACGATGATCATTCTTGGAACGGAAACCCGGGAAATTTACCCACAGCGGGGCCTAGGATTACTGTCGATGTAAGACTTTAATCTTTATTTTGTTCCCTTGTCGCTCATTCTTCCACTTCCAAAAAAAATTTTTCGAAATTTTAGCGAAATTATCGGAGAATTCGAACAATGTGCACTCTTCCACGAAGATTAATTTCCTTTCTCTTTCGAAAGCGTTTCAGATCACCAGCTATGCACATAATTCCTATTGGTCTCGTTTCGTTCCATCCTTCTCCCACATTTCCCACTAAATCATCAAAAAAACTGTAGAAGTACCTGGCCAATATTTATGTATTTTTATGGTCAAATAATATTTATGAGAGGCGAAATGCGAAAATTTTCCGAGAAGAAAAATGTCTTCAACAAATTCGCTTGTAAGTAAAAATTGTGCAAATCGAACATAATTATTAATCATCTTTGAATTAATTTATTAATTAACCAAATTTGAAAAAAAAAACAGATGAAATGTTTCAAAGAATTCTCGGCGCCGTAGATGAAGGCATACATGATCCTAGCGACGTCCTCGTCTAAGCCACGCCCATTTTGTGGCTTTATCAACGTTTTCAGAGCTCAGTTACCCCATTTTTGACCTTTCAAAACTTTGAGCTTGGCAAAAAATTCTTTTTAAAACATTGTGTTTGGCATACAATTTTTATATGACTACATGCAGTTGCTTTTTTGGTGTTGTTTTCGTTTTACTGACACTTTTTTTCCGAACTTTTGACCTGAAAGTCACAATTAAAACCAGTACACCACGAAATTAACGATTTTTAGATCTCCTCAGGGAGAGGTAGGAATAAAGGATGAAGATAAGGTGTAAAAGCGATTTATGAGCGCAATCAATTTTCCTAATCATCCTGATCCTGAAAAATGACGTAAGAAAAGGCCATTTGTTACGATTTTTCCTACGAGGCACCTTATGACGCTCCAACCTCGCACAAGCTCCACGTTAGCCAACGAGCTGACGAAAATCAAAGAGATCTCTTCGGCAGCGTATTCAGGTAAAAATTATGAATAGGTAGCAGAGGGAACCGAGGCGTGTGAAGGGATGATTCGTCGAAAGATGCCTCGTGCGAAAAATTGTAACTGAAAACCGTTTCCCACGCTGTTTTTCTGGACGATTCGAGGGATTAACCTCTTAGTTGGTGCGGGCCAGTAGAAAAAGTGCACCACTTCATGGTATATATATATATATATATATATATATATCATAAGCGCTAAAGATGTTAAACGTAACCCTTGCCCTCCGTAATCTACATCCAGAACCCTATCTTTTTATGTAGAAACCTTAATATCATAAATTTTATGGTACGCTGCCATAAACTGAAACGACGACATAAAATTACGTTCTTCACTTATATTTTTTATTTGTTTTGTTTTGTGATCTTGAAAACGAGAATAATAGGGCATATTTGGAATGAAAAAAATGAAAAATGAAAAATGAAAAGTTATTGATGTAAAGTAGAGTTGTAGAGTTCGTGTTTTTCATTGTTCGTGTATGTTTTAGGAAGGATAGTTCAACTGAATTTGATTCAAATTTATTTTCAATTTTTCTCAACGTTTTGATTAATTTTATATTATTTTCTGTTTTTTGTCTCCTTTCATGTTATTATAATAATTTAATCGACTTTATATGGCATTATTCTTTTCATTCTCTTCAGCACTTGAAAGGTGAGAGATTCGCTACCTCAGTGGTTCGTTCCTCTGCAATCTCCATAATCTTTTATTGTCGGTAAAAAAAATAAGGAAAATCTCCTAAGGCTACATTTTTTCAAAAACTCACTCAGAGCAGGTTTTGTTGAGCACTTTTAAAAATTTTCAAGCTTTTTTCGAGGAACATAGCATATCCAGAGGACATCATTCTATCCATTTCCAATCAGAATTTGAACTTATCCGCTTGTTGTGGGAATACTAGCTAATAATAAAATCATGTCGTAATTTCTGGTTCAGCCTCACGCGGTTTTATTCCATAAATAGCTTTTTAACATCCTTAAGGAGATAAACAAAATAATTTAAAAAGAGGTTGCCCGGAAATTAATACTCCAGGGAGGAGTGTTTTTTTTTCTCGTTAATGAATCGTTAATGAGATCCTTTCCAGATTCCTGGAACATTTTTTTTTCAAATTTTGAAGTTGTTATTTTGATGGATGAAAGCACAATATGCAGCTTTTTTTTTCTTGTTCAAATTATTTGATATGAGTATTCAATATCTTCTGAAGGGATTGCAGGGGAATAAAGAACGTTGAAACGAGAGCCACCATTAAATGACGGAAGTTCTTTGTGTTCGTGAATCTGAAACGCTTCCTGCATTTTACTTTCTAAGCAATGCATTTAAAAAAAATTCTTTCCGGAAGAAATGCAGACATTTCGCACTTTCACAGCACTTTTCCATTTTCCTTCGCAGTTTGTGGTGCACATCTGAAGATTTTTGCATAGTTTCTGTCAGAATGTTTTGAGTTCCTCTGGAATCTAAATTTCTTCAGCACTCATTGAGTATTACTTTCAATTTCCAATCCAAACTGAGGATTCGGTGTGGTCGCTGCGTAATTGGTGACTCGAAAGTATGTTTATACTATTGTTTGTGTTGTTGTGCACAAGACACAGAACCGTTAAAATTCGGATCAAATCGCCAATCTCCGGCGATCTGAAAAGGGCGACTCGCCAAAGAATCAGCCAATAAAATCAACTGACAGCCTCATCGTCAATTTACAGCTCGTCAATAATCAATACTAATCAATACAAAGAGAGACATCAATGACACCAATATCCTATCATCTTGAGGTTCATCGAAAGTGGAACACAGTAGATTACTTTGAACTGAATCCACTGAATGAATTTTACTGAACTGTTCTGGAGAACCATGGTCGGTATAAAGTTAAGGTGCATCAAAAATTGATAGTAAAAGTATTTTCCAATTGGAGGAACGAGTTTATCCTACGCTGCTGATAGCTTCATTTAAGGACCGCTATAAACGTCCTTAGAAAATTTATGGAAATAATAAAAACGACGTAAAATTTCCACTACGAACAGAAAAAACGAAGGTGATTCTCTGGTGACCGCTGAGGAAAAAACGAACACTCTCATTCCAGTTGTTTTCCTTCTGAATGTATCCGTACACAACGACAATGAAAAGAATTATTACTAACTATTAATTTACTATTATTAACTAACTACTTACCATTAATTAGAATTATGTACACAATGAAAAGAATTGTTTCAAACACATGTGATAACCTTGAAAAAAATCGAAATTTGAAGAAAGGAATTTTTTCTTCAAAATACATGCTTCCTTCTGTTGAACACGGATCTGAGATAAACCTCTACGAAACGTCCAAATTTTTCACAGTCCACCACTCTGTTGATCGACAGCTGCAGCAGCTCGCTAAACACATCAAAAAGTGAGAAAAAAATGAATTTTTGAATAAGATATTGCTTACTGTTGTTGACGCAACGATAGTTTATTTTCGAATTTGTTATAGTTCTTCAAAAGCGACTCCATTCAACATGAATTCATTTAAGAAAAAAAAAACTAAACTGCAAGAATAAAAATAATCATTTTGTCGATGAACGCACAAAAATTGCATTTTTCGCTTCATCTTTGCATTCTATGCTCAGTTTTTCTTTGTCCTTCGACTTCCTCCCTTTGTTCTTGTGCTATCTCACTTTTTCGTGTGAATTTTCACACGTTTTCAAGAGTTATTATTCAAAGAGACAGAAAAAATGATGCCTGACATAAAAAAAATCAAAGATCTTTGCTTCAATGCAACGCTTAGACACGCTCCCGTTAACACTAACAATTCAGATCCTAAAAGGCATTATTTCGCTTCCTTGTCGTATAACTCGACATCCTATTTCTCCTTCATTCGGCCACAACGGAAAAACTCTCATTAAATTACCACAAGAAGAAAGCCTAGTTTGTTTTGTGAAGCTTAGATGGAATTCTGCTCAGCCGTGTACTTTCCTCTTCTCGTTTATGACGCATCTATTTTTGTTTTGAAACAAACAGGCAACAAATAATGAAACAAGTGGCTAAATACAATAATTCACGTTTCAAATTTGCAGGATTCACTTTGCTGGAAATTTGCTGAACTCAGGCAAAACCCTGATTCCCCTGAGAACTGAATTTAGCCTGATTTCTGTAACGGAAAGTTGACAGTATGTACATTCATTTTCTAGGAATGTCCACTCCTGAATTCCTTCTCATACTTTTCCTCAATCCTATACACAATCAGAATTTTGATGGATCTTCTCAGAACCCAGAAATACGATTATGGTTTCTCGCACATTAGATGTCAAAGAACAGCCAGGGCAACAATTTTCCGGACAAAGCGTTCCTGGAAAATCATTCGACAATCACTTTCTTCTCAGAAAACTGGATTATATATCACTAACGTTGAACTCATTCCTTTTTTCACGTTTCTCGGAACATCTTTAGAAATTTTGAATTCTTATTATTATGCGATTATTGCGTCTTGCTTTATTTTTGGTGAAAATTTTTAGTAAATTTTTTACACGCTGAAATTTGAAGTTTTTTCTTTGACTACCGCACGATTCTTCAGCCATATGAGCCCATATAGGACATTCGAACATCATATAAAATTAAAACTGTCAGTCTAAATAAGTGAGAGAGGCAAATGGATGGAGTTTATACCCATAGGCTGGACTCTGCGTTTCCTCTCTTAATGCAATAATTCTTCTATTTGAGGTGTAGTCACGGTTCTATGCTAAAACGTTTTGGCATATGTGACAAATGTCCGCTTCTGGTTCCCCCTTCACAACCAATATTTCTGCCCTTCTCTGCTCAATATCTTTTCTGTTCTTTCGTTTCTGTGCAGAAAATTTGTGAATATCAACGTAATTTTTTAAAATTTCTTACTGGTTCTGTGGTCGGTCGGTCCTATATTGGCGAAAATATTGAGAGTTTCCGGAGACAGGAACTTCTTAGTGGCTTTAAAAACCTTTGTTTTATGCGTAATCATAGAGATGCTGGATAACCCTGCTATCCTTTACTAGTACTGCCGGGGGCTACACCTTGATGAAGACCTAGTTTCGAGCATAAAAGATAGCATTTGACGGCGGATTTGTGAAACTGGATTTTAAAGTGGAGAAATTTTTGAACATTGTGCAGTTTTCTCTATTTCATAGGAAAAGTATTCCGCGAAGGATACGGTAAGATGGGAGTTGTGCAGAATTTCGGGTAAATATCGATGGAATCGGCTAGACAAGAGCTTAAGTAAAGAATTATGTGATTTCCTTCATTACGGGCTTTCTTCCACATTAGCCTTGGGAGAGAGGGATATTAGGATTTCGGATTTCTGTTTTTGATAGCAAAATAAGAACACTAAGAAACTCTTTTTGCTCGCTGATTAAAAGCAGGAATCCACGACCACGAATCTGACCTGGTGAGTTAATCCGTGGGAAAAAAATGGAGATGGGATTGCAGATTGCGGGATCAGGGCTGATTGAGCTCATCTCTAAAACCTTAACTCTAGATTTTCCCGCGGATTCCTTTACCACGTCAGATTCCTGATATGCTGCCTTTAAATTACTTACCCTGAGCTACAATATGAAGTTCCTAGAGTGCACTGGGAGGCTGATCTTCGTTAAAAGAATTGAAAGAATTTAAATAACTTGGCATGGTAGGAAACTTAACGGAAAGCATGCTGTTCGGGTTGCAGATTACAGAAACTACGGAGGTGACACTTCTCAATTTCTCCTAAACCTGAAAAGTTAGGCTAGGGTTTAGTTCCTACGTTTATACATTAGAACGTGCAGCCTTGTACACCTTCCGGTTCCCTCAGCAGCCTCTTTATTGGTTTTACTTGAGGCTGATGAGGAGACTTCATTATTCTCGGACTGCTCGCTCGTGGATGCGGCGCTTGCACAAGGCGGGCACGTTGCAGCTGAAATAGTCGTCAAAAACGGCGTCTTCTACGGCGGTTTTTACAGTACGTGAGGGAAAGCGAGCAGAACTACGTTGCTAATTTAGTACTCGAACTCTACGTTTTCGCAGTGGGTCCCACCATGTCATGGGATTTGTATGGAACAATGTATAGTAGAGTCAAAACGACATGAATCACGGTGCAGTTCCGTGATCGGCTGCGCTCGAAGCGGTGCGTTGAAGCGTAGCGGTTAAAATCGCGTTGGGACCCGTGCTAGCACCATCCATCGCTGCAATTCACAATGGTACCACCTCGATTCCATTCGCCATCTGCACCGCCTCCCTTTGAGCGCAACCGCTCATAGAACTGCACCGTGCTTAAAGGCATCACTCCACGAATCTGAGGTGGTACGGATTTCAGGTGGAGTTTTCTTATACAGGATATTAGATTATGGAGAGGGAGATGATTCCGTCCATTTCTTCCTAATTGCCGCAAAAAACGGCCCCGAAGAAGCGGCGCGTGCACAAGGCTGGGGCGCTCCAATGGAAGTTCTTGTAGAAAATAGTGCGCCGGAACGTAGCCCGAAGCCGTATCATCCGGGGCATTTTTTACGGAAATTAGGAAGAGATGGACGGAATCACCCTTCTCTCCATGATCTACGATGTCGTGTACGAATACTCGACCTGAAATCCGCACCACCTCAGATTTGTGGGGTGATGCCTTTAAACTAGTGCGACGAGGAGGCTCGCGCATTACACGATCCATAACGGTTCTGCTCAGGACCGGCGACATAAATCGCTTCCGCGAAACATGATTGCCGTGCGCTCAAGGATCTCTAGAGGATCCCATGCTCAGCTCCTGCAACGAAGTTCGACTTTCTCCGTGAGCCTCCCTGCACACTGCCGTGAAATCAAGATCAAGTGCTCTTTAATTACGGATCCGTAGTGTTCTTTTCTAAGCTTCTCTAATTAAGCGAAGGAAGCTACTAGCTTACCTCTACCTGTGTTTTAAGTATGTTGTGAAATTAACGGAATTTCCACTTTGAAAAGGATACTACAGGTATGCGTAATCCTAGAAAACACGCTTTTCAAATTCTTCTCCCGTTTGTCGCTCATTACGAAAAAAAATGGAGTTGTTTGTCGGTGTCACTAACGTCTCACGCAAATCTAAAAGCGTTTCAGGAGCACGCCATGTGATGCAGACGAATAATGACTCCCTGTAAATAACAATCTTCACTTGTTTTGTCGTAGTGCTAAAGACAAGGTTCTTATCAAGGTGAAATAAGGGCATGCAGATGTTTTTAGGTTTCCGGAGAATTGCCGACGTCTCCAAGAAACTAACCAGCGAGTTTATTGTTTTTCTCATTTTTTTTCCGCGTATGCCGTTGAAAAACACCTGCTTTTTCTAAAAGTGTCATATCTACAATATCTACTGTTGTCTGCCCAGAGTACGGAAAAATTTCGTAATGATCCAGAATCATTTTAAGAGTTTTCTTGTCATTTCTTCGAATGAATTCGAAGAAAGTTTTTATTTTTGCAGCCCTTCCTATTCTAATTCGTCCTAATTCCCGTTCCTAAGTGATCGTGCCGTATTTGCCGAGCTTCTGATGTTGACTAAAGAGCTTATCTGATTTTTTTTTACTTTTTCGTTCCAAGAGGCTCTCTTTACACCCTATTTGGCGAGGGAAGTGGCATCATGTTTGTCCGTTTATTTCTACTCCTCTTCCTGGTCTCTGCGATAAGCTGCACGATCCCATCCGAATACTATCGTTTTCGAAGACTTGACTTTCCGGATTTCATGCGAGATGAGGTAACAGTTTGGAAATTATGTGCGCTTTATTATTTTATCAACTAACTTTGGAAAATCAATATGAAGTGAGACATTTTTAGAGAAGCCGTCAGAGGACTGTGAATAGCATGTATCCAGTGATGTATCAAGGTCTTGGACGTCGAAAGTAATGCTGAAATCCATCATGTTCATTCAAATTCGTCCAGAAAAAGCTTTAGCGATGCTTTGTTGGATCATTTTGTGCTTACGTAGTCGTGCTTCTCTTAAGAGTTTTTCTTGAGGCGACAGATCTGCTAAAATTTCTGTGCAGACATTTTTCAAGTTCATTGGTGAATTATTGATCCATATGCATAGAGGCTTCCTAACATACATTAGAATAAAGTTGTAAGGCGAACCTATCAACAATTCTATCCGCTACCCGAAGAAAATCCTTTTTATTGGGATCTCCAGAGATCTTCTTAAAGGCAACACATGTAGTTTGATCGCTTGGAATGCGTTACAAAGGAAAAAAGAGAGGAAAAAAGGAAAGAGAGGATACGACAAAGAAAAGCAATTTTTAGTCGTTCTTATTAGAAAACTCATTATAACCCTTTTGGATTTAGTCCTCGCGGTGTCTATGTTGATCCAAGATGTAGTTCCCTAATAATAATAATAATAATAATAATAATAATAATAATAATAATAATAATAATAATAATAATAATAATAATAATAATAATAATAATAATAATAATAATAATAATAATAATAATAATAATAATAATAATAATAATAATAATAATAATAATCATAATAATAATAATTATAATAATTATTATAACAATAATAACAACAATAATAATAATAACATCAATTGTCCGATTAAATTCAGCGTAGATGGAGGATTTTGTGGTTTTTCCTCGATTAGATAGGGTTTAATTTACGAATATGAACATTCACATTCAACTTCCTCTAGTAATCCAGAAAAAAGTATGTGAAACAGAAACTTTCAGCGGCTCAGCGGTTGTTGGATGTTTGAATTATATCAAGGCAAAGTGCCGCCGCCGGAAGACGACGGTGTTGCCCGTGTTCTATCGCGCAATAAGTTGCTTCGTAGTGAGAAAGGCTTCAGACATCGCCAGTTCCGTCGAGGTGTTTTTTCCTTAAGTGAAATGAGTAAAAACTTTTCAAGAAAATTGGCTTTGTCATAGCAGTACGTGCTAATGAGGGCCGCTTCTAAGAAATTTATCTTAGGAATAGTGCAGCTTTCTCAAAATCCTCGTCTAAAACCAGAACTATCCATAAGTAGCAGGAAGTGCTACTTACACAACCATTAGTTTCTCCAGATACCACATTTACATATGTGCTCATCTGAATTTTTCCAAACATTTCCATGAAGACGTTTTATCTCCACCAGGATAACCATATTTTCGGTTTGAGAACGTGAAAAAGAGTAAAACTGAGTGCATAACGAACTAGAGGTGGGAAATTTGATTTTCAATATTTCTTGTTCCACTATAGCTTTAACTTAGGACCAAAGAAGACGACTTCTTGCTCACACATGAATCACTAATTTGAAATTAGATTTCTAAGTTCCAGAGAAATGAGCCAGAGAAATCCTCCTGCATTACATTTTCAAGTGGTTTATAGGTACAATCAAGTATAGAAAAGGTACAAAACTAAAAAAAAAGCTTTTACCAGCTTACTAAAAAAGCAGAAAATAGAAAGTTTAAAGCAGAATTACTCAATTTCTCATAAATTATGCCAGAACATTTCTTTATAAGGGGTTTTCCTCAAACACAGCCTTTTTCTGTAGGCTTTACCTCGAAACGTCTTAGAAAGCTAATGTCCTAGAATAAACAAAAAAAAAACAGAAGAAACGTAACGTAATCTTATCAATAACACAGCTCTGAACTGGTCTCGTCGTAGATTGTTTCGATGTTCGCTTACTGACCACGGAAATGCAGTATTGTCGGCTTTTTAGATAATAAATTTTAGCCTTTTTTCATTTCTCGTCGGGAGCGTGAAGAAGTGTGAACTCTTATTTTTACTGTAAAGTAAATTCAAGCACTCCAAATCTTGGAACCTATCCGTTGTGGTAGGGTCGTTTTTAATCGATACCAAGATCCTTCAACATAACCTACCGTACATATCACTCTGATTCTTTAAATACACTTCGTTTATCATATTCTCCGCCCCGTTGTTGCTTCTTTTAAAATTCTTCCTACAGAAAAAAAATATAAAAGAGCTGAACAACAGCAAACGATGGTTATTTTGAAATTTTTGAACGACAGCATTCCCTTTAATGAATTTTACGAAATATTTAAAATGTGTTGTAATGTTTAAGTTCTTTATAAGACTCTTTGGTTTAAGTCTACAACCAATCATTTCATCACCATTAAGAATATTTACATAATTCCATTATTTTTCGAGTGATAATAGTTTAATAATAACACAGATTTACGCACTTAGGTGCGTTAATGCGATACAATGTGATGTAATGATGGAATGTGTGCCATCTGGATTTTTTATTTGATCGAGATTTTATTCCTCTGAAAAAAACACCAATTAAGATGCTATCAAGAAAAAACAATCCTTTCGGACATACATATTGCTGTCCACCTCAGTATTTATTGCATTTTTGGTTGCGATATTCAAGTGGTTTCTCTTTTCAAAATTTCTTTTCTTCCCTTTTCGGTACTTCCTGGATGCACCGTTGCGCTGCTTTCGTCTGAAAACTTTGCGAATCATTTGTGGGAAAAGAAATTTGTGTGAATTTCGCATCTAACTAACTAACGAATACTATTTCTAATAGAAAAATGTAAAAGTATAAACGCTTACGAAGAGAGTTTTTCACGCGGGAGCAAACTAGGCGACGAAACTCCTTGTTGAAAGTTATGATAATGATTCTGGAAAAGATAAAAAATTTAAGCTTGGAGAAATTCTTAGTGTTTTTCTTATTTATTATCGGACTTTCTTCAACTTTCTTCGATGTAAAGTGGAATACTAGTGGATCCAACAAATCTAAAACTTTAAACAACGTGTCACGAAATTGAAAGAATTGAAATATTAGAAAGGTTATAATGACACGTAAATAGGTTTGCGCATAATTTACATTCCTGAATTCCTGAAAACGTTTCCTCAAGTCAGAAGGACACCTTGCCAGGCCATTCATATCAACTAAAAGTAGAGAAAATCCTTCTAGAAATAGAGAGGAGGAAATATCCTTATTTTTGCAGCAGCCAGTTGACGCTTGGTAGATTGGCGTTTTATAAATTATTGTTTAGTTACAAACTCCACAGTGCTTTGCTTATTTGCTCTCGAGGTCACAGAAAATAATAAGTATCACAAATGATAATACGAGATTTGTGTCCTGGGAGAATTTTTGACTGGTATGCGGTAGATGTATGTCAAAAATTCGAATTTCCCCATGAAATATTGTTGTAGAATACACTGAAAAAATTTCATCACGAAAAAATTTGGTCTTCTACCCCAATTAATGAATTTTGAGGTGATCTTTGTGATTGCATAAGTTCAACTGATCCATCCCATTTAAATGACGTCAATAGAACTTTAAAATTAGGCGATGACTGAACAGTTAAGTACGATCGTTTCCATGTTCCAGCTAACTCACGGATCACTACAGTGCACAATGTTCCATGCCATCGTTGTGCATGCAAAAATTGCCCATTTATTTGTAAATAACCAGCCCATGAAGAAATAAGTAAATAATTCAACGGCAAACACGACTCCTTGTGCCACAGCCTAAATTTACAAGAATTAGAGAGAATACATAAATATACCCTAGTCACTACCCGTTTTTTGTTATTCACTTCGCTGCATAAAGGACAGTAATTAAAAGTAAATACAGTAAATTGACAAAAACAAAAATTGACATAAAGGACAGTAAATTAAATGCGACAGTAATTTTTTTTCGAAGAGCATGAATGATTTCATTTTTTCTTTCTTTTCTTACTTTTTCGCACACACAAAGTTGAGAATAAGAAACCGTCTGGGTCCTTGCCTCTCTCCCTCACCTGCTTCAAGAAGTTGACGTCTTTTGCCCTTTTTGAGTTCGTCATACGACAACCAGACTTTGCAATCTGAAACCCAAGTGTCTCCTTAGTGTTTTTTTTCAACCGTATCAAATTTCAAATATATTCCCAATAAGAATTATGGAAAAGGTTGGGAACGACTTTAATTTGATTTTCTTTGGAGGGGAAAATTTTTACCTCAGCTGCTGTTATTCGAACTTTGATTATTGTTACGGTATCGACGATTGCAATGATGACAACGATAGAAAAGTCTTCTCCAAAATCTATGTACCATGAAATAAATCCACATCTCTAAAAAAAATTACACTTTTTACACATTTCACTGCGTTGTACCTGAGAGTCTTCGTAAAAAAATATCCAGCGAAACTTAAGAACACTGTTATAAAACCACGACAATTACGAATGTACGTGCTTACCTCGTTTGTTTTGAACACGAATACCCAAGCGGTGTCGCTGAAGATGAGAGAACAATCTTCTGAAATTACGACGGTTATTAGGAGCTTATAATAAATAAGGTTTTTATTGTTTAATTAGCGCTTTTCGGAAACATTTGAGCGTAGAAATTTGAAAAATTTCGTAAATTACAGCATAATTTGGGAAAAAAGAATTTATTTGTACCTGCTCATTTACTATTACAAAGCACTCAATATAGAAAATTTCTCTTAGCACCGCTCTTAATCAGTTTTTGTACGTAAATTTTGTACGAAGTAATAAGTACTACGAAGCTGGATTTAAATGAGATCTTGATCTCGATCTGAAATTCCTCCAAGCCTTTTTTAAACTTCTGATGGTCGGCCAATAATCTCTTTTATGTTTCGTTTTATGCCAGTTTCAAAGTCCTCTTTCTCCCATTTCTCTTGGGTACAATCTATTTCTATGAGGTATAGGGGATCAAAAATAAAGTGCATAGCATTAATCAACGCATGGATCCAATGGATCCACAGGGATCCACGTCCGACTTCAAAGCCGTATCGTTTGCGGTTTATGAACGCGTTGGCCCCTACAATGATGACCTGCTGGAGCGGCTCAATGCATCACGTTGGTACATTTATCTTTCCAGACAAGTTCGGCATCAATTTATCAACACCGAGCGGATGAAAGTCTTAATCTTAGGGCCGAGGACAGTTTTGAATCAACCACCATTGAATCATTCCTAAAAAGCTAGAAAAATGCATAGTGCCGGAAATATCATTCGAAATAATTCGATCGAACAGAATGGATGATTTTCTTCATGACATTAACTACATGTATATTTATCATAATGACATAGACATATAAAATAAATTACCTAATCCATGAAGGACGAATACTACAGATATGGAAAGCACCCATGAGATCACTATCAAAACGGTAGTGTTGCGGTGGCTGAAACACTTGGTATCCGAATTTTTCCAAGAGGAATTCTAAATTTTATTTGAAATCTCAGAAAAAAATCGAATAATAAGTTTTCACCTGAACCATTTGTCATAATTCAAGGGGAAACAGATTGCACACATCCTGTTCAATGCAATAAAGAGGTGAGAAACTATGCAGATACTGTAGCACATCAATAGAATGAGACCAGCGTGTTTTGAATGGAGTTTCATTGTTGTAATGTCACTGAAAATAGGTTACGGTAGAATCAGTGGATTTACTTTTTTCTACTTCCCTATCACCTTGGATTTATTGCGTACCAAAGAAAGCCGAATCCGTAGTTGTCATAGATAAAATTCTGTTGATTTCGAAAGAAACAAAAAAACATATTTTTACTTTTCATGTGAAAAAATTAATAAATTGCATATACATTTACTTCGTTTGTGCGTGTCAACTTTATTGAACCTCCTGAACGTCCTTTATTTATCGATCGATCTTTGTTCTCAAATATATAAAACATCAATTTAAAGTCGTGCAACATATGATCGTAGATCTGATTCTGTTGCCTGATTTATGACTAGATCAGGCGAAAAATTTGTTCATTTATAATATTTTGATTTCAAAAATCGTTTGAAATGAGAAAGAGTTCTTCTTAAGAACTTACAAGAAAACCATAGGTGAGTAGTAGAAGGCGAACACCGCGCAGAGGATCATTTCTCCAATCGCTTGGCTTCCAGTGAGACGACCGAATGCGTTGTTAAATATGGCCAAGCGATGTGTGAAAACTGCCACCAACGAGTTACAGATGGTCCCGAGGAACGAAATCTAAGAGAATGATTTAGAACAAAATATTTATTCAAATGTTATTGCCTGTGACTCTTTTTCATTTGGAATAGTTCGGCGTTACACCTGAAGCATGAAAGAAAATGCTGAAGATCATCAACACTTTCTCCATTTCGATTAAATTACTACTACCTACTAAATTTTAATAAATTACTTCTATCTGTGTGAACAGCGCTGATCTAACGGTATTCATGGTGGTTTTGTGGCTCACAGGATTAAGAGAGTCGATAAATTCTCCCACTTCTTCGGGAGGAAAACCTGTAGGAAACCCATTACTTTGTAGGTTATCCTAGATTTCATGCACTTGACACGGAAACTCAGGATTATTTGACCCTTAAGATCTTTTTACTATCTTTATTTTTTTTGTGTAGAGAGAGAATGTGAATCCTGTTAGCTGGGGCACAATAAAGTCCACTAACTATCCATTTTGTTGGAAATGATTAAGTTTTGAACAAATCCCACCATAAAAATGATCAGAGCAGCCAAGTGATAGTCTTGAACAGTTATTACGGGATTCGTTGGACTAGCGGTGGTGTCGTTCATCCTTGAATTCGTGGTTCTTGTTTAAAAAAGGAAGTAAGGTGATGCTGATGTCTTGACGTGGAATGAAGTTATGTTCTTATGTGAATTGCTTAAATAATGGACCACGGGAGCAACTCGTTCCTCACAATGCACTATAATCTCAATGGACTTCACCTCTTTGTTCGCTGTTGAATGTGATGTTAATCCGAGAACTGCCGTTGGTGACGTTTTATAAGCCCCCACATGATTAACACATAAAGACATGACTTAATAAATCGGATCTACAATTTATCTTGCTTCGCAAAGCTCAAAAATGTTGCAAATACACGTTTCATGTTTTCTTGTTATGCCAACGAGGTTTAGGTGAAACTTTATTATCGGCCTGACGTTTCGACAAACTCGTCTTTATCAAAAGCACAAAAATAGTTCGAGGTCTTCAATCTCATGCATATCCCATCAAACTCCTCCTCTCTCGTTGCCAAGCCTCGATATTGTTCTAAGTACACCACGCAAAACCTCCAAAAGGAAAACAAACTGAGCAGTCTCACCGACTAGTGGGGTCTGTGAACCACCGCGTTCTTCTAGATTTTCGCCAAAGCAAATGAGATCTACGCACTGTTGCAGTATCCTCAAGTACCAATGTAACATAAATACACTTCCCAACGCCGAGGTTTCAAGAAGGGCGGACTTGGAGATTGTTGGACAGCATACACGTTTCGACTGTCTGTTATAGTTTTACTGATTGGGGACAATTGCACACTTTCAGGCAAATAAAAGTTTATTCTCATTCAATTTTGCGAAATCTTTAGAGAGCACTGGTTTAGAAAAACCTCCTTTCCAATAGGTTCCTTTTTACGGATGAGGAACCATTCAAATTTACATCTCAGAGGCAAGTATTCGAGGATGGTACAGGGACTGACAATGACACTCACTTGTAGTTAAAGGCATCACTCCTCGAATCTGGGGGCCGTTTTTACGGCAATTAGGAAGAAATGGACGGCATCATCTCCCTCTCCATAATCTACTATCCCTTATAAGAATACTCCACCTGAAATCTGCACCACCTCAAATTCGTGGGGTGTTGCCTTTGAATGCTTCTGTGATGGTTATCTGCAAAATTTTAGTTGACTACTAATAAGTTCTCCTCAACGGTTGGCCGCCCCATAGTAGCGTGGAAGTGACTGTGGACATCTAACTGTGCAGCGAACGGGAGTGTTGTGGTTTTCAAAGCGGAGGAGTGGTTCTTTGTTTCTATCCTTGTTTCCTCGGAAACCCAAGCGTACCTACAAGTAAACAGCCCAGACTACCTTAGCAAAATGTTGTATCTCGTTCTTCAATCTGTAAGGGTTGGTGACGATCTGTAGTGAAAGCTAAGCTCGCCATTAATTAGCTGCTTAGTATTCGGAAAAACTCTTCACGCCGCTCCACAGGATAACTTGCCTCCATACTTTTCACAATGAATTTTGTTGTCCTAGACGTCAGACGGTATGGTGACGGGTGAGAAATGATCAAATCTCAGATAGCTCAGGTTTGATTCTGCACGACACGTGCACAATTTCCCATGGAGACTGTCTCAGACTTTGCTTTTTTAACGCAAGTATCAGAAATACCGACCTAAATGCGCTTTCTAGAGTTGCAGAGCCCACCAAATTTTATGTGACTGCTCTGCAACAGACCAAGAGCAGAAGGAGCAACGTGTGGCAGATGCATGATAATACACCGCATTCTCAGAGAAAAATTTCTGCAGCTAAATATATGTAAAGGGTATTGGTTCTGTTGTTCACTCGTTTCGCTCACCTGCCGTCTAGCTCGTTTATCCTTACGAGGTCGTGCCGTGCTACAAACCAACCTTAGCAGCACATGAACCCCCGGAGGTGTCTGCCTGTACTCTCGGAAGTACCACCTTTTTCTAGTGGTTTTCGTCACCGTCTCCTTTAAGCAAAAATAACCCTCAGCCAAAGATGGCCCTCAGCCAAAGATGGTAAGGAGACCACGGAGGAGGAAAGATGTGCATAACGATTCCATACTCAAGTATTCTTAGTTCAAGACGATTGGGACATCAAAGAGACATCGTGGACTATAGCGTTCTCCTCTAAGGCCCACCCTGCGCTGGACGTGCATAAAAGCCAGGCACGAAAACCATAGATCGAATTTTGGAACCACCAAGAAATTGGTGGTTGAAAGAAGAAGGACATTGAGACCGACTTGAATGTATCACACACTAAGCAGTTGGTGGTCAAGAGCAACTGCAAAAAAGCCCTGGAGAGAGATTTTTCGATTGTTAGTTAAGAAAAAGGATATTGGATTAGCCTCCATATGTCCCCTTCAGCTAGATAAGTATTGAATAAAATAATTGAATTAAGAACTCGAGAACAAAAAAGGAAAAAAAAAACAAAAAGAACTGTTTGATTTTTACAGGCTAGAACTTTCCAAGCGACCGGTCTATAAATTGTGAATGAATAGGACGGGATTCGTATAATTACGTTCAACTTGTCCTGCACTGACCCCAATTCACATCAAAATTTGATGTGCCGTAATCTCAGCGAGTTTATTACTTGGAGAAGTTTTCGCTATTGTTCAGTGAAAAAAAGAAAGTGGGAATATGAAAGATGGGTTTTGCGTCTCTTATTTCAAGCGCATTTGATTAGTTAGGTATTCGTTTTTGTTTGCTTGTATTTGTATACATATAGTTCCTTTCATACAGAGAAACTCTTAAATATTTGCTTTAATCAAATAATCCGCATCACTACTCACAACAAGTGTGTAGTAGGAAGGCAACAAATAATCATACAATGGAATTACGGGCCTATTCTGTCTCGTGTGTGTAACGAAGTTCCTAAAAGCGGCGAGTCCGCTCCAAAGGCGCCAGGTGAATGTACCAGAGCTAGGGGGCACTGGTGAGGACTTCATGGTTCGTTATTGGTGCGATGGCGCCACAAGTTGGAATCAGCAGGATTATTATGCACCAGCGATATGCAATAATTCCGAATGGTTTTGGGGAGAAGTAAACGGGAACTGTAAAACGCTTTGTGGCCGTGATCACTGCATGCACCCTAACGCATGCGTCCATGTGTCCTACTCCGCCTGCAATTACCTTCACCATATTTGTCGAGTCCGTTTTTCAAAGACTCTATAAAAACATGCAGAGAGTTGGTTTAAAGGTATAAGTCATACCACGAATCTGAAGTGGTGCGGATTTCAGGTGGAGTATTTGTACACGGGATAGTAGATTATGGAGAGGGGTGTAATTCCGTCCATTTCTTCCTAATTGCCGTAAAAAACTGCCTGGAAGGTGCTCGCGTGCGCAGGGCTGGCGCGCTCCAATCGAACTCCTTGTAGAAAATAGCGCCCCGGATCGCTCGAAGCCGTATCTTCCGGGCCGTTTTCTGCGGCAATTAGGAAGAAACGAACGGAATCATCCCTCTCTCATTAATCTACGATCCCGTATACGAATACTCCACCGAAAATCCTTACTACTTCAGATTCGTCAGGTGATGCCTTTAAAAGTAGTTAGTAGTTTACGTGATGCGACGTTGGGCCCTGATTGTTATAAGTTTATGTCATTTCACGTTTGCACATCATTTCCATCTCAATTGCTAAGTATGAAGAGAAGAACGTTGTCTAGTAATTCCGAATATATTTTCAAATTAGGTAGGGTATCGAAGGAATAAAGGTGGAGATAGAGATATAGAGTTTGAATGTCTTCTAATTTTAAATATTCTTACATTTATAGCAAAATGACTACAAGGAGACATCGATGAAATCCTCCATTAATGTGTACACTGTTTTTAAAAAATTTTTATAGAAAAAATTCTGATTTCTTTTTCTGATTTTTATAGAAAAAAAAAGAAAATGGAAGAAAAACAATAAATTAGTAACAACATAAATTTGGCTGATACGAAATTATCGTTTTCAGCTACAAATGATAATTACACACCTTCTCATCCTCATGGAATGTCATATTGAGAATTTCCTGCGTTCTAGACAGGAATCTGGAAATGTGTAACACGACTGCTAAACGTTTATTAATTATGAGTATATATACAACTAAAGCTTTTTAATCTTAAACTATAAACTTAATCTTAAACTATCAACTTCAACAACTTCTCAGAAGAAGTACGAAAAATCATAACTCATTACACGTTTGCTTATCATTCTTTCTTAATTACTTACTGGAAACAAGAGAGCTTTGTCTAACACTTAGGAACATGTTCTCAAATCGCTGAGGTAAAGGACGGACGTCAACAGCTAATCGATCCTCATTCGTTACTCTTCACGACTCGACTTTTCGATGCAGCTGCCACAGTAAAAGTAGATTGCTTTTGTGATCGCAATACCTTAAGAGAGTAAAGAAAATCAAATTGTCTCCAATGCTTTAAAATCACAGAAAATACACCAATCTTAACTTTGACGTGTAAAAAAAAACTAACGTTTATGGGATGAGTGAATACATGACGTATTTCTTTGCTGAGAGCTATTATGACGACTCTGAAAATATTTTTGACTGTCAAGAAGATCACAATTATACTACATTATATAATATTAAATAGTAGTGTAATAGTTGTGGTGATATTGTATAATATGACAATGTTTTATATAACATAAATTATTTTGATATTTCAGGCCACATTTTACTGTTACACGTGAACAGAAGGTCGAATTAGAGCATTTTTATTTGGTGAGAACGTAGGGCGGGTGTAGCTCAGTCGGTAAGAAGTTCCGCTGTCCGCACAATCGATCGGAAGTTCTAACACGCCCTGGAGCTCACCAAACCTTTCATCCCTCCATAAAAATTGGTACCAGGCTTGTCTGGAAGGATAAAAACACTGTCTTGACACATCGGCTATCCCCCGCAAATCATCGCATAGATTAGTTACAAGTTCGAAAATCTCAAAACGATTCTGAATTGAAGTGAACGTGGGGGCGCATCCCAAACGGATTGCCAAACTTAACGCCAAACATTTTATCCTTTTGTTCTTCTACAATGAGAAATTAACATAATCAACCGCTTCTAAATAAATAGGTAGAGATCGCTTATGTAGCACAACGACTCCAGCTAGTCTTTTTAATTTGAAAAGTTTGAGAGGAAGTAACTCAGACGTAAAAAGATGCTCCAGGAGGAATCTTTTGCAACAAAACTTAGTGAACTCCAGAAATTAGAAGAACAGGAACAATCTTCATTCAAAAACGATGCTTACGAGTAAGCGTATGCAGAAGATTGGAAAGGATGGGGAGGGGGGCACTTGATCAGCAAAGATCAGTAGTTTTTAGCAACCGAATGGACCAGAACTTGCGATTGTAGCAAGTTAGTATTCGGAGTAGTTATATAAAGCTTTACTGCTTCCCATTGTCGGCGATCCGCTGTCCTTTGATGCCAGATAGTCTCCTTTTCCTCTTTATTTTCCCTTTTTTGACGTAACATAATTATGTGTTCAAAGGTACTTAAAACATAGTTATATTTAGTTTCTTATTTATTTGAAAATTCAAAGAAAAAAACCTACGCATCGCCTGTGTGCATTATATTCCATGCTAATGTGGTCAAAGTCCATTTGATGAATTTTCCACTGAACACTGTAGACAAAAAGAAATAGGTGAACATTTCAATCATCCAGAGAAGAAACTGACTCAGTGACTGTAATTTATATGGGATTAATTATGCTTAGAACACAACAGTGGGCTTTAAGATTCGTTCTCTTGGTATCCTTTTTTGCAAACCACGTCCTTTCGAGTAAGACCTTCGTACATAGTATGCGCTGTCCATACAGCATCGCTCATTGATATTGATTGTAAAGATTTAAGTCGGAAATGTGATAACTCAAACTGTTTAGCACGATGATATTTATAATTTATGTCAATAACCAATTTTAGAAGACGGGTGTAGCGCAGACGATAAGATATTGCGCTCTGTATGGTCGATCGATCGGTGGTTCAAAGCCGCTCGAGTGGCAACCAAGCGTTTCACTCCTTCGGAGCAAATAAATTGGTACCAGACTTATCTGGGAGGATGAAACCGCTATCTTGATACATCGGCTAACCCTCGCAAGTTACCGTATAGGTTACCGTATAGTTACCGTATAGTTACCGTAAGCCCCAAACGATTCTGGATTGAGGTGAACGTGGTGGCTCATCCTACGCGGATTGATTGAAGGCACGAATCTGAGGTGGTACGGATTTCAGGGAGAGGGGTTTGGTTCCGTCCATTTCTTCCTAATTGCCGTAAAAAACGGCCCGAAAGATGCGGCGCGTGCACAAGGCTGCTCCAGTCGAACTCCTTGTAGAAAATAGCGCGCCGGAACGCCCGAAGCCGTATCTTCTGGGCCGTTTTCTACGGCAATTAGGAAGAAATGGACGGAATCACCCTCCTCTCCATAATCTACTATGCCGTATACGAACAATCCACCTGAAATCCGTACCACCTCAGATTCGTGGGGTGATGCTTTTAACGCCAGACTTTTTCTCCTTCATCCTTACACTAATTTCAAACTCTCGGTGAGGTTGGCTTTTGTGAGAAGTTATAGTGTCATAGCAACTTCAAGAAAACCTTTCAAAGGTGCTTTTCCTTCTATCTCTATTCTATCATAGTTTAAAAGTACTATCTGAAAGTGTTAAGGGAAGTCCATTTCTTCTTTTTTTATTTCCCCTCATACGTTTTCAGTACTCAGATCGATCAATCAATCAGACCACACACTCGTGTTGTCATCTCGTATTCTGCAGGCTCCTTCACGCTATAGTAGGGTCAAAACGACATGAAGCACCTACAATTGCGCAAGCGGCTGCGCTCTCGAAGCGGTGCGGTGGAGACAGCGGTTCGAATCCAGGTGAGACTGTGGCGAACTGCAGAGATGGGTGGCGGCAGCGAGGATCCCTACACGATCCCAACCGCTACGCTCTACCGCACCGCCTTGAGGGCAGCCGTTTGCGCAACTGTCCGTGCTTCACTTCGTTTTGACCCAACCATACACTGCCTTGCCAAAGATGCGCACGAAAAGATAAAGTGGAGCAATGATATCCATAGAAGCGATCGAAATGTGCTGATAGTGCTGGAAATTGAAATAAAAGTTTTTTTGCGCTCTTCTGGACGTGCATGGAGCCCTAGTTGTTTCCTTTCCTATGACCGTAGATGTCTTTTGATCGCCTCTCTCGTACTGTGGACGTACCCGTTGGTTCCACGTTATGCCTTCCGTACGTTACACAGCTATTACCACACCCACATCTCTTCCTCACTGTTTTTAGAGGTCTAAAAGTGACTATTGACTTTCACCCTGTGAACTGAACCGGCAGACGCCATCACCACTCTTCTAATTTCCCATATTTTCCATTCCACGTCGTTAACAACCTAGAAAATCGGTCAAAAAAAAGAAAACTTGGAAAAGGTCGGCGATCTACTCCCAGGAATATTCAAATCGTTTTCAATACTGGAGCAAGGTTTTTGGACGATGCGCTAGCCGCTTAGTAGGTGAATGGGGTTATGTCTACTGAAGAGCTACAGAGGACGTTGGTTCCTTGGTATATGTAGTCCTGTACAAAAGACTGCATATACCAAGGAACCAAAGTCCTCTGTAGCTACACTTTCGTCTAAACGGATAGTGACATTTTATTCGCTTGGAAGGTGGCAGAATATTTTTTGTGAGCTCCCATGTTTGTCTTCATCCTGCATAGCGGCACGAAACCATGATTTCGTGCTTAATACCGCAGGGAAATAAAAGGAGAAGAAAATAAAACGTGTGAATTTAGCAATATAGAGTAGACTCGACCTTTATGACCTGATAATTTTGTGACCTCAAGTTTGTTAATAATTTTATATTGTAAGCAAAAAAATCACACAGTTTACCTGTTTGAGGAAATTTATTTCTGCCTTTTGCTTCGCAGCATTTTGCGTTGAGCGTTGACTGCTGTTCTGAAACCAAATTACGCTAATAAGTTAAGAAGTACTTGTTTGGAACGGTATGAACGTTCCTGGAAAGCTGATCGGCATACGGAGACTTTTTCTCAAGGTAAAGGAAGTTTGAGGTTCAGTTGAGAACACAAAATAACCCTCAGCATTGACCTACTGGTCATCTTTCTAAGTGTTCATGTCACGTATACATGAATATTATCACCGTGGTGATTGAGAGAAAAAAGGATTAGAGCACTAAGAAGATCTGAAGTAATGTATTGTGTTGTTTTTTTTTAATGTGTTTTCATTCTATCCTGGGAAAAGATTATGGGAATGACTAGCATAGCTTGGAAGATTATTTGTGGTAGATTTGAGCGGAGATTTCATTAGAATGGCAACAAGCAATGTATATAAAAGATACACGATTTCATGCTGCATCACTTATTTCTCTTGTTGAGCATTCCTGGATTTTTATTCTGTGCATTATTGCGTTTATTTATGGTGTATTTATTTCTTATTATTTCTTTGCTTTGTATTTTTCTCGGTTCAGCGTATTGTTGGTTGCATTAATTAGAAAAACCATTTAATTACCCAAGTGTGAGGTTGACCACTCGAACAAATATCGCAGCAAAAACATGATTTACTGCGACACATGCGAGAATCACTAACGGTTCGAACTTTCGTAAACGCTTCTCCCTCCCTTAAAATCAGTTCTAGCTATGAAAAAAAAACAAATTGTCCAACCTTTGAGTTCATCCGCAATTTAATAATTGTTGTCGCGTCTATTATAAACGTGAGGAGGACGACGGCAAATTCCTTCGGAAGATGTATAATCTGGAAGCCGAATTGACACACCTTAAATTACTATAGATTAAAAACCATAGCGAAATATATGAGTTGAGGCACAAATGTTCTGAGTTTTCTAGACCAAGATGGGGAAAAGGTATAAAACTTCCGTAAACAGTTATTTATCAGGAAATTTATAATTTGAACAATATAGCTGCGCTATGAAAGATCAATAATACGGTTGGAAAAACACATGAGTAATTTAGTTGTTCTTTACATATAATACTTATCAACAAAACAAATCTATTACAGAACGCTTGATGCTTACATTCGCCGACGCAACCATATCGCTCGCCTGAGTATAAAAGGATGTCCCACAACCGTGCGGGCAGCCTTCACATTCGACGGCCAACAAGGCAACAAGCATCGCAATACCCGCACAGCTTCAATAAACAATACCAACAAGCAGTGATCTGGTACTGGTAATACTGTATATACCTTTACTGTAAATAAAGTGTATCCTTCAGTCTTGGTCGACAACTAGACCGCGTGGCAATACGGATAAGATAAATCTATCCGTATCTTTGGCGAGCAAGAAAACCCCTCACAATTCCACAATTGGTGCATCGGCAGATCAAAGGATCCAGGTCGGTTTCGCAATAAATCTGCTTTACATACAACTTTACATACTGACTCATTGCCATCCTTCTGAGCAACTCATTGCGAGACAATGACATCTGCATTAGTCATCATTTTTCAGTAACAGCCATTGTTACCAATACTCCCTCGGCAATACTCTATTGGCACCTCTACTACCTTGATTTCTTGCTAAGTAATTCCTTGCAATATGTCAACCCAACTTGGCACCCAGAAACGCCTGTTGACAACTTTTACCAATAAGCTTGAACATACCGTTTTGAGACTGAAGGAGGAAAAGCTAGAGGAAATCTCAATAGATCCCCAGGCACCGCGCAGTATAGTAAAAGAAAATGCCAGTAGGTTAGAGGTTAGGGTAGTCGCGCAATTAACTCGGCTACCGTCAAAGTAGAGAACGTTCTCAGCAACTTTGCATCAATACTTGATAGGTTGGAGCAACCCTCGGAGAAAGAACAAGAAGATTTTGAACTATATCTATGCAAATCCGAATCAGCGCTATCTTGCGCCTTCGACCTTATGGTATTGATGCAAGCGCGACTACAAGCACTAATTTCCTGCGTAGATACAGCTCAATCATATTCAGCTACTCCGCATGATGTGAACAGCTCTTCGTTAGCAATGAATCATCTAAGACGAAGCCAGTAGAGCTTCCTCCTCTCCCCATCCCGACCTTTGGGGGTAACATATGGGAATGGGATAACTTCTGGGAATTATTCAATAACAATATACACTCCCAGCAGTTACCGGAAATGGTAAAATATAACTACTTACTCAATGCTTTGAAAGGGGAAGCCAGGGACTGCATAAGAAAGTTCCAGGTCACTAAGGATAACTACTCCAAGGCCATAAACTTCCTACTTGTGAAATGCAATAACAGGGAAGCCTTAATTAACCAGTTGGTAGAAAGACTGGATAAGTCGGTCCATCAATAAAGGACCAACGTCATCTTCTCGAACAACTACAAGTGATTGTAGCCCAGTTGACTGAAAAGGGAGAAGAGGTCAATAGCCCATGGCTAATAAAAAAGGTGTTAGCCAAATTTCCCGATTCGGTCAAGCGGAAAGTGATTGCCAAAAAGCAAGGACAATCCGCAGACCTTCCGTTTACAATGCAACATCTCTTTAAGTTCATACATGCGATATTGTCCACGGAAGAAATGTTCCTATCCTTTTTCTTTATTAGTCAACATACCAGTTACCAATCAATGCCAGCAAATCAATGTCTTTAGTCATTTTTCCACGATTTGTACAAAGAACACCTTGGAACCATGTCAAGTCCAGGTTTCAGAGGTACTAAAAATCAGCACGTTCAAACGCGAGGATTGTATTCGCCTTTCACAAAACGAGACCGCAGTGCATGAGATTCGTATTCAGTGGAAGTCCCTAGTTCTCAAATGTGAACCAGAGACAGACCTCTTTACCAGAGATACTATGCACAAAGTGGTAGACAGCAAACGCTGCCCCCACACTGGGTCATGCGTGGGTGAAAAATGTCGCTCAATAAACGCATCAAGTATCATTCCAGAATTAGCGGAGGGAAACCAATATCCAGGAAACACAGCCTGTGTAGAATCATGTGGTGGTTTGGGCTGTGATTGCTTCTATCCTAGCTCCGGTTGCTTGTTTTACAGAATTTACCTTCAACCAAAAAGCGACCAAATATTTGAAATCTTCCATTGCAATAGATGGACAGAAGCAGCAAAAATTGAAATCACCCACATTGATGGGGTACAGAAGAGAACTACATCGTTAGTAGCGCAACTTGTACCTAACGTACCCTTGAAGTGGAAAATGTTTACAATTACGCTAACCTCCGTCACAATACCTCCACTACCCCTTCTTAGCACTCAAATCATGGTAACCGCACTGCTTTGTGGAAATCTAATGTTGTACCGGCACTGAAACGCTTCAATCAAAGCAATGCCAAAACAATGGATTGCCAAGTACTTGAAAATTGCATATGCCTTCCAGCAGAGACAAAGGCAAACTGTAAATGCAAGGACTTCAATATCGGGACTTGGTTCAGCAATATCCGTAACCAACTGCCTGTAGTTTTGCCATCTCTTTCGTTTCGTCAAGATCCACAAACGAAGGTGCAAGCAATTGTTCCCAGTATGGTAACGTCAGAGATAATCCTAAACTTTCGTGATACAATACAAACACAACTATTGGTTGACGATGCAGTATGCCAAGCCCGGGCTACCGAGTTAACAGGATGTTATAATTGTGCAAAGGGAGCGATAACAAAAGTTATTTGTTTCTCTCCTCAAGATAATACGCAAACCGAAGTCACGTGCGAACCATCATCCTTCACGGTGCCATGCAACACCACGGGGATTTCTTCGGAATTGCGCTTTAGCTTTTCTCAAGCAAGAATTCTCCTTGTCTGCCAGATTTCTTGCGGACAAACGGTAACATCATTCGAGTTGGGTGGTGTGTTATAATTCACTACATCACCTCAAGGACTAATGGAACAATGGGTCAGGGGAGAAACAATAACGTACTCTGAAATCCAAAGGCCAGATTTCGGACATATAGCCACTATATTTCTGCAGTGGTATAAGACTCTTATTGCCGCAAAAGTGACACTTCTGGCTGTTGTAGTATTGACGTATATAGTTATATCCAGATACGGACTACGAATTATTCGATGGGTGGTTATCCGTTTAATCAAAATAATTTTCGGCATAGCAAACATTTTTGCAAAATGCTGCTGTCTTATGTGTTCAAAGACGATAACAAACTCCCACAACAAGCAACAATAAGCAATAAAAATGCAATCTTTTTTTGTAAATATTTTTGTACATATTTCACTCATTTTTTTCTCTACAGGATCAACGACCGATTCAATATGGCAAGTTCAAACTACACCAAGGAATTTGAGTCAAGTAGAAGACTATGCAGACCTGCAACGCCCACACAGACTTTTGAAACTGAGATAGGAAAAACGATTTCCAACATCTATGGCCAAGTAAAAGTAGCCGGAACCCTCGACAACGGATGGAAGCACCACATAATACAACACACCTGCTCAGAGGCCGGTGCAGGAGAACAAGTCCTCCTAATCAATAGATTCTTGAGGACAGCGAGCGTTACAAAGGAAAAGCTCATCAGCTTCACCAAGGAATACTTTTGACGGCCTTCTTCGCAATAACTTACTTAGATACTTACTTAGATGCTTAGATGGCCCGTCTTCACTCGACGTCATCTCTCGAGCATCTCTTCCACTCGTTTCGTTCCCTCGCCATTGTCATCCAAGATGTTCTCAGGCTTCGTGAGTGACGTTGACGAGGTCCTTGAGCCGTATCCAGCTGTGCTCTCAGCTGATCCATCCGTGCAGCGAACACGTCACTCCATCTCGTTGGCGGTCTCCCTCGGGGGCGTTTAGCATCCCTTGGGATCCACTCTAGCGTTCTTTTAGTCCGTCTATCATCGATTCTTCTCATGATGTGACCGGCTATGTTTTGCTTTCGATACATATTCCGCTGGGTCGCGAAGGCGGGACAGCCTCTTAAGTCGGAGCTACGAAGACCGGCAAGGTGTTGTGTGCGCCGGTTAAACTTCAGGAGACATCTTTCAAGGGCTCTGTGGGTAGTAAATAGCTTCCTAGACGTGGCCGCGGTGTCTGCCCACGTCTCCGCTGCGTAACAGAGCGCTGGAAGGACTGTCGAGTCGAACAGATGGGCACGAAGATCATGGTCCGTCAGTTGGTCCGTAGCTTCCCTGACGGCTGCGAATGCTGTCCATGCTGCTCTCATTCTTCTATTCAGTTCTTCCTTCAAGTGACGGAGTTTCCACGATTTGGGAGCCTTCAAGTTGTACTCCTCCGTCCTCGCAGTGCGCGTTCTTCATGAACTGTGTCTTCTTTCTGTTTATTCGTAGTCCTATTCTCTTCCCTGCTTCGTTCAATTCGTTGAGCATCGTTTCTGCTTCATTGGTACTGCTCGAAAAGAGAACGATGTCGTCCGCGAAACGAAGGTTGGAGAGGGATCTTCAATCAACACGTATGCCCCTTTCTTCCCAAGGAAGTGACTTCATTATTTTTTCCTATGCAGCCGTGAACAGCTTCGGCGATATAGTATCGCCTTGTCGTACCCCCTTTCCAATGGGTATGGTGAGAGGGCGGTGGAAAAGCTGTATCCTAGTCGTGCATCGTTCGTAGCAATTGGCTAATGTCCTCACATACGACGCGTCCACACCTTGATCGACCAGCGCTGACAGTATTGCATTCGTTTCTACGCTGTCAAGGCTTTTCATAGTCGACGAAGGTTAGAACAAGGGGCAGGCGGTATTCCCGGCAAACCTCTATGACCTCGACACGGTCTGGAGTGGTCCACAGCTGAACCCTTGGCGGAATCCAGCTTGTTCTTGAGGCTGCTTCATCCAGCGTCCTAGATATGCGTGTGAGGATGATCTTGGTGAATACTTTGTATAACACGCTCAGCAAGCATATCGGACGGTAGTTCCGAAGGTCCTCTCGGTCACCTTTCTTATGGATAAGAACGGTTCGCGAGGTCTTCCACTGGTCTGGGATCCTTTCTTTCTGAAGATAGATGTCATTGCGCTGCTAAGATTACATGAAGCGGATGGCCACCAGCCCGAAGAAAGTCTGCTGATATAAAATTAGGTCCGGGGGCTGTGCCAGGTTTCATGCTCTTGATAGCGACTCTACTTCCGAAGGAGAATCCTGGTGGAGCTTCGCCAGTGGAGATGATTGCTTGACACAGGAGTTGATGAACGGAAAAGGTTCAGTAGAACCTCTCCCTAATGATTTATCTCACGACGAGAAGACGTGCAGTCCCGTCTTCGCTCAGCAAGGTTGTGCGAATATTATATTCGCGGAGATCCCTGGGCACTTCTTTAGACTCGTTCTTCTTTGTGCTGCTTCTAGAATCTTTTTGCCTGTACTTAAAGATCCTCCTGCAACGCTTTTTGAGCTAGTTTTCTAACCGCTCAATGTGCGATGATTCAATCAAGCTCAAGCCCTTCTTCTTCCTAAAATTCCTTGGTGGTCTTCGAAATTGATCCAAGTTTGTCGGCGCGACTTGAGGCACGTTCAGCACAGGCTCTAATCCTTGAGCAGCATCTCGTAGTCCACGTTTGGGTCCTCCTCGATGTGCCAGTCACCTTGGGACAGGAGTCCTCGAGTACGCAATCGTCGTAGACGACTTCTTTCTCCTTCGTTGACGATAGCAGATGTTCTTCCCCATTGGGTGGCTGAATCGTATTTTCGCACAAAGAAGACGGTGATCAGAACCACTACAAAAGGATGGTACTACTGAGACGTCAAGTAGACACCACCTCCGGTTGGTGAGTATGTGGTCGATCTCCGCACGAGTCGCGCCATTGGGCATTCCCATGTCCACCGACGATGATCTTTTTCATGAAAAGAGAGTTCCCATGAAAGAGTCGAGCGGCGGACAACAGCCCGGCGAGACGATTGCCATTTTCATTCCGGTCCCCTAGTCCAAATCTTCCAATCCTGTATTCCTTTTCTGTGGCCTTTCCTAGTTTTGCGTCGAAGTCTCCGACAACGAATTTGTAAAAGGACTTCTCGTTGTGGACTACGTCCTCCAGCTCCTCGTAAAACGCGTCCAATTCGGAATCATCAGCTGCTGATGTTGGTGAATAGCAGTTGATGATACTGATGGATTTTGGCGCAAGGGCGGAGGCGAAGAATGGCCAGACGAGGTGACAGGATCTCGTAAGAATCGACGAGATGGACGACAGTTGGGTGCACAACGAAACCAACACCGCCTACATTTCGCGACGGAACCTTCTCTCCACGAATGACGAGTATACCGTCATTCATCTGTCGTACGTCGCTCCTTCTGCACTTGGTCTCCTGCAGAGCAATCACGTGAAATTTGATACGCTCTGCAGCCCCGAGAAGGGCATGCAGGTCAGCGTCTGTGGAAACTGTTCTCGCGTTGTAAGTACACAGTCTGAGACAGTCTCCATGGCGAGTCGTGCGTATATCGCCTTGGTCCAGAATCAATGACGTCCTGAGATTTGAGACCTGAGATTTGATCGCCTCTCACCGGTCGCCATACCGTCCGACGTCTGAGAGGCAGGGCCCAGTGTGCAGGGTACTGAGGCAGTGAATATGCTGGAGTGGCAAAGAGACTTTTCCCCAAACTAAGCAGCCATGCCACGGCGAGCTTAGCTTTCACCACAGGTCGTCGAACAGCCTATGTGGATCAGGGAGCCACCTTACGATATTTGGCCAAGACGGTGGTGAATCGTAGCAGTGATTTACTCATAGCTAGGTTTCTGATTCCGAGAAGTCGGAACGTCGGATGTGTCGAACTCCTTCTCAGCTTGGGAGACCCTACCGGAGGACGAACCTCCGCTGTGCATCGCAGTTCGACGCCCAGTGTCACCTTCACGCCACTATGAGGCGGTAAACCGTTGTGGAGGTCTTCGCAATAAAGGTACTCCAAAATCAGCACTTAACAATATCAAAGGAAAAAATATCCAGAAGAAGGTGGAGAAGGAACTCGAGAGATTGGACAAAAATATAGCCGACATGGAAATCGAACTCGATCAAGTAGCAAAACAAAGCGGTGAGGAAAGGACGGGTCTCATTGAGATAAAACACATGCTGGCAGACCTGGAAAAAAGACTCGTCTCTTCATCGGTGGACAACAAAGATAAAAATAAGGAAACGATTCTTGAAAGAGAACAATGCATCAATACGGTTAAAGAGCTAGAAAACACCGAAGAATCCAACCAAGAAGCGAACCTCACGGAGGAACCTGAACAGGACAATAAACACGAAAGGGATGCAATTATGTCGGATGATGACTATCTGACATGGCTTGTAGCAGAGAACACTATGGATGAAGAGGAAGAAATGGACGAAGAAATAGTTGCCACTGCCGAGACAGAAATATCAATACCGAAAGAGAGAATTGAAACGTCAACTCCCAAAAACGAGAAAAGGAACAAGAGAAGACGTATGGACTCAGATTGCGATTCAATAACCAATATCTCAACACTTGAGCAAGACCTGCGCGATCTACGATACGGACTTCACTATCTGCCACAACGGAAAATAGGAGAAACATCCAGTGGAGTAGCCCCTCACATAAAATACATTTTTTTTTATATATTGGGGAGGTCATTCTCCGTCTTTTTCCTAAAGAAGAAAAGCGGGGAGAGGAGGGGGGCTACTTCCGGGATAGAAACTTATGTCAATACTGCTTGATGGATTGTGATCCAAACAGGCGATGAGGATGGCAGGATAAGCCCTGTTGGTATTGCTCTGTGGTGCGAAGAACAACACTAGATTTCCTCATTCCAAAGGATGGAGGACACCACAGGGCTCTCTGCAATATCCCTGATTCCAAGAAAAAAATAGCCGCCCGAATCGATGAAGTGGAAGGGGAAATAGAAGAAGCACGGCAACGACAATACCAATAAACAATTAAGCTGGCGGGAGTATAGTTGCACTATGAAAGATCAATAATACGGTTGGAAAAACACATGAGTAATTTAGTTGTTCTTTGCATGTAATACTTATCAACAAAACAAATCTATTACAGAACGCTTGATGCTTACATTCGCCGACGCAACCATATCGCTCGCCTGAGTATAAAAGGATGTCCCACAACCGTGTTGGCAGCCTTCTCATTCGACGGCCAACAAGGCAACAAGCATCGCAATACCCGCACAGCTTCAATAAACAATACCAACAAGCAGTGATCTGGTACTGGTAATACTGTATATACCTTTACTGTAAATAAAGTGTATCCTTCAGTCTTGGTCGACAACTAGACCGCGTGGCAATACGGATAATATAAATCTATCGGTATCTTTGGCGAGCAAGAAAACCCTCACAATTCCACAAACAAAATGCTATTCATCTGCGTTGTCAAAATTTTCTTTGATTCGACATTCCTGTCTATTCATTAAGATCATTCTCTTATGAGACTTTACTGGCGGTCTTCGGGGAAATTTCGGGAAGAATTTTAAGGTAAACTGTGACAAACGAACTAATGTGATTAATTATCGCCAGTAAAGTCGTAATTATCGTTATTGTCAATGGGTACTACTGGGTCTACTGTTATAAAAAGCACAAAATCATCCGACGCAAATCACCACGAGTATTCCAGGATCAAGAGATTCCCCAACATGGGTAGTTGAATCGACTGAGGCACACCCTGTTAGGTGCCACTCACGACCACCAAATTACAGATAACATCGCACAAGCGGGACTTTGAGGTAGGGTATTCCATTACGCTTGAAGTTTAACACTTGTAAGAGAGGTTGGAGCAGCATGTTTAACGGTGCTGCAGGGAAAGGTAAACAGAAACGAGGCAGAGTGAGAAAGACGTAGAACTTTACGAAACGTTAGGCGATGATCGCATTCCTGTGCAATTATAACAACTTCTTTAACTATATCAGAAATTTTTAGAACCTTAGAACACTCATGCATCAACCATGTAGTAAATAGAAAGGATAGTTACCGGGCCGTCTTCGAATGCAAATCCCCACGAGAAGTCACTGAACTTTATACTGCAGTACACTAAAAAAAAGAGTAATCACAGTTTGAAATTCGACGTCACATTAAGTCGCATGTTTCGAGTGTGTTGTGAAAGTTTTATTTTCCACTTCTGACTCGTAGATAAAATTTGCAATGTCCTCCTTGCAATTCTTCAAGAGACAGAAGTAAAGTAAAGGGCAAATTCTATTCCAATAATTATCTTGATCGTCTTGATCACCGTGATTTCCATTGTTCTTCGAATGGATCAAGCGGGCGCTGAGGGTTTTTCCATTCATCCATGTCGCACGCACGACTTATCCAGCGCTTTCTCTTTCCGCAGGGAACACAAAGTGGATCAAAATTGCCTTCAGAAGAGCCCATGAAAAAGTCTGACCATCGCGTCGGCTCTCTTCTTGTAGGGCTAACATGGACTCTCCACGGATCCCTCATGCCTCTTATCCAACGGTTGACGCTCGCTTACATGGCCTGCCTACCTTATTTTACTCTCCATGAGATGGGTAGCGTCATCTCTCATCATCGATCGCTGAAGTAAGACAGGATTTCAAATCTTTCCATTTTCCTGCATGAAACGAGCTACTTCTAGCATCGCTCTTCCGATTAAGTGTTCAGTAGCGCTAACCACATTTGCGTGAGGGCATCCTTAAGGCGCTCGTTTCCTCCAGACTAGCTCGGAAGTAATGTCGCTCGTTCATTTTCTCATTACGATATGCGTAACTGGTACATTCCAATATGCTAATTCCGTTAATCGTGAATTCAACAAGCATCCAACACCCGTCCGCTTCTCATGAACGTCGTCTCTTGCAAATTCAACTGAGGAGCGATGCATCCAAATGCTGCGTCGAATTCAGCCAGCCTTCGTTCTGCCTGGCTAATGCTAGATATTATCAGAACGATGCCACCAGCAAACACGCAGATTGTGTAACTGCCGATCATCAACCTTCACTCCCATCCCACTCGTCTAATTACAGTTTTCCCATTGCACTCACGAGAGGTAGTAGTTAATATTTTGGGTGGTATTGTGTCACTATGTCGGACCTATCTCTTTTTTTTAGATTACGGCGCTCCTGTATATTGGTGGATATCCGTGTTGAAGCTACTACATAATTCTTGGAGTTGTTTCATGTACTGACTTCACGTCAGAGGACTTCTTAAGTCGGCAAAAGGGAGACACACTAGCGACATTTGATTACCTTGTAAATGTGGTCTATCGTGTAATACTCCTTGAATTCTATTGAGAATCACTCTTGTGAAAGGTTTGTAGATAACAGTAAGCAGATAGGGCGATAGTTGTCGATATCATCTGGCTGATTTTTGAGCAGCACGATCTTGCCGGACTTCTCTTGCTTACAGAGTGCGCGCTCCACCTGGTAGCGCGTAATGAGCCTAGCCAGGATCTCGAAAAGATACTGCACGTTCTCGTGTTGTTTTTGTTTATCCTTCTCGAACCAGCTGTCAGATGGTTCCCCACTGACATGACATCATCTCCTGTTTTAAAGGAGGAAGTCTCTGAAATGACATATACACCATTTCTCGAATGGTGAGAAAGCAAATGGACGTGGTGTAGAAGGTGCGATGACCTCCTCCACTCCATTCTCGGTGCTGTACTCGTTGTTTCAATGTTCTAAAGTTGTCATTTCTGTTTTACGAATGGCGAAGTCTCGTTGCGCGATTTCAGCCAAAATGGATGCTTTTCCCTCTTTTTTTTCTCTCAGCAATGTCTTGCAAGACCGGACATGAGTTAATTTTTTTTTTGTTCGCATTGTTCCATGCTGGCATATAGCTCGAGAATTTCAAGAAACAGGCGTCTCTTGATGGCTTCAAATCTCTCAACGTTTTATCAGAGGTCGTAAGGATATTCCACAAGCCGACAACTTCGAGCTAGTTCATTGCAGTTTTTTCACAAAAGCCAGCTAACGAAGCGAGGAGATCCGAGTTAATGATGATGCTAGAGCTGTGAGCCTTGGGGTTTCTCTCCTTTTCACTTGAGGAAAAGTCCTCCTTTTTCCTCACATATTTAGAAAATGAAGAAAATAGCTCCCTCGAATAAGCAGCAGTAACGTTTCATGGGTTGGATGGTATTGAGTGTTTGAATAAAGTTGACTCAGACAGTTCGTCGAATTGAATTTTTGTCTGGATGTACACTGACATCGTTCGGACGTTTCCAACAATACTGTAGGTAAAATAATGCTACTATTGTGATCCATAAACAAATTGCAGTAGAAATTTGCTTAGGGAAGAACAATATCAGGAAATGCTGACTATACACCTAACACTACAAGTAATGTAGTAATAATAAAGTGCTCAACTTACTAATTGCATCGAAATAAATATGAGGAGAGAGTCCAATTATCCAGATCAAAATAATCCATGTAATTGTGTTACGGTAGCTGTAAGCAAAAAATACCAAGAGTACGATGTACCACGTAGAAGAAAATGCCAACGGAACAAATACACGAGTTTTGAGCCAACGCTCTTTTTCGGGTTTTTTCTACACAAAATCGCATTAAAAATCAATCACTTATTTATGGTTTTCGTAACAAACATAGTTCATGTATTTTCCTTCAGTTTTCTCTCAGAAAAAAAACCTGCGGCCACAGAATTTAACGTAATATTCACCTATTGTGCTGAAATTTGTTTATATGATATCGAAGCTGAACTGTTTACCTGAAATACGTCTTGTACTTCGTGGGTGCCCAAATCGCACATAATCGATTCAAAGCAATAGTGAGATGCGAAAAGTTGACAATATCCAAACAGCACAAAAGAATGATTCCCGAAATTTTCGACCATTGTATCATAAAGGTGTTCTTGCTGAATATTTTTATTTTGATATTTACGAAATTTATTGATGCCACTACTCTGTAATAACCGAAGCAAATGTAATTTCCCTCGGTTAAATTTCTTCATCAGAATAATCAAAGTAAATTAATTTGGTATTTAAAGTATCACCACAATTTCAACCAAGTTTATAGCAAATATTTTTTTTATTTTTAGAAATTTATTGCTTTTTTGAACACCAACGTATACTGACTTTATGATATGTACAAATTGTAATCATACTTCAAGTAATTGTTTAATATGATAATATGCATATTTTTCCAAAACTAGTGAATTCTCTCCGTTAATCCGCCATAGCGGTGAATAGAAGCGAGAATACAAGACTACAATAGAATTTACAAGAGGTTTCCGACGTGAAAGTAAAGGTACGGTTCAAAAATTCTCAGAAGTGGAAGTGAACGAGAAAGAAGTCAGATAAGCCTATTTACAAATGAGAAGCAGTTACTCTAAACACAGAAACCGAAAGAGCGAATTTATTGCTTTGGGTACTGACTTAGTTGGTCCAATGATCACTAAAGTGCCTGTTGCTGTTCTCAATATACGTTTTCATACATTCGTTTTCATGCATACGTTGAGGTTTCGAGAAGCAATAGAAGAGTTGTTAATTATCTTAGATAATAATAGTCAATTTATGATGCAATATTAGCTAATAGTTAAAAGCATCACCCCACGAATTTGAGGTGGTACGGATTTCAGATGGAGTACTCGTATACGGGATGGGAGACTATGGAGAGGGGGTGATTTCGTCCATTTCTTCCTAACTGCCGTAAAAAATGGCCCGGAAGTTACGGCTTCGAGCTTTCCGGTGCAATATTTTCTACAAGGAGTTCGAATGGAGCGCGCCAGCCTTGTGCATGCGCCGCATCTTCCGGCGCGTTTTTTACGCCAATTAGCAAGAAATGGACGGTCCCTCTTCTCCATATTCTACGACCCCGTGTAGGCATAACCCACCTAAAATCCGAACTACCCGAGATTCGTGGGGTGATTCCTCTAATTCCGATTTCTTCCAAGAAGACGTTGTCAAGATCTTGGACACAAAAATACGGTTCCGCTCACCGTTGCGGTTCACCTCACTGTTACGTAAAAATAACTGTTTTGCAGGGTTCTTTTATTACTTTCAAAATTTTATTCCCTTATTCTTTTATTTTTATTCCTTAGTTTCGTTTCTAAGGTTACATTTTGAAATTTGTCATTTAAAAGCTTACAGGAATAGCATGGGTGAATAATAAAGGGCGAAAGTGATACAGAAAGCCACTTCACAAATTGACTGGCTTAGAACGAGTATATAGTAAGATGTGGTTCGAGAAACCATTCGTAGAAGCGATGCTATAACGATACAATGGCAGTAAACCCCAAATGACGAGACCTGGAAAAGTATGGAAGCAGTTTAGAGGCACAGCTTTCAAAATATATGTTCGCTGTTACCATAAATGTTATAATAGCAGCTAGTTTATTGTCGGGTAAATGGAATAACGTCGACAATTCTGTATCTATTGTATCCGACATTTTGTAGTCGCCCTAGCAAGGATAAGTGGTGAACTCCTTCGAAGAAAAAGAACTAAAATATAGTCTATTCTTCTGCAAACTCAGCATAATCCCTTCAATAATGAAAGAGACATCAACATCAAAAACAAAAATAAACATCAAAATTGACATGAAACATCAAGAACGGAACAAAAAAGAGGAACATCAGACGTAGTGAAAATTGAGGGATAAAATTTTTGTTGTGATATTACGCTCAATAATTATGGAATTTTATAATTTACAAAATTTCGGAAGTGTGTACGAAATCAACGACTCATTTAATTTCAAATGATGTTTTTAAAATTTAGTTTTGCCTACTGCCAAGAATTCCGACGGTGTGCGACGGATTAATCCGTCATGGACGGATTTTAAGAATTGAAAGGTCAGTAACGGTATTGTATGTACTGTTGAATGCTATTCTTCTGTAAAATACTGTACTTAGTGTATGTGATACCTTTCATTTATTTACTTGTTTATTTATTTGCAATTATCCAATTTGAAACAAGATTAAAAGCAGCTCTCGATTATATTAACAAAGTAGCTGTGAAATAAATACAAGAAATGCAAAATAAAAGAATTTATGTCTTAAAAAATGGGTGACCAGTGTTTTTAAAGACGAGCTTGCCTCATTGCTAATTTTTAGAGAATTTCGCAGATGTAAATAAACTGATTCTATTATAAAGATTAGAATGGAGTGCTTAACGCTATCTCATGTTCAATATAACATTTATAAATATCTGAAATATTCATAATAATAATCATAGTCAGTCAAGCGTATAGCTCACCGTACATGAAAACACAGAGTGCAAGAAAATACATATAATTCTTCTTTTCCGGACGTAGAAGCGAAGAAAAAGCAGCTGCTATTAATGGAAGAACGGAATACTATAAAATAATTTTCGATACATGCAATTTTATATTCTAAAAATTGCGTACTTTTCATAAATAACAGAAATTCAAAACTTTATTCCATTCTGACCTCACATAGAACATTTATGAAAACAATAGAGCAATAGTAATATGTTGTGTAGAAAAATAGTAAGAAACGAAACGCATGAAGTCATTTTTCAAAAAAAAAATCAAGTCTAGCCATAGTCAGTGCGTAGATATTAAACCTGTATGTTTGTTTCCCAAGAAACTCCTGTAATTACTTCCGGTTTTTGAAGTTTCCCAGCGAAAAAATACACGTTTGCCACCGAAACTCACTTGATTAAAAATTGTAATTTTAGGTAGGAATGTCTTGACATAACAAAACCTAAAAGAAACACCAGAAACCATACACTATATGATAAAGAATAAAAAAATTCGCCTGCGAATTAATTAGTGTTCTGTGAAAAAAATAGCTCCTATCGGGAAATATCGGGAAATTTGTGGATTTATGGTTGGTTGCTTTAAAATAGTCCAAGAAGAATGGAGAAAAGAAATACTAGTGGCCTTCAAATTGCAGGTTTTACTTCTTAGTGAAGCTGAACACTGTGATAACTACAAGCGTAATCACTGCGTATACGTTCTCGCTGATACAACAACGTGGGAACAAGGAAGGAAAACCCGTAATTTGCTCACGTTCATGGAAACAGTGACTTGCAGGGCTGCAGCCGATATGTCAAGTCAGGGATTTTATCCTCCCGTCCAAGTCTGGTACCACTTCATCTATCCCGGAAAGATGAAATGCTCGTTTGGCACTACGGCAGATTCGAACCTCCGAACGATTGTGCAGACCACGGAACCTCTAGCCGACTGCGCCAAACCCGCCCCATAGAATGAATAAAAAATAAAATAGAAAATATAGAATGCGAAAAAATTATGCGAAATTTCCTTACAAAGCTCTACTTTCTTACAAAGCTCTTTTTCAAAATTCCTTTACTTGCACACGTTTAGATTTAGGTTTAAACGTTTTTTTTTCAAGAAATTGGAATATGTATGGTAATATGGTTATGGTAATTAGTTATTATTATTATTATTATTATTATTATTATTATTATTATTATTATTATTATTATTATTATTATTATTATTATTATTATTATGGTTTTTGTTATATAGGAAGGTTCCTCGTTTTGTCCACTTACAACCAGAATGCATCCTGCTAAGTTCTTTATCAAATGAAGCACTGAACACTCAACCAAGGAGTACTATTCGGGAAGCACCAGTGATTTAATAGCTCTCTTTCGAAATCTCGCGCTGGAATCCTCAGATTTTATTTGTTGATTAAAAATTAATAAGTGAAACTATCTATGAAAGTGTGCTAGCAAGGAAGGAGAAGCTCATTAACGCTACATTGTGGATTTATCTCACACCTACAGTGTTCACGTTTTCCGATTAAGAAACAGTATCCATTCTCTAACGATCCTCAATTCAAGTCAGAAGTCTAAACGCATCGTTGACGTCGTCTTTGAACGCTGTGTATGTATTTATGTACATACTCTATCCGTTTCACATTAATCGTTGTTTTTTCCTACCTTGTAATTGACGCAATTGATATTAGAACTATCGAGAATTGTACTTCGTCACCATGGGGAATTTTACTTTTTTACTCATTTTTGTCGCAGGTAAAGGATGGCGAGAATTTATCTGTTTTTTTTTGCGTTACTTGTGTTATGTAGTAACATACGTTTCGATTCTATAATTGATGATTTTCAATAATTCATCTCTTCCTAGCCTGTGTCCAGACTAATTCGTTTTTTTTTTCCTCAGATTTCTTTCCAATTCTTTTTTTTTGCCATATTAAGCTGAAAGTAGGCCCTTCACTAGGCCATTTAATATTGAACTACCAAAAAAAAAACGGATTGTAACTAATAATAGTAATAAATAAGCATAAGCAGTGAATATTTTGTGATATTGAGCTAAACTTATCTACTTATTGTTGTAGGTTTAATATTGCTAAGATTTTCTAGGGATGGAAGGAAAAAATGTAGCAAAGAAGTCAAAAAGTCAAAGACAATCTTGCCTTTACTGCTTTTTTTTATTTTTTTTTATTTTAATTTTTTTTTACATTTTTTTTTGTCTTTTTAATTGGTAGAAATACAAAGGTAGAGAGCAAACAAAATTTGATTTAATGTTTTGTGCCGCACTTTTGCTACAATGCACAAATGATGAATTGATGGATTGTTTGCAGTTTATTGAAGAGTTCTCTAGTTTGTAGAAAAAGGAAGATTTTTGTAGTTTCCCCCATAATTATGTAAAAATTAAACACTTTATTCAACTCCAAGCGAACCCCGTTAAACTGTATTTCAATTTGTGAACTTCATATTACTCTTTTCTCGAAAGAATGTTTTATTTTCTTATCAACACCCATTATATAGTAGATCTGAATTTTATGAACACGGTTCCGGATGATACAATGACAAGCTGACCGTTGTGTCGAAAACAGATACATTGCTATTAGAATTACAAATCTATATTTTTAGAAAAATATCCCCAAGTGCATTCTTCTTATTTGACACTCTTCTTCTCAACTCTACTCCTGAAGTCTGGAATATGTTAGAAATAAAATTTATAATCATATAGAGTTTGCAAATTGCCGATAGTCCAAGTTAAGCAACAGCCAAAATTGTTAGCAAACTTTATTACGGCTAACGCTTCAGCGTTGTCGCCTTCGTCAGAGTGTGGAAAGTCAGATCATTTGTGATATATCCACTCAAATGCCTCATCCAGAACAAGTCATCATTCCCTAAGATGCCACATCCAAAATCGAAGCCATCCAAAGTGTTCAAGAGCTTACCTAGGTGGCCGCGTTGACGTGTTCACTCTCATAATTTCACCCTTTAATTAAATTTAATTTAAAAAGATTTAATCAAAAAAAAACAATTTAAAATCAATTTAATTTAAAAAAAGAATTTAATTCACATATAAAAAACATTTAGTAGCTTTAAAATTAAATAACATTAAACAAAATTACACACTACATTTAAGTAAAGTAAAATCGGTATATGTGATGCTATTTGTAAGCGCCAAACGTTTTTTTTAATGATCTCGTTCGAAGATTACGCTTAACTGTATCAACAGCCATTAGGTCGCCGCTTCCCGCTAGTGTGCAGCAATTTTAGTGGCGTTAATACTACTAAATAAAATAAAAACAGCAATATTAGTGCATAAAACTCAAAGTGGATTGCACACGACTAACGAGGAACCTACGATCAACACAAGTGTCATGCCGTTATTCCGGAAATTAACTGCAAACAACGTAAATCAATCGGGCAAAAACTCTCCATATGCTCTCTACCTTACAACTCAATAATTTACAAATTTTTTAAAAACATTTTCTATATACGTCACTGTCAGGAGTTTTATTAATATTCCTAGTTTTTACCTTCATGTCATCATTGTTAACCTTGTGAGTCCAAAAGCGGACTTGTGCCCTGTTATTGGAGAGAAATAGGGCATTTATTCTCGTGCATATACCACCAATAATTATTTATTTATTTATTACGCTCAAAGGCGTGCCCGGAGTAAGAGGCAAGGAATACAATGAAATACAATGTAATGAACAATATTTGAGACTATGAAGATGATAAATTAATTCACAGGAAACTTTTACCCGAAATGAAGTTTGTGCCAACCTTTCGTGTCCTAATCGAAATATAAACTTGCATAAAATTGCTCCTGTCAAAACTTTTGTGGATGTATACGACAAACTTTTATATACCAAGATTCAGAAAATTATTTAAAGGAACGATATTGATCTCGAATCGATTATGGATCTACGCCTTTTGTGGAAAAGCAATACCATGCTATGAACATACGAGAAGATAGTTTCAACCGACAAGTGCGAATAAGTGAATTGAAAGACTCTCGATCTGGAATGTATTAGCAAACCAATCATAACTACGGTGCATTCTTTGAGAAAATTGCAATCATTTTCTGATTTTTGCACGTGGGAACCGCATTCCAATCAACATCTCAGCATCTGAAAGTAACCATAACAATACTGCAACTATGCGGGAACGTGTTGTGCAATAATCTCTAAACTCTGAAAATTTTGCTCATTGATGAGCAGCGACTCAAAACAGCGCTCAAGTACTGCAGATGTAGTAGTACGGAGCAGTTTGAAATGCCATATTACTGTACTGTGGCCGCTGCTTGGTTTTCAGCCCAAGAAAGAGTTGGACGAGAGTCCCACCACGCAAACATCTGCTATTCGTCAAAAGCATGACGCGGAACAACTCCCTGACTCACTTCTAACTCAGTAGGCGGACTGATCTGCTGATACGATTGCCCGCCAGCTCGCACGATCATCAGCAAGAGCGTGCACACCGTCCAATCGTCCCGAGCCCACATCCTGGTTAAACTCCCTATCAGCGAGTACCGAATGTACACAGGCAGGCATTCTTTTTCCACTTCACAACAAAGCTTCCTCTTTTGGCGAGGTGACCTTTTCCAACTTGAACTCGACAAACTCTTCAGAACACAGCGAACAAATAGGTCTTGGGGTCTCGTAATGATGTAACAAGAAAAAAAAACGAAGACATTGCTGATACTTCTCTGAGTATTGCCAATGTTCGACTGTCTTGAGTTTACCTACCGTTTGGATGCTTTCTGTAGGGTGATGAGGCGCTTGAGAGGATAAATCACTAATGACTTTGATTTTTCCAGGCTCTGACAAAGGCGATAACGCCGAAACGTTAGGTGTTGTTTGATAAAAAAAACCATACCAATCTTGGCTACAGCTCAAAAAAATCAATTAAAAAAACGAAGACAGTTTTGTGACTATTTTCGACGACGGTATGTTGGTGCCGTGTCATCCACCGGCACACCACATCGATGTTCTCGTTCGTTGTAGCATAGTCCAAGCCAAAAGCAACCGAAAAAGCAAAAAGCGAAACCCAAAAGCAAAGAGCGAAAAGAATGTGAACAGGTCTGTTTCCCTGCGGTCGGTCTTCGCCATGGACTGTCTTCGGTCTGTACGTCATGATAGGAAGAATGGTGAATAGGTGGATTCAAAGCTTGGCTACGTGTTCTACTTAACTCGACCACGGAAAACTGTGAGGGAGCTGAATGCAGAACGTAACCCAGCAAGTCCTGGCAGCACATCACTTTTGTAGCTGTCATTGCTCTTCAGCATACAGCCCACATAACAGCACACACCCAGTTTCATCACATTTCCTTTCTTGCAGTTGTCGACGCAGCTTCTTTCTGGGGCGTTTCGTTTGGTCGAAATGCTATGGGCGGATTTTTTCATCGCTTTTAGCATCGGAGGCATCCCTTTCACAGCCTTCTGGATGCATTTTAAGGAATGTTCATCGTATCGTTTCTTCCTTAACTCTAACATAAACACACATACGTTGATGAAATTTCGTTGTGCTCTCCTCGTCTTTCAGACCTTCCTTGTCAATTTTCTCTTGGAGAGAAACATCTCGGTTATTCTTTGTTATTCTGATCACTTTCTTGAAGCTGAGAAGAAATGGATGGTGGTTCGGACATCCGGAACAGTTCTAGATTTTCAAATATTCGACAGAAAAATGTTCTTCGTCAGAGCGCAATCGAATTGAAGTTGAAGAGTTGTCACCTTTCACATCCGCAGCTGTTTAGGCGTTGAAAGTGTTGACCTCAGTTAGGTAAACTGATGGAGTGTGATTTTTTTTGAACGTGGAGGCAATGATGAGGGCCATCAGGTCAAAAATTTGAAAAAAAAACGGGATGAAAAACATAGAATTCTTCTCAACAATTGTTCTCAACGAGGTTTCAAAAAAAAAACTTGGGAAGCTAGAAATACCAAATTTTGCAACAAATATAGACAAAATTGTCTCTAAAAACACGAAGAATTTTATTGCATGAAATTTACTGTGAGTTGTGCCGCTGTTTAGTCGTAGAGCCTATTTTGCACTACATAGCTTTATCACTATCTTCCGCTGTAGATATCTTTTTTTTTTCGCTCAGCGGTAGTATCAAAATCCTTTTCGATCGATAATAAGAGAATTTATCATTGTTAGATAGGAAGTGCGCTCTTAAATATCCTTACCACTAAGTGCAAAATCACTCACATCTGTCGGGGATTGATCCCTAGCCGTTCCAATAAAAACGGTGCTACACCACGCTACAATATCCGTCAACCCTACATGACTTTTTGATTTGGAAGCCGGATCGAATCCTTTGTTTATACACGTAGTAGAAGAAAAGTGCAGTAGAGTTCTCTTAATTTTTAAATGAGTAAGTGATCGCGACGTGTCTTCAGCTGCAACGTACGTGCTTTCTCCGTTTCATGAACATTTTTTTCCTTAACCTACCGCTGTTCTGAAGGCAGCATACCAAGAATCTGACGTGGTAAGGGAATTTCCGGAAGAAGCAGGAGATAAGGTTGTAGGTTGCGTGATCAGATGTGCTCCCGCTCATCTCCCCTTAATCGTTGAAGAAAAACGACGTGAAAAACACCATTTTTTTCACAACGATTTCAGTTACAACGCCCCACACTTGTACACTCGTCGCATAAAATTGTATAGCGATCGAAAGTCAGTGAGTTCTCCTCGACTGCCTATTCAAGTAAAACCAAGTGAGGAGCCCAGAACGTATATAGCCCGCAAAGAGGTGCGTTTTAACGTTTCTCGTAGGGATTAAAGCGGTTCCCACGTCGTTTTTAGAGCGATTAGGGAGAAGTAAGCGGAACCACCTCTGGTCCCGCGTTCTACAAACTCATCTCTAGCCTTTCCCGCGGATTCCCTCACCACGTCCGACTTGTGGTGTATTGACGTTGATCCAGTGCGCGGCACTGCACTGCTAGCAGTGTTAGTGATGTTAAACTCCAGTAATGCACTTAGATGACCCCCAAAGACGATTTGAGATTTTTCGTTCACCACTTCTTGTCACTTTTGTCGCTTCCGGCTTGTGCACTCTTTCTTTCTAACTCGGTTCACTTCTACATTAGCATTTGTTAGCCGGTTCACATCAAACCATTCTCTCGACATTTCCTTCTCTCTTTATTATCCGCTCTTTCTGTTTCCCAGCACTTAGCTGCGAAAGGTCTTTTTGATCTCGTTAGTGCCTGAGAGACTGTAGGTCTGTTCCATGGAAGCCTGAAGCACAACATTGGTAGCGCAGTCGTGGAATATCATACCAGTTCTGTTCATCATCTTCTAAAGTTCCAAACGGTTGCGCTAAAGAACAGCTTAGTACTTGCGCTGTGTCTTATACGATTTCCTTAACAGCGGCTTAAGTAGTTGATTAGCTTTTAGTTTTCATGGAGTTCTCGTTAGAAATCTGAGGATTTTCAGAGAAGTACTGGATGAAAGGACAAACTTCTATCGTTAGGTTAAACTTTAAATGTATCTTTGGTTTAGGCTTCCTCAATTGTCTGATTTTTCGTGAACATTTTGATTTTCATGAATTGATCTTAAATAAAACTTCTCAATACATAAGCATAATTTACAATAGCAGTCTTATCCAGGAAGAACTTGGATTATCGCATCTCGAACTGAATAAAACTCTATCCACACTTAATCAGCTACACATCCGATCTACGCTGGACAATGGCTTCCGCTTGGATTTTTCTGCAGATTGATTTCCCTTATTTTTTCCCTGGAAAGATCCAACAAGAGAATATTCAAGAAAATTTATATATTCACAAAAGATATACACGTATTTGTAGGCAAACGAAACGCCGATGCAACACATAACACATTATCCTGGGATATAGGAAGAAAGCCAGGATCGGATGTGACCCAATTGATCGACATTCACGAATAGACACCGAAAAATGGTAAGGCTTGCACAGATGAGAATCCTATTGGGCGGTGGCCGGGACAGATATACTCACATGGGGACATAAATAGCACTATATGTTATGTACTGAAGAGATTCTACACATCTACACGTCGAGTGTTCCCTAGCAGAGAGAAGACTTGGAACAGAGTGCTTGTGGAGGGTCAGCGCTCACTGCACTTCAGTCGACGGAAGTCGAGCGCCGTTAAGCGATCGGCTCGTAACTCGTCGACAGCGCAGACGCAGCGTCTCCACACCACTGAATTGTGGTCACGATGGGCAAGTGGACTCTGCTATGAGGTCGTCGAAGTTGCTATAGGCGATTTAACAGACGATACTGAACGGATATGTGGATTAGAATCGACGGAACTTCGCACGACGGAACTCCGAGAGATCGTTCGTGGACTCCCATGAGTACGAGGCCGCCTTTTCGCATACGGCCAAACTTCGCTTCTTGCAACACGACTGGAACCATTGACCATCCTTATCGATCTTGATGCATCGTCGAGCACGATTCATTGGTGGTGTGATTCCTGGAAGAAGATAGAGGATAATCATACAGCTAAAAGCACTTTTGATAGAAAAGTCTAGAACAATCTGGAAAATTTCTCAGTTTCATAGTGCTTTGAACAGTTTCTCCGATACCTGCTACGTATTTTAATAAAAGAAATAGTCAGGAAGTCTGCTCAAGTGATTAATTCCTTCCCTCTCATCTTAAAATCCAAGCGAAAAACAAGATTTTTTCTATTCTTAAACTGTTTGGGTGGGTCAAGTGAGTTGACTTTCCTAAAATCCTCGGACCCAATTATTGTTTTTCCGCATGCTATAGTCACAAGAACCCGAAGGGATAATTGAGATCATACAAGTGATTCTCTGCCCTTTTCTGCACACATTTATGTACTTCTTAAATTAAGCAATTAAATTTTCAAAAACCGGTCCTCTGCTGCACCGGTTAAAATAACAATCACTCAGTATTTGACATTTGTACTATATGTCTGCTTAAAACGAGTTTTCTTTGTGGGAATACATTAAAAATTTGCACTTTTGTTCTACTTTTCTACTCTGCACTATTGTATATATATATTTGTAAATGTTTGAAAGGAGAGCTCCAAACGGTTGAAGATCACTGGTGCCAGCAACCTTCCCATACGTATACTGTTGCTCTCTGGAACAATTTCCGTTCATTCGAAATCAGCGGGAGAGTGTTTCATTGGCGAAGACCTTGTAAACTGATCAATGGATCGTTTTCCATCATCTCGGCCAGAACCGCGCTAACATAAGAAAAAGAAGAAGAGTTTTGTCATTGCGCGACCGCGATGTGCCGTTTTTCAGTGACTTCCGGTCAAATCGTTGCGCCGTTGTCGCCATATCCGCCTCTTCATACGAAAGGCCATTCTTTGATTATCATTAAATTATCGCGTTGGATTGATCGCAGGAAACGGATTTTTTTCTTGCCAGCGAACAAACCGCAAAACCTGAGAATTAAACGGGAGAAGAATGTTATTTGAGGTTAGTGGGTCAGCAAAAATATCATGTCGAAGTACTGAGGTTGAATCTCGAAATTCTCCTTATATAGCTACTGGTTTTCTGGAAAAGCCCCGGAGAACTCTAATTTGTGCTGATCAAGAACAGAAATCCATTAATTCAAATATTACTTAAAATTTGTCACTTTTCTGTGAGAGATACCGCTGTCGGTAATGAAGACGGGGCAAGTAAATGTAGCGAACCGCCAAGTCTGCGCTTGAGGAGGGTGAAGTGGATTTTTCTTCGGTAAAAAGTAGAGCGGGCGAAGACTGGAACTATTCTAACGACTCCTTTTCTTCTAACCTTCTCAATCGTCATTTTATCTAAGGATCTTCTCACTCCGCATCCCTCTATTCGCACTATTCCATCGTACGCTCAAGAAAAACCCACAAAAGCAGCACGTTACGCTCACCGTTTTTCCAGTTCGAGTAGCGACCGTACGGTGTCTGGTCCGAGTTCACATATACATTCGAGGAGCCGAAGAACGCGGCACCAGTCCACATTTCGCCGTGATGTGCTAATTCTGAAATTTTTGGATGATGATTGGACGAGTTATCCTCTCGTAGGACAGCTGTTGTGTAAGACGGAAATGATTTTTTTTTTCGTTCGTAAATTTGTGTTAATGTGATTATACATTGTACACACAGCTTAGACCCTCTCATATTTAGGTGGGATATTTAGAGCTCATTTTCTGCGTTAATTTAGAAGAGGTATGACCCTAATTCTAGTGGAAGCATGAGGCAAATTGTCAGTGAGAAGCATGTGGCGCTAAGCTTCGGAGAACAATAACAATGATCATTACATGAAAGTGAATGCTCTGCGTTTGCAAGTGAGGTGGAAAATCGAATCAAACCCAGTTCCATTCATTTCTGGCTCTTCACCATGGTCAACTAGTAAGCAAAACACTTTTTGCTGTTGTAATCCTATGCTTAAGGGGATTTTAGGCATGTTTAACGCGGTTTCCTTGAAAAATTTGAGAACCAACGTCTTTTCCTCTGAGTTTTGGACCTTAAACGATGGTCACTAATCGCTTTTATTTGGAGCGATCAATGATCTGGAACAAATCTCCACAACTTTTTCTGGTTTCTACTTGAATGAGGTTGCAATAAAAGCTTACAGAGATCTGAAAATTGATGTTTAGTCATGCGGAAGTGTGCAAAAATCGGTCATGAATAGCGGATATGGTTTCCTTTCTTTGGGGATAACACCATTTAAAGGGAATCTAGAAAATACTGCGTCATGTAGTTTTGAAAACAATGTTGAATTCAAAAGCGGCAAAGGATTTGAAACAGTTTTAGTTGGATCTGCACTAATCGCTGGTGAATGCAAGTTTTACAGGCTGATGTGTGTTATTTTCGGCTCCAAGAAAACCTAAGTTCGCTTCGTGAGATCCGATATCCTTAGATTCATCACAATTCATCGGTTAAGTGCAGTTGAAATGAGCAATCACACGATTTTTTCGAGTTCTTATGAATTTTGGTGGTGATTGAGAGGTTAAAGGAAAGGTGTTTCACCTTTTCTGCGCAGAATTTAGCAAGGTCTTTCCGAAAACACATAACCGCTTTCAATGAAGACATGGAAAAGTCATGGAAAAAGACCTCGGAAAATGTACTACTCCCAACTTAGCACTTCTTAAAGATCCAACTTAGTTTTCCAGACAAAGAGAGTTTCATATTTGTTAAGAGTCTATCGCATAAGTATGTCACCTACCATGAACGAACTGATTCTCTGCGGCACTGCTAACTGACACGTGATGAGCGCCTTGGAAGAGACATTTGAACTCTGCCACAGTCCAAGGTAGTTCGTCGTCGATTAGCTTGTAGCACGAGTGTGTCACAGGGAAATATCGCCATCCGGGCTCACATGGTGATGAGGAAACCACTGAAAAATTCCCAAATATGAGGGTGAATGATGGCCTGTGGTACGGCGATACCGCGACCCACATACCGTAGGCAAAAGCTAGAAAGGTCAGCAGCGAATACATGTCGGTACAGGTGCTTCGTTGTGGAGCTTGGGCTGTGTTGTGCTCTGTAGTGAAGTGTGCTCCACCTCGCGCCTCTTTTATAGGCGCTGGATGGCGGCCGTGAGGGCGGAGCGACAGGAGCCCCCGCGTGGCGACGCATTCCGGCCGTCCTCGCCTCCTTGACGTCGTTTCCGGGGCGAAACTTCTGACTACGGTAAGCGGATGGAACACTGCAAAGGGGTCGTCGCGCTCGGTGAAGTCACAAAAAGCGTCACAAGCGACGTGTGTCGGCTAACACCAGGATGCGACAAAGGAGCCCCACATACGTAGCGGCGGATGTTTACCGTCGAATTAGTGGAAAAAGTGTGATGTAGGCGTAGAGTCAGCTCTGAATGCATTGGTTTAAGCTTTAGAGTTACAAGAACGACCCAAACTACCTATGGGGCCTCATTTATGAGTGAAAGGGCTCGAAGAGCAGAAAAGCACGTTGAATGTTTGTAGATCTGGTAAAATGCAGCTTCCACAAAAACACCTAGGACCAAAAGATATTTTACTTTTTCTAAAGCCAATAAAAAAGTTCTAAGGATATTATGAAAGGCTCGCTCCTATTGCGCTGCCTTTTTCCTGCTCACTTCTAAAATCCAGCCTTCCAAAAAGAAAAAGAAAAGTTCAGAAAAGTCGCCTTAAGTCTAAGAGAGAGAGAGCTATCATTGAAGTGAAAATTTCAATTACACTTCAAAGTTTCAAAGAGCTACTGCTGCCTCCGTTCATCCTTTCGCAAATTTCCAACGAAATTAAGGATGCTAATAATCAATAATAATTGCCTCGGTAATGGTAAAATCTCCGTAAATTAAATTGAGCGGGAATGCTTAAAATTTGCTAAAATCTTCTGCTAATGTAGAAGTGAAGTGAAGAAAGGGCGAACAGTGAACAAAAAGTGAATGCTATAGCGGTAGCTGAAAAAATACTTATGGTCTCATAAAATCCATCATATTTTTAATTTCTAAGTCTTGGATGACTAATTTGGTTCACTAACTGCCTTAACATTTTAGAGAACACTTTTTTTCGAGAAGTATCTTGTAAGAATTAAATCCTTCATAGAAAATTTAGCATATTTATTTCATTTTTTGAATGTTAGAGGCAAAGTTTTCGAAGATCTTCCATCCAGCAGAAAACATAATTTCTTTACTTTCTCTGGATATTAGACCGCTCCAGGGTGCATCTTGGTGTTTTTTTATAATCTTGAAGTAAAATTCCCATGCTCTTTCTTCGATACTTTCTGTGCTCTTGCAAAGTTAAACGGCGCCAAAACGATTTCATGCCATCCGACATTTTTCATTTTTCTTTCCTGAGATTTTTTTCGAGGAAACGCTTGGAAATAATCTTGAAGATGGCAGAACAGTTGAAAAAACAGCCGAACTCATGCAAACTAGTTCTTTTAGTGCGTCAAACGATCACGCTTTTCCGTTCTGCAATTGCACACACGCTGCACTGTTCGTTCCATTTGACTTGCTTTTTCGTTGCCTCCTCTTCCAACTGTTCGCTTTAGTTTCACGATCACCGCGCACCGTTTTCCTCTGTGTTTTTGTTTCCAAGGATTATTCAAAATTTATACGACTATACGCTTCCACACCGATTATTACCAGACTATTATTATATTACGGTCACATAGCCGATGAAATGAATTCATTTGAACTTTTAGGGTGTTCAGTCTGAAATAAACCTGTGGAGCTTCTAAATACCTTTAGGTTTAAAGGGTTTCAAGGCCACAACGGTCATCGCTGGGTGTACCTACAATAACTTTCACCTTAAAACCTGTCGGAATTAGTGAAACGAGTCGTAATCTTAAGCGAAGATCAAAGATTGGGATTCGCTATGTGAAACTCCCTGTCCGTAACTACTCCGTATTTTTTGCTTGGAAGCCTTCGTATTTTCCCCACACCCTTGAATTTTTTTTTTTATTTTTACCACTAAAACTGGGTTCCTCCCGAAAAATACGCTTTAATGGTTGTACAAAAAGAGTACTTTTATGTTCAGAAAATTTTTTTTCTATGGGTTAGTCACCACTTGCTCAGTTTTTTTTTTCTTCCTGAAAATAAGACTTCTTACAGATGCACAGAGACCTTACACAACTTATTATACAAGTCGATGTTCTTAAAATTTCCAGACTACTAGTTTACAGTTTTATTATTATTTTTATTGTTATTATTGTCATTATTCCATAAAAACTTTCCGTACAGATTTGTGTTGGGTTTGGTCGGGTATAATTTTCTGTGGATTGATTCCAGTTAGGTCATTTGTCGTCAGCGATTTATGGGATTTACATCGCTTTCTCCCCTCAGGACCCTTCATTTCACTCGGATCTGCCTCGTGAATCAAATAGCTATATAAATATAAATAGATAGCTGTTCCAGATTAGTTGAGCTGGGATAACTTTCTAGAAGTCGCCGAATAACACTCTCTTGCTGCTTGCCCCTAGGGCAGAATCTTAGATCAAAGGCCTCCCTTATCCTCCGTTCCATAGAATTTTGCCGATCGTTATTTTAGGATCCGGAAAAGTCGATAAATCAAAACTTTTCCAGGAATACGAATGTACATGAAATGTTTCTGTCGTCTTGATTTAGCAAAATTTTGACTTTCGGTCAGAGCTGCCAATTTTACCAAATTTTTTCGAATGAGGTTTGCGTCTCGTTTTCTTCCTAGGAGGTTTCCTTTTCATATCTTATAATCATTAATCTTATAACGCTTTAAGTGCTCGCTGACTGCGTCTCATAGTGTAGAAGTCCAATCTTACAAAGTACATTTCATTTCCATACTAAATTTTTATGTGGTTCCATCTCTTAACTGTTCCTTCGTTCCTTTATGCACAAGAATTACTGTTTTATTGCTTGTAACGCTGAAATCCATTTGAGAACATCTTTTCTTTAACAACTTCCGTTGAAGCGAACTGAAAATGTGATTGGCTAAAATCGGAAATTTATGTCTAATGTCATGGGCCGCATCGGTAATAAAACTGTTCCGAATTGTTCGGGTAACTAATCGAAAAACACGAGATTTTCCCACCATCTTGACCTATCCTTGATTTTTAGCGTGGTATAGTATGGTTTATTTTTCTTTCTCATAATTTTCCAATGGAAATCATAAATATCACGCCAAACAGTAATGTTTCGTTGAAATCTCGCCTAACTCTTTCACTGAACTGTGTATAAACAGGTTTTGGCTACTGCTGCATCGATGACTTTTGTGTTAGTTGTCCTGTCTTATCATTGCTGCTAACCGCTGGCATTCATTATTTCTTTCCGGCAACTTTTTCCCCAAAAATTCAAACTTTCGCCGATATTTTCATTCATCGTTGCTTTTCTGATTTTCGTATTTATTTTTTCCGTGTCTATTTTTTTGCGTATCTATGCAAATCAACAGGCTCTTTAAATCGATTTCTATTTGAATTCATAAATTTAAGTTTAATCTTAAATTTGTTAAATTCATAAATCATAAATTCAAATTAAATCATAAATTTGATCATTCATAAATTTAGGAGTCTCAACAATCAGTACTGTTGTTCTTAAAATTCCTTTTAATCTTTTACTAAATTGTATATAAACAGGTTTCGTTACTATTATTGCTTCGATAACATTTGTGATAGTTGTCCGAACTCATCGGCGTCTTTCCAGGTGCCAGAGAACCAGACGAGCACAGGGAAATTTAATTTGCCTAACGAATCGCCATCCATGCAGCTTCTCGATAGCTTTTCGTATCGTTGTCCAGGTGTTCCGGCGATATTCTGTATCCTAAACAGCGGCCGCCGTCTATCCTCGTCGCGCTTCCGTTGCGTCGTCGTCGATTAACGCGTGCACATTGTACGCGAAGCGATATTGTATGTGCGCTGCGTGCGCGAGCGACAAAAAAATCGCCTCACGTCCATTTCCGATACTAACATCGCCGTCCTTTGTGCATCTTTGAAGATGCATACTCCTTTTTTTCTCCTAATTGCACCTTAACATCGCCGCTTAAATCTTCTTCAGGTTTTTCCTCAACCATTTCGATGCTCCTGAATGATATGGATATTTGCCATCATAAATTCACTGACAGATTCTGACGTATAATTTTTATTACGACTCACAACATCTCATCTTATTTGCAAAGCTCATTTATATTGCAGCAGAAGATTTTTTTCTGCAGAAAACTGCATCGTCGATGAAGATCCCGTTTTCAGCAGACAGCAGATATATCGGGAAAGATTTGCGACCGTAAAAAAAAGCTGGGCAGTCATTTCGCGGTCAACGCGCGCAACAACATTTACTCGTTTGGTTTTCTGTAAACAATCAGTCTTGAAAAGTTTGCAAAGTGAATGTCAAAGTCCAACGTTTTTTTTTGTCTACAGAAAAGGCCCTATGATTTCCAAAAGAAATGCATGTTTAGTTTTTTTTTTACACGAGGGAATTTGATAAATGAAATGCTGATTATTTGTTGAGTACCTTAGCCGAGCTTAAGTTAAGTGCTAAGTACGAGCTCAAGTGGGACGAGCTCCCTTAAAACGAGGTGAAATTTTGAGGCAAGAACCAGTTCGCCGTCCGCCGAGTCTTGCATTTCTACGCTACTCTTCATAATTCTCTACTACTCCTGCAATTTTTTGAAGTCACTAGTGATCTCCTCGGTTTCTGGAGATTTGTTTACTTTTCCTCGTCATCGCTTGCCTCCGCTTGAAAGGGAAAGTGGAGTTTTCCTGTATTTTTAGGAGCAGTCGACTATGTTCAAAAGCAGTAAACGTTTTGTTTTCAATTCCGTCTAGGTCCAAGCTTGGCAAGAAATTAAAAAGGAAGGAAATTTCTGCCTAATAATTCGAGATAATTCCTTTACTTTGATAGATTTGCTCTTCAGGAAACCTGTCTATTCGATTTTTTAGGCTAATTATTGGGGTTATGAAAAGACAATCTTTTCTCAGTTAAACACTTTTAAATAATTACCACTTTGCTAAGTCTTTGAAGGACAAGCATCCCAATGTATTCCATAAAATTCCATAAAAATTCCTCCCTGAAAAACTCTATATAAAACTACTTTATTACAATATTTCTCAATAGTATTTTACAAATTTGCGTGAATTTTCACTCATATCCTGCTACACATTAAAAGTTGCTTGAGTTGCAGCGTCTGCAATCCAAGCATCGACAAAAACCATCCACTCGAAAACGTGGTGTGAAGTGCTCGGTAATTTTCTGTCGTTTATTTCCGCCATAGTTCAACTAGTTCCATGTTGTTGAGTCCTGGAATTCATTCAGAGTGTTTATGACCCTTGGGGTTATGGGGTCACCTGCGTACCTCCTAGACAATGTACAGCCAATGGTTAAAGAAATCTTATCAGTAACTCGAGAGTTCATGGACAATTGTTCAGTACAAACATACATTTATATCGGGTTATCTAAGTGGTTTGAAGGATTTGGCCGTCGGCCAAGTTTCTTTCTCGTTTCCTGTTCCCCGTAGTGAAATGACATTAGGGACTAAGCTTTTCTCGAATTAAAAAAATCGCTCTCAAAAGCGTCGTTGAGTGTTTTTCTTTGAAATCGTTTGCAGAAAAAAACAAGGAATAAACAACAATTGTAGGAGATCTGTATTTCCTCATGATTTTTATTTTATCCGCTTTTTTTCGCCTCTTTCCTTTTGTGACCTCACAATGCTATTTTTTCACTTCATTAACCTTCCAGATTTCCTTCCAGAATAGTTTTTCGGATTCCCCGTTGAGTACAGAATTTTTTCTGTAGAAAATCTGTAATGAACTAATTTGATTGAAAAAAAGATTCATTCGTGATGAACTTTATTCTATCGCAGGAGTTCAACAGGAAAACACATGGAAACTTCTGAGAAACAGTGCAAAATCGTTTATTTCTCTCGTCCTACAGAAATGAGCACTTTATCTGTACTCTTACAGAATCACTGTATTCTTTACACCCATCATTGGATACCTAAGATCGTTAGGTTACAAACGTGAAGGTCTCAATAAAATTTTTGTTTTTCCAATTTAAAATTTCCTTTAAAAAAAGTTTTCTGATAAAAGGGAAACTTCATCGGAGAACATTTTTTTTCATTTTTTTTCTCTAATCTTTTCAGTCAATTTTTTTTTCGTATCCTTTCATGGTGAAGAACTTTTGTTTGCTTATTCCCAGCGAGGAAATCTCTCTAATTTTTCTGTATCTATTCAATCTTTGTGAAAACGAGTGAAAAAAAAACTGACATAACGCTAACGTTAACCCGATAGTATTTTTATCTGTTTTTTTTTTCAAGAAAAAAAGTTTAAAAAACATTCGTGGATCTATACCTTTTATATACAAACCAGAGAATTTCGGCTGTTGTATAGCCTTTCTCCCATTCGTTTCTGCATTCACGGATCTGGTTTTCGATTGATTTTGTTGCGATTCAAGATCGACTAAACTATTTACTTCATTATTTATTATAAATTCGCATCGCTGCGAAGGTTTTGTGTAAATGCAGAAGTGTTCGAAGGAACCCGTAAAAAGTCCTAATTTTCAAACTTTGCGCACATTTTGCAACAATAATAAATTGTTGTTTCACGCAGCGCCGCATCGCCGTTTCGTTTCGTCCCCGCTGATGGCGATTTGTGGAGCGACCGGAAATGAAACTGGACAACCGATGTGCTGATGACGCTCGGAGACAGCGTGTATGTTTTTCTTTGATAGATACCGCGTCGTCGAACGGTGGAAGACGAACCGATACGGCGCGCTGTGTTCGCCTCTCGCTCGGTGTCGCGTTTATCACCGCCGCTGCAGTCGGCGAGCGACGCGCTCGTTCTCGCCTGATCCCGCTGCAGAGGTCGCCATATCCTTCGAAAAAGGGGAAAAATACAAAAGAACACCTCCCACTGTTTCCTCTTAAGGTCCCACATTGGTCCCTTTAAAAACCAGAATTATCGAATTTTTACATGAATTGCTGAAAATCCGAATGGGGGAGCCATTGAACGGCTCTGGATCCAACATAGACCATGCGCAACTGGATAGAGAGTCACTAAAAGGAATATTTTTGGTTATGGTGCCCTAATGATGGAGTAGAAAGGTGAGAAATTTGGTTGTGCTGCTCATTCCATCGAAGTTCACGTCTTTCATATTCATTTGTGGCTAATTTTTGAAATTTTTCCCTATAAAACCGCTTGAGGACAGGAACCGTACGAGAGGGTAAACTTTGAATTGCCATACCAAGCCGCCTATTTGGGGTTTTCCTCACTTCACTACCTTCTACCACTCAAAATTTGAATTCTAAAGTCCTTCGATAATATTACGTAGAGATAGAGGAAGTAGAATACCTTTTAATGACATAAGTGTCCTTAATTTTTTTCGAACTTTAGAAAAATAATAGAACAAAAAAATAAAATATGTAAGAATATCTATCTATAGAGATGTCTATAATAAGTAACAAAACACGTATATTTATGAGAATCCTAGTTTTTTTTTTACAATAATTTAAACGGAGAATGATTCCCACTTCGATCAAATACATGTGATTAGATTTTTCCATTACACCACATGTTCGCACTTTTTATTATTTCTTGTTTATTTTTACTTTTTTTCCAGCTAAAATCCCTGTTAGCACGTTCAAATGAGTCACATTTTCTCTTATTTCAAATTCATTTTCCTTGAAAAAGTTGTTTTCCAGGAACTGCGCACAAACACATTCATCATTCATGAAAAAGAGTTAGTTGTTCTTGAATGAACCTTCAATGTGCTGTTAGAGTCCATAAATCCTTTCAGAGATAGGAGGAAAAAAGATGAACTCATCTTTTTTCGTTAAAGAAACATGTGCCGTAGAATTATAGAGGAATAGGGATGTAAAGAGTAAAAAAATTGGTGCTTTTAAACTTCATTTATATTGAAAAAAACGTATTTCGCGGCTTAACACAGGGATAAATGTGAAGGTCTATTTAATCTTTTTTTTCGTGTTCTTTTCCCTCCTCTGTTGATAGTTGAACTTGGACAAATAGATTAGAAAGTCAAGATTCGCTTTGTTTTAGCCAACCAACGATTCATATCCAGTAATTATCTGGAAATTTCGTGGATAAAGAAGTGGAAAGTTCCGGCCCCACAGAAATCCTAAAGGGATTTCAGCGGTTTTTCTCCTGCGATTTATTCCTAACCTCTAGCCTCGCCAACCTTGAGTTTTCACGGTTCACTAAGCCTGACCTTACGTTTCAACCGTTTTCCTGTTTTTAGATTTCTCGTACTCGATCACACTCATTCCTTAGAAACCCGAATGCCCACCCACACTTTGATTTCCATATCACGGGAGGGTCAACAACATTTGACTCCCCCGCATCGAATCGCGTGTGTTCGCTTGGAACTCGCCCTAATACTGGAAAAGAAATGTTGGTGGAACAATTAGGAGGGGCGGGGGCTGTGGTTTTATAATAACATCACCCCCTTTACTCAAGGATTTTACCAAAGAATGACATGTTTTTCTCGGATTTTCTGAATTTTACAAGTTTAGTGGAGAGTTGACTGTGAATTCACAAATATAAGCGAATGAATTTCTTAACTTTCTTAAATGAATGGGCGAGGTAAGGTACGGAACTAGATCGGCTCGTACTAAAGGGTGGAATCTATTTGGAATTTCATTCGCCTACGAGACCGTAAGTGTAACTGAAGTTGACATATGGATGGTAAAAAGTGGGACGCCAAATTTCAGCGATTCATCTTCCCGTACTATCGTGAAGGCATACAGTTCACCACGTTACGTAAAAGAGAAAATAAATAAGTGCAGGGGAATTCAACATTTTAGTTGTTGTTTTGATGTTTTCTGTTGAAGCGACAAAACTGCGTCATCTATCACAGAAAGATCGTCAACGTTTTAAAATCGGAAAAACTCTAGAACTCTTAGAAGTTCCGTGCTAGCAAGAAGTAGTATTACCGCATAAAAAACAAGAATAACAAATAGCGTTGTATGGATTTTACAGAGTTCTTCAAAGAAAATTCAGAAATTACCGTGGCTTTTCTAGCTTTTTTTATACATATCCAAGAGTTAGAGAGATCGAGTACCGTTCAACTTTTTTCTTTAGATAGATGGATAATTTAAATGATTTAAGGATGTTCTCAAGTATGTAAGTAATACTTAACATATTTAGCGCACATTTAAAAATAGCCAAATCTTTTTGCTGCTTATGTCTCCTTAAGTCAAAATGATGTGATTTTTTTTTAAATAGAAGTGTGTGAAAAATTAAATAAGGGTGAAAAAAATAGAAACTAAAAGATCAAAATTCAGGAGAAAAAAAGAAAACGGGTAAAACAAATCTCACTATATCCAGACTTCTATGACTATTTTCGATAACTTTACCTAACTATTTCTTATTTTAAGATGCGTTAAAAAGTTGAAAATAATCTGAATAACTCTATAAAAAAATAATACATTATTAATGGAATGCAGAAATAAAAGCAACAGCGGATGGGAATTTGACCAATATATAAAGTCCTAAAAAAATATTTAGAATAGGGCATAAATTCAAGTCTTGCAGGAGCGTTTACAGTTCGTAGCAAATTTTTTGTCTTACTACGCGGCACGCAATGAGCACCGGCAGCACCGTGACCGCGCTGCAACAGCCTAAGAGATGAAATCGGTGGGAATATGGTTGGAGGAACGATTCAACAGTACTTCAGCGGCTGCAACTTTAAAGGAATATATCTGTCTTAAGCAAAAAAAAGTTTCCTCTAGAAAATTCCACAAAAAATAGTAACTTGTTATTCAAGTATATGTACACTTTAACAACTCTGGTGTGACGTACACGTTAACGTAGAAAACTCTTGGATGAATGAGCAGTAAGGCGCATCGAATAACCATTATTTCTGGAGAAAAAAAAAACTCGGAAAATCTACTGAAAATCGTCAAGTGAAAGGGGGAAATATGTGCGTCATTAGGAAAAGAAATGTTTTTTGAGTCGTTTCTGCAGAAATGCGATAATTTTGCTTTCTTTTGAACTGCTTATTTCTTCATTTAACTCTTTAAGTTTGATGATCTGGTGTACTAAACATGAAGTAGGTCTAAGTTTTTTTTTAAAATTTCTCTAAAGAGTTTCCTCACAAATTTTCAACCTCCTTCATAAGCATTTTCATGGGAGTTTTTCTTTGTTTTTGCAGCTGCATTCGCAGCTGGTGACTTTTTTTCTTAATGTTTTTTTTTACATTGAGGACTCTTACTTTGTAACACAGCAGGCTATGTTATACTAGGAAATCTTTAACATTCCCGTGTATCGAAAAGGGTTTCAGGCCAACGGCGCCTTACTTGTATGCCACAATAATGGGTACGCCCATAAACCACCCTTGGATGGAGGAACCACTTATCCTTCAAAAGCCACACAGCTTTTAAGCTAAAATCAAAAAGTTGGTCATTTATAGTCATACTAGTATGACAGTGACTGATAATGATGAAGAAATAGAGTGAGTACTTTTTAAAAAAAATAATTTTTGTATTACCTGAACAAATTCAAAGTTTTGCTCTGTGTTTCTGTTTTTTCAACTGTCCCTCTTGTCTTCACGTAAAACTGCTAACCCACATTTTTAACAAAATCTTCAGTTCTGTCTCAGAAGGCTTTGCTGTTTAAATTTCGTTGCTTTATGTGCTCCCGAATTTTATTTCGGTGGCGTACGTTCATATGCACATAAGTCCACTGTGTACCACATCCAAATTTCCCATCAATATTTCCAATTCTCTCAAAATTTCCTTCTTAGATTTAGTAACGAAGATAAGTTCATACTCGAAAATTTAAAAAAATCTGACAAATTCAAGACTTCCATGATTTTCATCATCAGAGAGGGATTAGAGTGAAGTTCACAAGAATGTGTGCATAACCACGCTCAATTCCCTTTAGTAATCCAGCAAAAGGTGTGTGAAACAGTCTTGTGTGCCACCTTTTTCCCAACGATGCAACTTATTACGCAATAAAGAGCGAGTATCTCCGTCAATATTCGTAGTCTGCAATTCACTAATATATCAAAAATAAGGACCAGAAGCTGTCACACTTCCAAAATGGCGAACGCAGTGAGGGCTGCCCGCATTCCACCACCCGTGATAAGTTGCATCGTAGAGGAGAGAGGATCACAAAAGCTGTTTACACATCTTTTTTCTGGATTAATAGCAGAAATTGGGGATGATTGCGCTCATATTTGTGAATTACGCCCTTACTGTTCGTCTGTGAGAAGATCCCAACATCGTAAATTTCCTTAAACGCACCCTTTGAAGGATGACTACGGTAAAGGATAACGGATAGAGAGTTGGAATTTATGGTTACCATCATGATTTAGCGTTGAAAAAATGACAAATTAATGATAGTAATTAATGATGATTAATTGACAATGGCCTAAATCCCCCCCCCCCCTACTTTAACTGTCATTGAAATTAAGTGCAAGTTAAACTGTCGGAAAAATTCTGTCGGACAAAACAAATTTCTTCAGATCTACAAGTGCAACTCCATCCATCGATCGAACATAAATGTAAAGTCTGTAGGTTCCATCATTTATCAGATTCGTAAAGCAACAGGTCAGAAAAAAAAAAGAAGAAAAAACTATGAACGCTGCAAGTCGAGCACAATTTTTCTTACGTTTTATTGTTATTTGCAACCTAAAAGTTACTTTACTCGACCAAGGTCAACACTTAAATTGCACGATGTTATTTTTATACAGGAGAAAAATTTACACGTTAATGTAAAGCAGGTTTCTACGAACGATAATTTCGTTAATAGAAAATGTTGCATGACTTTAGCAGCGGCGGCGTTGTCGCTATAATTTTAGGTCACACATTAGAGAATTTAGATCTTTACTAGGGCGATAATAATCTGAACGAGTTAGTCGCTTCTCAAATTTGATAAATAGAATCTCTACACACAATCATTTCAGATGTAATGCTTCTACAAATGAAAAAAAAATTTGAAAACGAAAATTGATGTCAGCGTGAAAATATTATCGTGTGGATGTGGTGTCGTACGCTGCACACAACATGCTTCATATTTTGCGAACATCGGCGAGATTTTTGCAACGTTAAGAGTTTGCGGAGACTTTATATCATAGAAGTCGCTGGATTTTGTGTAGTGGTGATCGATCGGCCTTGTTTCACTGAGCCATTTTTTTTTACGAATTGCGGGTTCCTAGCAACTTATTGAACTCTGGAGATTCCCTCAATCCTTAGAACTGAAACAAGTCGTTCTATCCCCAAATTTGAAGCTTTTTACTTTAGAGGATTGATTATTTAAGCTGAAAAATAGTCATTATTTTGTAGTTTGGACTGAAAGCACAAAAAAGGAACAGGAAAAATGTTTGCATTTCTTTTCTTCCTTAGGAAGAGCTTGGAAATTGACGGTATTGAGATCATTCCACTAGTGAAGACGGGTGGCGTATTGTCCACAGCTATGAGCTTAACAACTTTCAATTCCGCAGAGTAATCCAGAAAAAAAAGCAGTGCAAAGCAAAAAAGCAAAAAAAAACAGTGTAAGCAGGGCTGTGTGAGACGCACTCTTGCCGGTACTGCTGCCGCTACGATGCAACTTATTACGGATTCCCATCGTTCTACGGCCCGTAATAAGTAAGTCTCATAGTTGGAACACCGATCTATCGAGGCTACTTCCCACATCTTTTTTTCTAAATTACTCGGAAAAGAGTTTAGCATGATCATGGTCATGTTCGTAACTACACCTCTGTCAGCAACTGTTCGTGGTGGGATCCCAAGACTGTTGATCCCATGGTACGCTGTCTTTAAATGCACTTTTTCAAACTACATTACACTAACTAACGGCAGCTTTTTGGCTTCGAGAGCCTGGGAACGCTTCGACGAAAAGTGCTTTCTTATCCTCTTCATATAATTTTCTACTTTTCTCAAGAATCAGCCACTTAAGGGTCAATGACTTCTCCGGGGTATTACATCGCTGAGTGTTTTCCTCTCATTCCTTCTCTAAAACTGGGTTCTTATTAAATATTTCTAACTATACTTAAATTAATTTTTCTTTGGAACAAGATTTCCTTTTTTTGCAGTTTCTGAAGCATTGAAAAACTAACTTCAATCTTATTAATTCCTAAGTTCACTGCACAAGGTTCAATGACATTGATCTTCTCGTTCTTCTCGGACGATTTTCTTTTAATCGTCGAAATAAAGTTTTAAGAAGTAGCGATAAAAGTTTGCAACAACGTCACGTTTGCACGTTCATAAAAATCAAAGCGGATTTTTATGGCGGATTTATTGGCGGAAGTTTGCAACGATGCAATGTTCTGGATGACCTCTGCAGAGAGACGAAAAGTGTTTTAGAGTTGGGCGCTGGACAAGGTCGGTTAGCATACATAGGAGTTAGGAATTAGCGAAAAATAGCACTTAAAAGGTATGTAGTTCCGAATTTCGTACGAAAATGAAAATATTCTTTAATATCCTTCTATATACAATTATAGAAAGATTTCTATCGTTTATTTTAAAAGAAAGAAAAGAAACGAAACGAATTGGAAGTGCGTGGGTAGCAGAGAATTTTATGCAAGCGTGAAAAATGTTAGTATCAGTTGATGGAGTTCAAGGTTTGTAATTTCCCTTGTGATGTCCAAAAATTTGTGGATAATCAAGGTAGATCACTTTTCTTTCAAGAGGTCCATGAAAAAAGTGTATATAGGTCTCCTTCCTCCTCTTAAAAACGTTCATACTTTTTTGAAAACTTTTTTAGAGAAGGAAATAAGAAAGAAGAGTTTCGGAGACTGCAACTCACTTGGTCAATTCAACTCAATTTATTATTTCTAATTATAAGGTGCTTTTAAAATTGGGCACTCTTTGGGATAAAACTCGTCGAAAACTTTATCGAAACAATAATCTCGTGTCCGTGCTATGCTATCAATTCTGTATTCCTTGGTCGCAAGAACTCGTTTAACCACATCCGGACACATATATTGCTTCCGATATTTTCACGGTTTTCTTCTCTGATTTTCTCTGCAAACACACACACACATATGCGCTACAGTGTTTGTGTGCAATGACTTTTGTGATGGATTGATAATGGATTGGTTTCTTGAAGGATGTACGAAGTATCAGACAGATTTGCGACTATTTTTCGTGATAAATGTGGGTGAAGGCAGGTTGTTTTACAGTCCGTTAAAATTTCGGTCGTAATTTTTAATCGAGTCGAACCTTAACAGCAAATAGAGACTGTTATCGATAACGTTACGGTACATCACACTGATGCGATTCCCTTGATTAACCCAAATTTTCAAGAGCAATGCATTGTTCGTTTTGATTTTTGCTCATCAATACAAAGAACCATCACTGACGAGAGCGATCCTTGCTCGTTCTGGAAAATTGATTTCTGCTCGAAAAAGAAAGTGAAGAAAGTTTTCTGCTTCTGCTTCTTAGCTGCCTTCAATTCGCTTCATATTGTTCTCTGGAAAACTTAGGGCGTACACTCTAAGCGGGCACTATCCAGGAAGTAATTAGTAAGCAGTAATTGCAAACGTTTTTGTGTAAAGTCGTCGTATATTAATACACCTCCACTGAAGGACGTCTTCTTTCAATTGAACTGTCCGATTAGATTCATACTTTTATGTGAAAAAATAGCGAAATTTTAGTCTTTACATGAACCAAGTGAAAATCGCCCGCGCTTAGCAACGCTTACATTGGATGTGACTCAATTTTTGCTAGTGCTCAAGCGATCTCATTACTCCTCTCAATAATTATTTTTTCATGGAGAAGAAATAGGTTAGGATTTAAAAATCAAAACGATCAGAGGTTTTTTGAACTTTTTTTTAGAGGTCAGAACGATTTTCATTTCTAGAAAAGTTAATGTCGACGGAAACTTTCATGCTATTTTGAAAATTATTTTAAAAAAAAGACTTTTAAAAAACATATAGTATATGCCTGTTGTCATTCGCCATCTCTTGCAAATTTTCTGAAATTTTTGAAGAGTTTTTTTTTTTGAAAAAATCCAGATTTGCTCTAGGTAATGAATTTGGATTTATAGTTCATGGTGCTGATGTTCTTCTCAAAAACCGCGACGCGTTCGTAACAATTTGTTTTACAACAGTCCGCTGCTTAGCAGATCCTGACGGATATCAACATATATTGGTGTGGAATGTGATAAATAAACTTTTTCGCACTGATCTGTTTTTTTTTTCGAAAAAACCTTACTCAGCAGCTACGACGAGGTGGAAGTAAAGTTTGTGAGCGGTGAAGTGGACGCGAATTGTGGATAACCGCAAAAATTTAGTGGAAAATCGAATGGATTTCACTTCTTCAACGTGATCGTTTCTTCGTTTGTCGCCATCATGTCTATTTGAAATTAGACTTCATCGACGAACCGACGGAAATTCTCTTCTTCCATACAACAAACGTTCACGAATACACGTTCTAATCGCGCTCTTGAATCATTTGTTTTTCAAACGATACAGATGGACACAATCACTTCAATCAAATCGCTTGTCGATTACGATAACTGTTCATGGTGCTTCCCGGGGTCCATCTTCATTTTGAAAAAAAATGGGAATGCACTCTATATAACCAGTAAACGACTATGTGCTTTGAACGAGTTTTGGGAATTCTTTCTTGAGGAGCACGAATAACCTAAATTTTGCTTCTTTCCTTCCGTAATCGTTTCTTCTCTTGTTACGATTAATCTTCCAGTTCCATCTTTCCGAGATTCGATTGACGGAGTTAATGGCGAGGATTCATTTCTGGGGAACATCAAAGGACCAGCCTTGATGATCCTTCTTAGCGCTTTTTCAGCCGTTCTATAATTGATTGTGCGACGAGAGTTGCGAGTCAATCCACAAAGGTCGCGGAATTACTGGTTGTATTTGGCCGTGGTCGACTCGAAGCATGAGCATTGCAAAAGAACGAAAAAACGCTAAGTGCTAGGGACTTTGGGAAAAAATCTCACCGAAAACGCCAAAAAGCTGGTTCAGTACGGTCTCAAATTTTTCTTCAGCCTTCTCCAATAGCTGGACTGGTTTCGTGGAGGTTCGAAGTGATATGACGTTACAGCAAGCTGTTTAATTGTCAAATTCGAAAGCGTGACCGTCGATATTTTTCAACAACTCCTCATAAATATAGATTTGATAAATGAGAAGGGGCTAGCGAGATGCAAAACTGCTTGCTTTCAAAAGGAACGCGGGGAGAGCGAGATACAGTAGGGATGATTTGTTCATTTATCAAGTCCTTGGATAGTTTAATACTAAAAAATAAACAAAAATACTAGCACTTAGAGCACTTGGATACAGAATAATTTGTTCACAGCTGAAAAAATCAAACATGATACCTTCAGAACCAACCGTATTACTATTACTGTAAGAACGCGCAAAGAATTAGTGAGGATTTGGATCCGGATCTAGTCGTACGATTCCAGGAATATTCTTAATATGCTGGAAAAAAAATCAGTTTTCGGGATTGCTCCATCTTTTTCTGATTCGGCACCTGATCTCCGTCACTTAAAGTCTACAGAAAATGCTTTTGTTTACATTCAAAAAAATTCTTTATAAAGCGAATTTATTTATTTGGTAAATTCTGTATTTATTTACATCTTCATCTAGCTTATTTATGATTTTCATTTTATTATCTTGCAATGGCAGTTCCACAGATTATTCAAAACAGTTTTATTACCACGAAAAAAACAAAGGTAACAAAACTAAATTGAAAGTTAGTGGGTTATGATCAAAAAATTAAGGAGCCCTACTGCTAGGAGTTCTTTTCCACTGTTTTTTTACGAAGGGTTTTTGAAGGTTACAGTTTCGTTACAGTTACAGTTCCGGTAGCGTAAAACCCAATGCAGCGTGCTTATCGCGTACAGCATTTTTCATTCCGCTATGTTTTTCTGATGTTTTCTTATAGATTATTATTTTAATTTAAATTAATATTCAATTTTCCAGTCGATTAATACAATTTTTATATTCACAATATTCCCCAGAAACTGATGTTTCCTCAATGAATTATTTCGCCATCCATATCAAAATCCATTCTCATGGAAAATGAATCAAGCTTTTTTTTGCTTAACTACATGTGAAGGTGAACAGGAACAGTGGTCCTTCAGTTGGTACATTGATTGCGTGAACCTCAGCTTTTCTTTCACTTTTAAGTAATCTGCTAATGTAGATATAATTTTTTTTACCGTTAAAATTGGAATTGCTTTTATAATTTCCTGAATTCGGATGGACAATACCACTGGAAGTTGAATTAGAATAGACCCGCAAAAATATAGAATGAATAAAAGGAACCAATCTGCTTGGGATGCACCACCCCTTTCACTTCGATTCAGAATTCCTTTGAGGTTTACGAACGTTTAACTGGCCCCTACAATGACTTGCGGTGGCTAGCCGATGGATCAAGTCAGTGTTTTTATCCTCCCAGACAAGTCTGGTACCAATTTATTGAGAGATGAAAGGCTTGGTGAGCACTAGGGCGGATTCGAACCTCAGACCGATCGTGCATGCAGCGGAACCTCTAACCGCTTCTCTACACACCTCCATAGATTAATAGAATATAAAATATAAAATATAGGATGCGAAAAAAATTATGCAAAACTTCCTTATAAGCTCTACTCACTCACTCACTCTCCCTCTCTCTCTCGTTTCCGATCAACTTTCCGAGAGAAAAGAAAAAAACTTGTTCACATCCAGTTTTACTATACTTTACGCCCATAAGATACCGTTACCATCGATATTACGACAGATTTTGATATGGAACGGTCTTTGACCAAGGTGTGCAAAGCGCCGGAAAAGATTTTACAATGAAAATCGCCATGCGGCGCAGCAACGAACGACGACGAGGACGACGACGACATTTCCTGCGCCGCTCATTTCATCCGTTTGAAGAAAACTGGACCGAACATCGAACCGATCGTACGGAAATCTTCAGAGAAGTTTTACGTACGAACGAATTCACAAACTCAGCGCGTGAACGTGCAGGTTTGTGTAGACAATTGGCCGCTGGTTGTTGATAGCGGGATGATGACCTCGTAATGCGGATAGTGAAATCGCTGTCGATATCGAAATATGGCTGTTGGAGGGGAATTTGTGACGGGAAGTGGTTTTGATAATTGTCATAACGTATGGCACATCGCACGTACGGCAGCAATAACCTGCTTTGTTTCAACCCGTGATAGTTTAAGGATTTAGTGGGACTCAAATTTGTGCTAAGGAGTTCTTAATCACAAAAAGTCTCTTCTCTCTTTCTTTAACATCAGGAAATAGCGGTTCCAATTGAAACTGCTCGTTTTGAATTCGGATTTCAAAGGAATTAGGTTAATTAGCTAATTTTACTATAACCTTAACTTCTACTTTTCCTTTGTGAGGCCACAGATACCATCACATGGATAGGTATTTTGAGGTATTTTGCTGCTATACCTAAGAACCAGATATTCGGGTATCGGTAGAAATGTTGAGTTTACATGTACTTACTTCTTAAATGCAGAGTCCTACCATTTAGGGGATTTTCGGTATTTTCTTATATTGTAGAGCCTAGCGAGAGGATTGTAGTATCAAGTATAAACGTGGAATCTAGTGAATATTCTCGGAAACCGTCTACTGGGGTTCTATCTAGCACGGCAGGCTTAACTCTCCCATAACAAACTACACTCGAGATGACACTCGTTGTTATCTCATCACTTCTACAAGAAGAAAAGAAAACTCTAAAATACGGAACAGTCTTCTGAGTAATCTTTCTCCAGATTCGAAATTGGATTTCCTCGATATTTTGACTTTTTTAGTTTTTACAAGGTTCATTCCGACTTCGGAAACGTCTTCGAAGGCACCTAAATGGAACTTCTATTGCGGAAAGTTGTAGCTTCAGCCATTTACCTGTTTGTGGCACTAGCAACTATTACTAGAATTACTCTAACACTAGTTTCCTTTTTTTGTTCGAATTAAATTAAAGGACCAACCAGTCATTTCTCGATATGCTATTCAGTTCTAAAGGCAGCATATTACCAAACTAACGATGCTGGGATCTCTCCATTTCGGATAGATGGGTCTATGGATCACGAGAATAGGACTGTTCACTATCAACTCCTCTTAGCAATCCAGAAAGGTTTTTGTGGAGCAACTCTATGTGGTCCTGTCTCTTCAACGATGCAGCTTATTTCGCAATAGATCCCGGGCAGACACGTCCAGAATCCGCAGTGCAATTAATATCACTGAAATAGATAGCAGATGCGCCAACACGAAAGTCGTGGATGCATTGCAGATTCCCCACGTTCTATTCTCCGTAATAAGTTGCATCGTTGGCGAGATAGGAACACACATGGCCTTTTCAGACAACTTCTTCTCGGTTTTCTTGAGTGAGATCATGCTCATACTCATGAACTACATTTTTCTACTATTTCAACATTTCCTGATATGCAGCCTTTAAAGGAGCTGTGATTTCGTTCGTCTAATTATCTCTCGCGATATTTCAGGTCACGGTCGTTCGCTCGTTGCTATGAACATTTGCCGACTTTGTATTTAGAACAAATTATTTAGCAACGAATACAGTAAGACCGTTGACAAATTTAAAACAAAAAAGTACGACTGAAGCACTTTATAATGACTATTTTGTTCGATCTCTTCCACTCGAAGTGGAAGAGATGCTAGGTCCCGCACGTCCAGTGAAGACGGGCCATCTAAGTATCTAAGTAAGTATTTTGTTCGATTAGCATCGGTCCGGAGATAGGGAAATCCCGTAAATCTTCCAATTCGAAACATTCAAACTTCATTCGAATCTTTTTAAGGAAATTCGAATTTATTTTAATCAAAAACATCACAGTTTCTCCATTTAGAGAACAAAGTCCCCTTTTACATCCCCCAGAATAAATGAAGATGAAATAAAACTAGTCATTCATCAAAAACTCGTCAAAAATCATTTCATCATTGTTTTTTATTAGTCAGAGAAAACTTTTCGATTTGTTTCGCAATCACAAGTCAAGTTGTTCATGGAGAACGCCATTTAACACTTTGTTCATGGAGTCATTTTTTTCTGTTCTCTGGCACCACAATGATGGACAGCCGGCTCCTAAACCACAGCAAACAGTTTGCCGGAAACGATGAAAAAAAACGTGGCGAGATTTACGACGAAAAAAACCGTGGTTCCTAACGTGGAACCAGCATCGCTCATTAATGCATCTATTTACGAGATCTAAAATCTGCTGTGAAACTTTGGGGGATTTTATTCAGTGCAACTATTTCTGAATTTTTTTGCTGAAGAACATTTCCTGGTAAAGGATGTTCTTCAGCAAAAAGGATGCGGTTACAAGGAGAAGTAATCTTAGTCAAGATATCATATGGATTAATTATATGGACGTGGGTATTTTTATTTCTTCCATTTTCAACGAATGTTTCTGGTACTACCACTTTACTTCATTTATTCTTTGACACTTTGCCGAAAATGAGAATCCAACTATACAGTCGCTCAGAAAATCAGAAGATTCTAGTGAGTTTTGTTGCATCCTAAAGCCTATCCTAACCTTAAAGTAGACGCAGAAACGACGGGATTTCCTAGAAGAAAATTACCACAACACGTTCTGCAATATTTCTAATTTGTCGTAGGTTCTAGGAGCTTCTAGGATTTGATAGAACTATAACCACTTCTCTAGTGACTAGAGCACTATTTCCTCTGTACAGTGTCGGGCTCACAGTTTAAAATCGAATCGAGAATTTATAAAGGAAAACTAAAGAGACAGTCGGACTGCAGGATTCTTCAACAGCTAGCCAAGCGGACGCGATCGAAAACATTGTCGGTTAACTTTGATTTTCGCCATTATAACTGTAACACTTATTTACTCCTTATCTTTATCCATAACCTCATGGAAATATCAACTGTGCTAAAATTTCAAAAATAAAAATACTGGAATTAAATAATAAAATAGTGGAAAGTGAAAGTGGAATTCCGTGTTAAGCTAAGACAGTTACATTTGGATCTAGCCTAAAATGTAATTCACTTTCATTGACGCTTTGGAAATATCAGCTTAGGAACCTAATAAGGAATGGTACGAAATGTAAATGTCATGTAAATGTCGCGTGGCGCGATGGCCGAGTGGTTAAGGCGTTGGACTTAAGTTCCAATGGACGTACGTCCTCGTGGGTTCGAACCCCACTCGCGCCAAACATTTTCACTTATTGGATTCAGTTTCCATTCGAAGGAGAGCTAATGTTATAAAAGACAAGTAGCCTCCAAAAAAATTAAATAATATGATAGTGGAAAGTGAAGGTGGACTTCCGTGTTAAGAGATTTTGATCTAGCCTGAAATGTGATTTCATTTTTATTGATGCTTTGGAAATACCAATTTAGGAGCCTAATAAGGAAGGATACGAAAATTTAATAATGTGGCGCGATGGCCGAGTGGTTAAGGCGTTGGACTTAAGTTCCAATGGACGTACGTCCTCGTGGGTTCGAACCCCACTCGCGCCAAATATTTTCAATTATTCGATTCAGTTTCCATCTGAGTATTGTTCGAAGGAAAGCTAATATTATTTAATAAAAAAGTAGCCTCGAAGAAAAGATAGGAATCGAATTAGAATAGAACTTACTCCACGTAAAACAATAAAAAATTCTGGAAAAATAATGATAACGACAAAGTACAGAAAATTGGCAAAATAAACTTATTCGTTTCGCATTTGATCCACTCTTACTCTCTATTTTTCTGCTGAAGTGAAAAAAGTATACAGTAATCCAAGAAGCTCAAAACCATCATTTCATTCCGTTCCTCTGATCTTCGACGACTATTTTGGAAAACTGCCTTTTTCTTGTAATGTACTCTCAACAGGAAAAGCCTGAATTAAAGTGGTGCATAAATATTTGCAAAGATTTGGCGTGAGTGGGGTTTGAACCCACGAGGAGTTACGTTCATTCGAGTGTAACTCAATCCGCTTAACCATGTGGGAATTGTGTCATATTATATATACAAAATAATACAATAATGCATTGATATTATGCATTATGTATTTTTTCACATAAATCGCTTCCGTATTTCCCCTGTCCTCGATTCACGATTGGTGCATCCAGGTTAAGCGACCGGAAGAGGTGAAGTTGCGCTGATTTCCAAACATGTCTCATCTGATGTTATAGATCGCGGTAGATCGCTTACAGATTGAAGGAAATTGAAAAATTGGGGACTTCTAGTTTTAGGGAAAATAAAGAATAAGTATGATAGAAATTATTAGCTAAAGTTCAGTACACAAATGGGAGAATTTGCATGAGGGAGAATGTGCCAATAATTCTGAATATTTTCGCGTGTGTTAACGTTAACGATTCTGAGTTGAAGTGGAAAGGAGAAACCTACAGGGATCGGTAAATACAGTACACTTTACTTTACTTTATCCTAGTATCAAAAAATATCGGCAGATTTAAATCCTCTTATATTGAATTCAGCACCAAATTCATTTTTCATACTACATTCAAACTGCATCCGGTGAACCGAGTGATACCGTAGCAAAGAACTACCGGACTGTTCTGTATAAGTTCACTTAGAACATGTTTTTCTTACAAAATGCAACACTTTCAATACATCATACGAAAATATTCTCATTCTTTTCAACGAGAAAAAAAACGGCTGTCACTTTAACTTTTTTGCTTACGGATGTTGCGAAATGATGGCGAATTTCCGCAAAATTAATCAGAACAGGTTTATCTTGGTTAATCAACTCTAAATAAATGGTGAAGCACCAAAAATCAAGTTTGGAGAACGTTCTCGAACATCCTTTGTTTCTCCAGGAGTAAAGGAGCATCACACAAAATACTAAAGTTCAATGAGAACGCGTGGCTTTTTTTTCTTCCAAAGCATCTCTTTCAAATAATCTCTGCAGAGACGGTCGTGACAAAGTTATCGACAAAGTGATCCCTTTGAAACTCTGGATACTGTACATGTTGACTTTTTTCTAATTTCTAGCCTAGTTCTGAAATTCAATTATTGAGAAGATACAGTTGGTCTCTTTTGAGTTGCTTGTAAAAATTCTGCCTGAAAACGATATTTCCTTGAAATCCATAAAAAAAGGTTTTTTCCAGAGTGCAGAATAGCCTTAGAAGTATAATTAGGTGATATTTACTTCAATTTCACATTTTTATTTTGTAGCTCTTTTCTAAATAAGGATAAAAATAGGGAAATAGCGATAAAGAATGAGCTGATGCTTTCTGTTCAGCTAAAGTTAGTACGCCGCCATTCAACCACTAATTTCTACCATATTTACTCTTTTTTTTCGCAGAGGTAGGAATTTTTAGCTCGTTCAACCTGTATGTAGACGATATACTGCGATCCATCGCACCCGAATAGAAATGTTTGAAAATCATCACACCTTTACCACTGCCGGTTGTTTAGGTTCACTGTGTCCCTGTTTATGGTGGAAATATGCAAATTCTGATCAATTATCGATTTAGAGATGTGAAATTTCTGATAATCGTGGCGCGATGGCCGAGTGGTTAAGGGGTTGGACTTGAGTTCTACTGAATGTGGAAGTCTTCGTGGGTTCAAACCTCAAAGAAATTTCCCCCTTATCTTTGCAAATATTTGTAGCGCTTTAATCTTATATGAAGAGTGCGTTAGAAGATAAATAGTTCTTTTTAAATTATAATTATTTACTTGTTTATTACTTCCTTTATTTTTTTAAAAGTTTTTTTTACAGGATGATCGAAGGTGAGAGAAGCATATTACAATGAAAATTCGTGGTTTCTTGAATTACTGCATGATTTCTGTATTTTCAATTGAAAAATATACAGTAATATACAGTAAAAATGAGTTAAACACGGAAGAAGTGAGGCACATTAACTCGAGCGAAAAAGTTTTATTTTTCTAATTTTGTCATTCTCCATCATTAACAAAAATTTTCTGAACTAACTTTCACATAAATCAAATTCAATTCCTTGGTTTCAGGGAAGGCTTCTTATCATTCGCTTTATCAGCGTTCCTTTTCACAAATGCTCTAATCGAAACTGCAATGAGCATTTGAAAATATTTGGCGCGAGTGGGGTTCGAACCCACGAGGACGTACGTCCATTGGAACTTAAGTCCAACGCCTTAACCACTCGGCCATCGCGCCACATTATTTACTTTTCGTATCCTTCCTTATTAGGTTCCTAAATTGGTACTTCCAAATCATCAATAAAAAGAAATTGCATTTTAGGTTAGATCAAAAGGTGACGCTCTTAACACGGAATTCCATTTCCACTATTTTATTATTTAATCTTTTTTGATGTTTCTTCTCTTTGTAACATCAGTTTTCCTTCAGATAACACTCTGATTGAAACTGAATTGAATAGTTGAAAATGTTTGGCGGGATTGGGGTTCGAACCCACGAGGACGTACGTCCATTGGAACTTAAGTCCAACGCCTTAACCACTCGGCCATCGCGCCACGTATAATTTCCCTTATTAGGATCCTAAACAGATATATGCAGATAACATCCATTAAAGTAAAGTGACAAGTAAAAATATTTCAGGTGAGATCCAAATTTAACGCTCTTGAGACGTGCGTTCCACTTTGTTTTTTTTTTTGTGATTTTAGCATAATTAATATTTCCATGAGGTAAAAAACACAAACAAAAACACAAACATTAACTCTCGAAAACGGATCTGGATACAAATTCAATGCGGTCACTAGGCGCTCGAACATTCTTTCTCCGAACACTACGCTGCTCAACAGGATTCAAATATTTTCCCCAACACGGTTGCCGTATCCTGAAGTGTGATATGTGAGAGCCTATATTTGTTCCATTAGCGTCGAAGAGATATCAGGGAGAAACCAATGTTTATGGACAAAATGTTTATCCTTTCTCTTATCAGCATATTCCGAATCTCAGCTGTCATGTTCTTACTGCGTACGGAGCAAAAATACGGACAAATAAACATGGTAAATACAATCGATCAATACTCCCATGCTCACAAACTAGTCTGCAATCTGCCTCTTGCGCCAGAATGTCTGCGAGCAGGGTATGGGTGGAAACGTGCAATCCATCATTGTGATTTTTTTTTAAGTGGAACACACCGATATAACTATACACATGTAGATTTCCTATTGATGTGCATAGATTCCACATTTCTTACTCCAATTATCTGTAAAATTTTTCATTTTTTTTTTAAATTTCGGACCCTGCATAGCACAAAATTGAATATGTTGGAATGGTTAGAGTAAAAGACATACTTCACGAATGTGAGTGCAACTTAGCTCTCAATTTTCTCTAGCTAACCAGAACCAGCGTGAGAAACGGTCTCGTCGCACTTTTCCCCCTACGAGGCAGTTAATAACGCCCCTCGTCTGCGGAGGCAGGTCCTACACTTCATGTTTGCCAGAAAACGGTGGTAGCATTTTTAGCAGCCCTTGATTGTCCGCTTGCTCGCCGACGTGGTGCGCGTCCCTGCCCTCGGAGACGTGAGGCGTTAGAAGGTGCTTCGTAGGAGGAAAAGTGCAAAGAGGTCGTTCTCATTTTTTTTCTGGAGCGCCACGGAAAGTAGAGCATTAATGCGCCCATATTCGAAAAATATTACAGTAATACATCCCTAACCTTAGACATTCACGGAGGGTTGCCAACAACTTCAATTTCGTGGTCGGCTGTCTCTAAGAACGCTTTACTTCCTGCTCCAACAGAAGTCCTAAAGTTGATGTGGTGCGCATCTTCGCCATTCTTTGAAGCCCGATACTAAGAGTTGTAGAACTTGGTTTTGTCAAATCATACTTTTTTTGGAGGAGTTTCTTTTTTTTCGATGCACTTAAAGTGATAAATTGAAGTTCTTCGTAACCCGGGTGCGGTCAAACACGTGCAGCCACCGTTTATTGTAAAAACATCTAATCTACTGCTGTAAAGGAAGTGGTTTTACGGTGATTCGTAATCGTTCCGTTCGTGTTGAGGAGCATTACGTCGCAGTATGTGACAGTGCAAAGCGTTTATCGGCGAAAATTTTGTATAATGTATAAATTTTGTATAATTTTCATAAAGTATGTGTTTTTGTAGAGCTTAGAAAATGTAAAAAAAAACGCGTAGAAAAACTCTTCGTAACAAGTTGAAGGATATCCTCCACCAATTAATACACGTATACGATAGAAGAAATTTTTTAAAAAAAAAGCTAATTGCTCATCGCTGATCACCGGTTCATAAAATAATCAGGGGTTAGAATTAGATGTTATAGAGAAATATATCAATCACAAAAATATATCTAAAGACTAGATTTCCTCTGACTTTTGAGGATCCATAGAGAAAAAGAAAAAAAGTATTTTGGAAGGGAAAAAATGAACACAACGCGTTAAACCATTCGTTTTTTGCAAGTAATGGATTTTTGAGCAGTTTTTCTGGATCCTCACAGGTTCACAAGAAATGGATTAGACTTTAGACTCTTCCAATCTTTTTTTTACAGTAGTTCTAGTTTCATGACAATTTATGAAAAGGAAAGAGAGAGAACATAGACCAACAACAAGTCCCTCAAAGCCTCCTCGAATCTCTTCAAAATTTCATTCTCATTTTCTTTTTCGCGTCTTTTTGTCACATGCGGAAACTGGTACCTGTAGATTACAAGGAACTATATGGACACTGTGTCCGGAAAAGAATTTTCTGGAAACGAATGCTCATAAAACCGGATAAAAGAGGATAATTGAACTGTGACCGTTCCACTCCGGAATTGCTCTGCGATTTTATAACCAATAGCTGTAATCATATATACGTTTAAACAGTGTTACGGGGAAAAAAATAATCGAATTTGAAGGAGGTGGTCGAAAAATTCGATCTATGTAATTTGAAAATTCTTTATTTAGCCAATGAGTATCTGTAGACTTTCCAAACCTAACTTTTCCTTTGTTTATATAAAAATATTGTTGTGTTATGCTGTTGCTCCGCTCTTTTTTTGGTCCTGAGTTGAAAACTGAAAGATTGGAACGACTGTAATATTGATCTTAGTACTTAAAACTTATTCATTACATCACGTCATCAGAATGGCAATAACATCTCTGTATTTGCCGTGATTTTTTTTGTGGGGTTCAGAGAGTAGTTCGTTAAGTTTTTTGCAATCATTTCAAATCACCAACAATAAATCACCTAAACGTATCCGATATAGGAAAAACAGTATTTCAAAGAAATGTCATCGATATTGTTTCCGGTGCAAACACACACACACGCACACAGGCAGACAGTATCGTCTGCAACATTAACAAATTACTCGTTACTGGGTGGTGGTGTTTCCGATACGCGAAATAAAAAGTGATCACGTAAGACAGATTAGTGGTGCTGATTACGATATGATTGCAACGCTACATTCAATCGCCACTCACAACGCCACGAAAACTTTCCACAAACATCGAGAGAACAATCGAGAAAACTGATAAGTAGTAAAGTAGTAAGTGAGATGTTTAGCGAACGCTGAACGAACGATCCCGGCGGAAACCAAACCACGACGACGATCATAAGGGCGTAACGCATGAGATCGGCTCTTTCCCGACCAATACAGTCATTTAAGGTCATTACCAACAATATGTCTTATCATTTATACGGATTACATTGAACCTGGACGAGTTACAGTTATGTTCATATCAAAAAAGATAGTAGTATCACTTATACGGATTATATTAAACTTGTACGAGTTACGGTATGTTCATATAAAAAAGGATAAAGTCAATGGGGTATCAATCCACTTGGGATGCGCAACCACGTTCACTTCAAATCAGAATCGTTTGAGATTTACGAACATGTAACTGGTCTATACAATGAATTGCTGGGACCAGCCATTGATGAAGTCAGTGTTTTTATCCTCCGTGACAAGCCTGTCACCCATATATCTATCCCGGAGGAATGAGAGACTAAGTTGGGACCAGGTCGATTTCGAACCCCTGATCAATCGTGCAGTCACAGCGGTCCTCTTACCGAGTGCGCTACACCCGCTCCTATACTCATATTATAGAATTACAAACAAATATAATTCTCAACGATTTCATCAATTCCACTGGAAACACGTGTACGGGTTAAAGAACAAGTCATGAGCATTTTTTTTCTCAAATGCACATAAAAGTAAAATTAGGTTAAAGGTGTTGGAAAAATGTGATACAACATCTACTGAAGAGTTTTTCTGCATTACAAGGGAGTCGTTCTCCGATTTTTTCTTAAATTGTATTGATTTTCACCCTTTTTTTTCTGCAGGTCATTAAGATGGAGTGTCAATTGACCTTCTTGAAAACCTCTATTGGTGTGCAGTAAAACAGAAACAAGAAATAAATGACCTCGTCAGAATTTTGCTTGAGTTTTGTACAGCAAATCCAGACCTTCTTAGCACAATGTGTGGTGGATTGACAGGACCTTGTCCTGCAACAGGAGGTGAGACATCCTCACGCTGGATCCTTTTCCCAAAATCTGAACGCTGTTGTGGAACAACGGTTAACAGGGTTTGGGGGATCATTTTAACTCAGGACGAACACAACCCTCGCTATTTTTGGAAGGCTATCTTTCACTAAGAGAGAATAATGCAATTAACGGCCAATTAGAAGACAAACTCGGAGAAAGAGCTTATCACAGGTGAACTCTAGCTGGCTACGGTCATAAGAGAGCAACAGAAAGGATAAAGAATTCAAAAACTGTGAGCTATGTAACATTTCTACTAAATTCAAGAACGGGTGTAGAGCAGTTGGTAAGAGGTTCCGCTGTGACTACACGATCGATCGATGGTTCGAACTTGAGTTCGACTTGGATGACAATCTGTAAGAACACGGTGGTTCACCGGCCCTTCTAGTCGGTGAGACTGGCCCTTGACAAAGACGAGTTTGTCGAAACGTCAGGACAATAATAACGTTTCAGGAAAACTTCGTTGGGAAAATAATAAAACTGGGAGCTAAAATAACGGATCAATCCAATACTCATCTCATGGTCATTAATAAAGAAGGAACTTGCTCGTAGCCTCTGAAACAATGAAAATTTATGCCTCGCTCATAACTAGAACAGTAAGAATACTTAATTTGGGTAGTCTGTTCTTGTTTTTCGTGTAAGGACTACACATGAGTCCAGCGGGAAGTAAATCAATCGAACGTGTACCTCCGCAGGAGTTGAACATAGTTGAGAAGAGTTTCCGTCCGAGTTCAGATTAGCGGAAATCGAAGCTATCTGTTCTCCCGCTTGTGGCTCGGAAAATCAAATACTTGCTTGCTTTTAGTTTAACCTCCATTCGTAAGATACGAAAACTCAAAAATAAATTGCTGTCTACTCGTGTTTACATCAACCTTTTTAAATTCAGAGCGCTAAGTCAAATTTCATAGAAAGAAAGTGTTTCATGTTTCAAGTAATCCGAATGGGGAAAGCAGCCATGTTAACCATATTTTCTCACCTATACCTCCTGGTCTTTGCTAGAACATCGAGGTATAAAGCCATTGAATTGCTAGTGAGATTTATTTTGTGCTCTAAGATCATCGAAAAAGCCACTAAAAACTTCAAAATGTACAGAAAACCACAAGAAATATTTTTAAAAAAGAAAAACATAAAGAAAACGATAGAGTTCATAAAATGTTGAAACGAATAAACCTAGCGAATGATTGTGGGATACGGTGGGAAAGATAGAAGGAACAGGAACGGGTAGTATTCATTTACTAATCTGCAGTGGCATTTCTTATTTCGAAAAAGTGGCAAAGATGAATCTCGCCTCAATTCAACAACGACAACTGCTGTGATGCATCTTTGAGGTCGAAATTCCTTTTCTGGAGGTGCGAAGACAAATGACTGGTGGTACATACTTGCTAGCTCCCCTTCTACAAACTCAGCACCTGTTCGGCTTCAACAGAATTATTTTTTTTCGATGAAATGAAAAAAAGAAATAATCTCGAAAGTACTGCTATACTGCTAAGTTCTACGTTTTGCCAAACCATTTCAATTATTTTAAAGGAAAAGAAGAAAATAAGTCAAAAAAAAATAATTCGCAACAACACTATCTTGTAGGACGAGAAGTTCTCTATCAAATTATTTGTGAATTTCAATCACTGAACTCTTTAAATCTGTGTGTATTTTTACACGACTTATTACTCAACAAAACCGATTAGGGCATTCTGCAGATGGCAAAGCAGTATCACAAGATATTCACGTACTATTCGCATGCTCTCGCGTTTAATCGCGTATGCAAGCGACAAAGTGTGATCTCTTCCCTGTGGCTACAAAATAAAACCTTTCTCTTCTACATTTTTCTTGATCATTCTGTTATTTAGGTGAGATATCCGGGGTAAACTCTAATTCGTGGACATTTACGTGCCTAGAATTCACGAAAATACTGCAAAGCACTAGAAAATGCCCTTTCAAATGGTATTTCAACACTTAGTTCTCTATCAGAGCGAATCGTGGGCTCAGAATAGACAGAATTATGTCTGTTTTTCTCCATCTTGAGAGAAAAATTCAACTTGGACCTAGTTCTTGTCCTAAACTCGGAGCTATTAGCAATCTGCATCCATCGAAATAAAATAAAGAGATTTCATTGCGGAAAAAACAGCAAAATTTTTACATTCCAATACAAAACAAATAACATTAAAAAAAATAAAAATCGTCATCTACACCAGTCTTGCTGTAGATATTCGATCAGCAGTTTTAACCGTAAACGTTGCGTCTCATTAAGAGGAGTGACTTGTTTTGATTGGATCGCATGTTGCTCTGCTCGTCTCCATTCCGTCCAGTCTGTCAGCGCAAAGTGAGGCAAACCGCAAACTTCGAGCACGGGACGGATCATCGCACTTGGATCACTCATCTAAAAATAACTTTAATTTTATTTTTAATTAAAGTTTCTCACAATTCACTTTTGTGGAGGAGGATCACATACCAAATCTTCGGAGTAGATTGTCTCCAGGGCATAGTATTTCAAACATCTTTGATAACTTATGGTACAACCCATTACTTGAGCCAAAGCGAACTCAAACGGTGCAGTTGGCCCGATTTTTCGAACCATTTCTGGCTCGACAAGTCGCCAACTGGAAAAGAAATCGCAAAGTGTCGGCGAGTAACCGAGCAGACTGCAAACCTAAAATTTCTACTCTCATGCTCTCGATTTGGATGAAAAGTGAAGTGGAGGTTACAAAAAATTCAAAGTATTAGCATACCATTTCAAAAACTGGAAAATTCTCGGATGTCGCTGCAATTAGCCGAGGAATGCCAACAGTTGGATCTCTTGAAGTGATGTACATATGCTGAATAGACGGAGAAGCCCCATGCACATAAGGGACGATCTTTGCACAACAGGACCTGAACTGGAAAATTTTGAATTTCCTTTTTGAGTCTCGCTATATACGCAGCATGCATGTTTATACCTTACTCATCTTCGCTCTATGCTTTTAATGAGATTTCTCGGAGAATATTTAGACCGTCTAATGTTTCTGAATCTAACACTTTTGTGTTTTTTTCTGGAGTTAATCACATTTTCCATTTTTATTAAGTCTTCAGGATTCCATGAAAGCATCAGAGGTGCAAATATTTTAAAAATAATATGAAAACTTGCGGTTAAGCCGTCTTGAGTTTCGTTAAGAAATTACTCCTATTAGATCTCTAATCATATCAAAAACTAGCGGATTTAATAAGGAATTCAAAGTAGTTATCTGTTTAGGGATGTACATACGTTATAGTATAACCATGAAGTGTTGGGCAGAATTGGTAATGCGTTGCACCCAAGATCCTAATTACAAAAATCCACGTTTGTTCTAACCTTAGTTGCGCCACTTATTCGCGAAGATTTCTGTCATTTTGCACCATAACTCTCTCTCGGAGAAGAAGTTTGACGAAAAGTAAAGTAGAAACTTACTCCATTGATTCCAAGAATTTTTTTTTTCTAAAAAATCGTATCTCTGAACAGCTTCAATCCTAATTTGACCTTGATCCTTGAATTTTTCTATGCCACGGATCTGATTCACAAGAAAATGTTTGGCGCGAGTGGGGTTCGAACCCACGAGGACGTACGTCCATTGGAACTTAAGTCCAACGCCTTAACCACTCGGCCATCGCGCCATATATCTTTTGTTTCGTATCGTTCCTTATTAGGTTCCTAAATTGGTATTTCCAAAGCATCCATAAAAATGAAATTTTAATTTATGTTAGATCCAAATTTAACAGTCTTAACACGGAATTCCACTTCCCCTTTCCACTAATTTATTATTTAATTTTTTTTCTCGAGGCTACATGTCTTTTATAACATATAACAACTTTCCTCCGAATAGTACTCTGATGGAAACTGGATCGAATAATTGACGCGAATTTTAATAATTGATTGAATTAATTTGGCGCGATTGGGGTTCGAACCCACGAGGACTTACGTCCATTGGAACTTAAGTCCAACGCCTTAACCACTCGGCCATCGCGCCACATTTATCAAAAATTTTACATCTCTAAATCGATAATTGCTCAGAATTTGCAACATCATACACTGATGCTCAAATATACAAGACTTCATAACAACTGAAGTTCGAGTATAGGGTGAATTTTGACCGTTGGGATCTATGTACACGATTAATAAATCAGGCGCAGTTTTTCACTTTATTTTTAGGACTTTAAGAGAAATAAGACCTCAAGAGAGAGAGAGAGAGAGAGAGAGAGAGAGAGAGAGAGAGAGAGAGAGAGAGAGAGAGAGAGAGAGAGGGAGAGAGAGCCCAGCACAATGTAGAACCACAGAGGTGAAATGCAGAGCAACATTAAAGGATTGAGAAAGCGGAGGTCATTTCAAGATCCTACGAAGCCAACGATTAAAGGCATCACCCCACGAATCTGAGGTGGTACGGATTTCAGGTGGAGTATTCGTATACGGGGTGGGAGACTATGGAGAGGGGGTGATTCCATCCACTTCTTCCTAATTGCCGCAAAAAACAGCCCGGAAGATGCGGAGCCGTACAAGGCTGGCGCGCTCCATTCGAACTCCCTGTACGAAATAGTGCGCCAGAACGACTGAAGCCGTATCTTCCGGGCCGTTTTTTTACGGCAACTAGGAAGAAATGGATGGAATCACCCCCCTCTCTATAGTCTCCCATCCCGTATACGAATACTCCACCTGAAATCCGTACCACCTCAGATTCGTGGAGTGATGCCTTTAAATAGTGGAGCTTTCAGACAAGTCATATTTTCTGCATCTTACAAAACAGAGCATCAAGATAACTGGGCCAATACCACTGTGCAAACTCGTAATTCAGAGAGACTCTAGAAACTCGTACAGGAGTAAGGTGGCAATTTTTATAAAACTCCATGCATATGTAATTGAATTTTTATAAAACCCCATGCATAAGTATGCAAAAGTATAAAATAGGAATAATACTCTTCTGGAAGAATTTGAAATATTGAAAATGTTAAGAATAACAAAAAAAAAGAACTAAAATTGAAATAAATTAATACTTAATAAAAGAAATATTAAATATGTACCTGGTCTTCATCACAAGGACCTGATCCCGTTCGATATGTTGTACTGTGAACCGTAGCGCCGTATACGTAATTAATCGCATTGTTTCGATAGAAACAGTGCTGAGCAGTACAGAAAGTGCGGTCAGCGCCGGTGGTTCATTGTGTACAATCAGCTGTTTTCGTTCTGGATCAATTGAACTCAACAATCTGGCAAGCATACTTCCACCACAACAAGGTGAACTGTGCAACATGACAACTCGTCCTGCAAAACTCGAATGATACGGTATGAATGTAAAGAAAGGACCCCACCTAAATCTACTTAAACGGCTGTGCGGGCGGCCGCGTCGCGGCAGGCTGACTCGCCGCAGTGACTGTTGCACCTTGGGCTCCATCGCATGTGTGAGTAGGGTCCACGGTGGCGAACATTTCTTTTGAACTCCCCACGAAGATAGAAGATCCTCAAGCTCTATCAAAGCAATAAAGAAAATCTTCCATCCAGTATTTGTGAAATTTCCACAGCCAAGGTTGGCTGTTCTCTTCGAATCTACGCCACTTTACGCTCTGCTAAAGATTCTTCTCTGAATGTTCCCTCTAAAACTAGTGTACGAGTATAGTCAGCAATATAACCTTCCTTATATGTATGCAGACGGAAAACTTTGAAAAAAGGACACCGTTGCTTAGAACCAATTGAACCAATTGAGGAGTTCCTACGCTAAAGAGTTTCGGGGGCAATTCTGCTCAGGTCAGGGGAAAATCTCAAGAATCTCTGAGAGCCTCCTTCTTTGCCGGCTGTTTTCATGGATCTAAATTCTCATGATTGGTTCTTATAAACTTGCACGGATCTTAGTGCTTAACTAGTGTTAAAGATTGAAATCATAATACTAATTCATTTATCTATCAATTTTCGCAAAGTCTTCCAGATACAATTTAATGTCCATTTAAAATAAGATACTCTCAGAGATTCTCGAGCCTTCTATTTGTGTCAACGCCGAACATCTCTTCTATTCAGTTCGTTTTAGATGGCACATCCTCGAATCGCTGCAGAAACATGCTTGTACATAGGAGAAAAATATGGATAGCCGTTCAGTATGTACCTGTCAGACTGATGCACAGTTCAGTTTCACATATTTACATTTTTTCTAAAGAAAGGCAAAAAAGATACGTAGGAAAGAAAAGTATTTCCATGAGCGAGGTTGAATGGATGACTACAAGTTTGACTACAAACAGATGATTTTTGGATGTAGCAAAGAACGATATTAATAGATGACATTATTTATCACCAGATCACATATTGAGCTGTGCAGGCTGAAAATTGCGGCGGCAAGACTTACTGAAGTTTCTGTCAAGCTCACCTCTGTGCTAGCACAAGTCATAATGTCACGTTCTGACCAACACTGGCAGCTGTACAGATATTTCCAAAAGTAACCTATGATGTTGTGTGGAAGACATTAGATTAACGTTATTAGGTATTGAATACACATCTATGCTCACAGTACAGGAAGTACTTCTAGAAGCAACAGCTTAGTGAACCTGTGCTTGGTAACAGTAAACTGCAGATGCGGTCACGACCCCTACGCTCGCTATTTAAGTCGCAAACAGCTGCATTTGAATCAAAACGAATTCGCAGCATGGCAACCTGGTTTAGAGGCATCACTCACGAATCTGAAGTGGTGCTGATTTCAGGTGGAGTATTCGTATACGGGATAATAGATTATGGAGAGAGGTGTGGTGGAGTGGGTTTTTAATTGCAGCAAAAAACGGCTCGGAAGATACGGATTCCGGCACGCTATTTTCTATAAGAAGTTCCATTGGAGCGCGCCAGCTTTGTGCTCGGGCCGTATCTTCCGGGCCGTTTTTACGGCAATTAGGATGAAATGGACGGATCACCTCCCATATAATCCACGAACTACTAAATTGTTCTGGAGAATCAGTCACAACCACTGGAGTTTTGTGATGTAAGGTGATCCTAAATTTGTAACCGTAATAGAACCAGAAGAAAACCTCACATGAACTGTAAGAGAAGAATGCATCTAGTAGCTCAAATTACGTATTTAAACTTTACTTTGAAAACGGAATATTCCAGCTTTCAAAAGTAACGGGAATGAGGATTACCGTTATTCTGTAGCTTTTTGCGTCCCAAGCTCTTTTGTAACCTAATGCATTTCCAGACAGAGGGGTGTTCTGCATCTGTTACCTCTTGGAAGAAAAATAGTTCATTTGATAATATTTCCAAACTTCCTGAAGACACCTACCACCTAAAACATAATATCCAGACGAAACTCGCTTCCCATCTCTTATTAGAGCACCACCCAGAATGACATGGGCTTTTATTATAGCTACATTGTTCGTTAATTTATTCCGTTAATTCGACGACTCACACCGCTCTTCTTTGAGGAAATAATGTTTATAACAGTACAGTTCTTTGTGTATGTCTCTATGTCTCTATAGAAGAGGAACTGAGACGGCTGTCTGCGTCTCCATGAACGACTGGAGCGTGGCCTCGTCGAGGTAAGTTCGCGTATCCTCGGCATATCCGTTGGACACGTAATGTCACGGAGGAATTCGCACGGAACTCTCCGGGACCCTTTTTGATAAGATTTCTGAACCTCCCGAAGGTAATATCCAGGAACCGCCCGCGCAACCGTGTAAGTAGATTTAAGTGATTTAATTTTTAAGACTGTGAAAAAGCTCAGATGATGTTATTCATACCTCTGGAAGGAGCTACAGATGATCGCACTTCGTCCATGAATCTGCTAATATCCATGCGAGCAACGCGATCGCATGACGAATACAGAAGAGGTGGGAGTCGCGGCACATGAACATCCAGTAAATTTATCCCGGCCGGAACTCGAACAAAATACACGTATCGATCTGTTATGGTATAGATCATCCAACTGAAAGTGAATGTCACACAGACATTTCGTAATGTCAATTTGAAAAAAAAAAGTTCTAAACGGATACCTAACATCCTTGAGGTCATTTATACTTCCGAACCCGTCATTAAACAATAGAAAATCGTATTCTTGCGCTATTTCTGTTGAATCTAATCGATACCTGTAAATAGAGGGACCGTAAGATGCAGAGAGAAGATGGACTCGTGACCCGTGTTGATAATTATTTCTCAGTTAACAAGAGTACATAGATCTGTGTGCTTAGAGCAACGAATACTGTAAGGATAGATCAATGAAGGTCCACTGAAATCTGACCTGTTGCAAATATGCGCTGATCTGTTTGGATTTGTTTCACATTTGAAACTAAAAGATTTCTAAGCCTCTAAGAAAAGTTGGAGAAAATTTCAGATTTCAAATTAAACGTGAGAATAAACTGTCAACTAAAAATTTTATCTAATTTTATTCCTCCATTTTAAGAAGCTCCACTACTGGTTTGATTGGTTATCACTGTTTGATTTGGAAACATTTCAGGATAATAGAGTATTCGTCTCTATTCCATTCCGAATTATTGAATCTGTCATTGCGATGGAATTCGACCGCGTCAATTTCTACGACACACTTTTTCTTTTTCTCCTTGGTTTTGTTTTTTTTTCAGCAAAAATAGGTTCTGGTTAGGTGTAATTAAGTTAGAATAATGTTTAGCTCTTAGCTCATGAGGTCGAGGACAGTTCGACACCTCTTTAATACATGTGCTAGATGGATAGAATGTTCACGGAAGTTCTAAACATCTTTAGAAAAACCTTTGAATTCAACAAATTCTCACCTTGTTAATATATTGAAAAATTCTACATTTCCATATTGTTCTTGCTGTGAAAGCCTCCGCACCAATGTGTACAAATCAGATTCTAGTAATACTATAGCGCGAATCATTCGATAAATTGCATATAGAAGTAATTGAAGTGGTATCAATAAGTACGGATCAATGGAGAACATTCTGGAAAAACAAAAGAACAAATTCTGCTAACAGCAATGACAAGGAAAAGCGCTGCCGAAAGAGTCTCAGCGACAAATCACATCAAGTGCAGAATGGTTAGGAAAACAATCACCCATACAATAAAAAATCTTAAAAATGAAATAGGAATGGAAATTAGTGGAGAAAAAGGAGAAAAGAAAACAGAAAAAGAGGAAAGGAAGAGGATTTGGTGTGAACTTAATGTTTAAGTAGCGTTTTTAATGTACTAAAATTAGTTGTGCAAACTTTTCCAGAGAAATCTACGGCGAATCCATGAAACCTTGTAGAAAGAATCCAGACCGCTTGTAATTATATTCGCATACATGTGTAGTTAATAAGCGTCATAGAAAAATTAACCCTCGACGATGGATTCCTCTTCACGGTGGATTCGGTTACATCAGTCTGTTTTTTTAGCGAAAAACAAAAAAAAAAATGCTGTGTAAATGCATTGTAAACGTGAGTCAGACATTAAAAATTGCAAACTACATCTAAAAGGATTTCAATTTTCAGTCAGATGAACAATTATATGTGACCATCTTCGAAATTCAATTACGCTGAGAAAAGTAACATTTTATAATTAAAGGTGGATAAAAATGGGAAGCAGCCGATTGTAATAATTAAAAAAAAAATTTCAGCACTTCATATTAATTGCACTTTCTAGGCTACTGACTATTATCGATTATTTTTCTCAGAAATGTATTTATGAATTTGTCTCTTGCTCAAAAATTGTTTAACCAGCGCTGAATTGCAGAATTTCCTCGAATTATATAATTCTGATTCGTACTGATGTACAGTACAGTGCTGTCAGCTAAAAAGTCACTGGTTTTGAGTGGCAATTATCGCAAAAAAAAACAATTTATTTGCAAAGAATTAGTTTTCTGCTAATTCTCCACCCTTTTCCACTAGTCATAAGTGAATGAAGGAATGTGAAAAATATTCAAAGAAAACAAGAAAAGGAAATCACTGATCAAAAAGAAAGAAATTGCGAGAAACATGAAGTGAAAGATTAGTTGTGAAGACATTTACGATGTCACACACAATCCTCGAACACAAAAGCGCTTAAAATAAATAAAAAAAGTAACGAGAGGAAGAGGAGGAGAGCACATAATTGGCTGGTACGATGTGCTAATTAAAATATTCTAAAGAAGAATTTCGAATATGTAGCTAAGCTGACGCTCGCTCAGAGTTATGTATTTTCTCTGCCTCCTCATACAGTACAGAGAATGGAAATTTCGGACCAACATATGATGTGGGGTACCAAAATGCTCTAAATAACCTCCTAATTATGGATGTAATGAACATTTTGTATAATTCCGAGAAATAGGCGGAAATCCTATGAACGCCCCTTCCTTCCATGGAGATGTATCTGCGGGATATCCCAATGGCAGGATTGCGGAGGTGTGAAAGTAATTAACGGGGCTTGAGGAAACTTTGCCCGTTTTCGGGCCACACATTTGTCAAAAGTAAATTCTCGAAGCATATTTGAAATCAGTAGCTCATTCATTTTTGAATGGTACTTTCAAAATTTAATTTTGACCACTTCCAAGAATTCCGACGGTTTGGATTAATCCGTCAGCGACGGATTTTGGGACACAAGTCAGTAGCGGTTTTGTAGACAGCACTATGTACAGTGAGATCAGTAATTCTTCGACAGAAGGCGAAAAGTATTTTCAGCTGTCGGTTTCAGAAGTTCTAGTCGAGATCACCACATCCAAAATTTGAAAAACGTTCTACTCACTTTAATCTAAAAAAAAAAGAATGTATGAAGTACCTTATTATTTTTGAAATGACCCATTAATATCTATAACATGTATACATCATTTAAATGAACGCTCGACAAAAGCTATAACATGGGACCGAGTTCACAAAATACAAGAAATAAAGCAGTATGTACAGTAGTGTTGAATTCATTGCACACAATCAGCTTACGGTGTGAAAAAATCCAAAAATTCATCCTGTAGTGGTAATAAGAGAGAGAAAAGAAGAGAAAAGAACCTAAAAGAGAGAGAGAGCAGAGAAGAAAAGGACCTAAAATTAAGAAAATCAAAAGAGATAGTCTAGAATAGATGTAAATGATCACTTTATGTAGTCCTCACCACAGAAGCTCTACAAAATTTCCGCTGCGAACAGGATTCGAACCTGTGTGGGCAGATCCCCAATTGATTTCTAGTCAATCTCCTTAACCATCGCTGCCTGAGCTGTAGTTCACTTACTGCTTTGATAATAAATTGAAAAATTCAAAGTATCTTCCACATCTTCTCAGCGATTCATCTAAATATCGTGTTCTCTCCATCAATCACATCTAAATCATCTACTGCTACCGTATTTAGGATGGTTTTAACTAGTACCTCAAAAGCAAGGAATATCACATTCAATCAATGTACATGTAATCTTCCGAGAAAATCTTCACATTCACAAGAAGTGGGTAAGTTCCACTTTCACTAGTGCTATTCGTTAGTAGAAATTATCCTAATGAATATGCATGAGTCGTACATGTATTTAGTCGGCGACACTTATGTTTACTCGAACGACAGCGACGCAGCGATTGCTTGCACATGTTTCTTGCACACATACACACTCTCCCTTTACCTACTATGCCGATGACATTTGTTCGGATAAATGGAAGTATCGACAGGCAAATATTCACAGTTCACAGTCAACCGCATCCGTTCAACACTTAAATAAATTTCTTAGAATCGGGGTGGCGGATAGCGCAGTCGGTAAGAGGTTCGGTTGCAATTGCACGGTAGATTTTTCAAAACTGACATGCGATCATACGAAACTAATAATAATAATAATAAATAGTAATAATAATAATAACGAAACGCCATACGAAACTTTTCATCCATTCGATGTTGAAAAATTGACTCCAGACTTGTCTTGTGGGATAAAACCGCTGACCCGACGCATCGGTTGTTTTCTGAGAGTCGTTGTATACATTAGAAATGCGTTCATAAATCCCTGTGGATTCTGAATTAAAGCGGAACGAGTCCCCCGAATGATTGAGCAACACCTGCACCTTATCCTCTTATCCTTTACCGCTTCAAGGAATTCGCATAAAGCAGCACATGAAACAATAGAAGCATGTCTTTAAAATAATGTAGTAAACCGTAGGCAAGTATGATTAATAGATTGATAAAAGGTAAAGTGCACGGCGTGGATCAGTCCCTGACGGATGCGCCTAGGTGTTTGACATCGTCTCAGAATCGTTTGAGGTTTATGAACGCGTGTGCAACGTTCTAATCACTTACGGAGCGATGTGTCAAGTCAGTGTTTTTTATCCTCCTAGACATGTCTGATACGATTCTATATCGATTCCAAAGGAATGAAAATGCTTGGTTGGCATTGGGGCGGTTTCGAACCAACGATCGATCGTGCAGCTACAGTGGCAGCTCTTACCGATTGTGCTATACGCGCTATACTAGATTGATAGAGTTAATAATTGATAATCATAGAGTTAAAAATTGATAATTAAGCACAGGATTCAAATCAAATTGTGTGTAGTGGGAAATACAATGAATAGAGACAGAAATCATTGCAGTAGCGCTATAGATTTATGAACGGATGCAGAGTTCTCCTGTAAATATTTGAGCACAAACAATGACATGTGAAAGCAGTTGATTCCAATGATCAGGGAGATTTCTCTGCAATTAATGGTTTTTTAATGGATTTATAAATGGTACAAAATTTTAGAATAAGTGGAAAAAAATGCAGCACCAATCTTCTACAAATAATTGCCGATCAAGTCGTAAAAGAAGAAAACTTTGAAGAATCCAGTGAATAAGCAACTATGTCCAGGAGCGGCTGACGAAGGCGTTCATGTTCTGTTGTTCCTCTATGCAGTAAAGAAGCAAGTATTCATTCATTATAACAAGCCTGAAGCCTCTAAATCTACTTGGACAGTGTACACTTTTGATTGTCAGAATGAGTGACGTTTCTAAGCTGCAGAGGAGCGAAAAAAACATTGGAGGAGCACGAAGATATTGTTCCCTCTTCACAAGTAGAAAAAAATTACAAGAGTAGACGACTCGCTTTTTGATACTTCTCAGTCTTAGTTGCTTTGTGTCAATTTGGTGTCATGAAATAATCCTCACATTTGATGTTTTCAAAGGAAATAGAAATCTTAGGTTAATATGTAAGCGTCATCGAAAAATCAACCCTCGACGATGGATTCCTCTTCACGGTGGATTCGGTTGCACCAGACCGTTTTTTTAGAAAAGAACAAAAAAATGCTGTGTAAATGCATTGTAAACGTGAGTCAGACTTCAAAAATTGCAAACTACATTCAAAGGATTTCAATCAGATGAACAATTATATGTGCTCATCTTCGAAATTCAACTACTTTGAGAAAAGTAACACTTCATAATTAAAGGTGGGTAAAAATGGGAAGCAGTCGTTTGTAATAATTAAAAAAAGAATTTCAGCACTTCATATCAATTGCACTTTCTAGGCTACTGACTATTATCAATTTTTCCTCTCAGAAATACATTTATGAATTTTTCTCTTGTTTGTCTCTTGTCGCATCAGAAAAATCAGAAATCAGACCCTTTCCAAGTTAGTTTTATTCCCCGGAACTACAGTAAATCTTCTGGTTTTTAGGATCGTCTTCAAGATTTGGGACTTTTTTCTTTTACGTCTCCCCTTTGCGCAACGAGTGGTTTCCATTTGTGTGACTTCTAGACCTGACGTTAATGGACATTCGATGCGGATAGCGTGAGACTATGTTGATTTATTGCTGAAACTTGAGAATGTGTAAGAAATCATTATATCAGTAGAATTTTTTTTAAATATTGGATTGCCGTAGGCAGTAAAAAAATATGAAAACGCAGATATTTGTAAGGAAACTTTCAAAATTCAAAACCTGAGGACAAAGAGGACATTGGTGGGATTCGGAAATAGCAAGAATGAGGAGATCTCAATACCGTAAGCAGCTTTCAATTGAAGAATGAGAATAATAAACAAATCATGCATTCTATTTATGCCATCACCTTTTTTAGATCAAAGTGAAGTGGTATTTGCTATCGTTTATCTTCAGAAAACCAAAAAAAAAAATTCAAACAAAAAATTATGAAGGTAAAAAAAAACAGCGGTAAACATCAGATCACCACCCAAATAATATTTACGAATAACAGAAAATTCGATGGAAAATAATTTAGACATTCATATGCTTATGCATGAGATGCACTCAATCTTTTTCACGTTAAATTAATGTGTTAGGAAAATAAAGGAAATTACTAAACGTCGCCAGAAAAAAATCCTTACCGCATCGTGTATATCAGACGGATAAATGAGGTGATAGAAATGTGCGATAGTCCGCGTGTGAATGTGTGGAATTGTGCAAATTGTGCACGATTCGAGCGCAAAACAGCTGACCTCGCTCGATGGATGATTGTTTGTTTCGTGATCAACACGTGCACAAGGTGTGAAAATAATGAAACGTTCCTGAACCATCGATTCGAATCGAAATGATCTACATTTCCTAAAAATCCGTCAGGATCGCGAAAGAACAGCACAAATGACAGCTGCATAGGAGAAGCTGCATTCCTACGAGAAACTGTAGGGGTCGATGGAGTCCATTAGGTTGTTTTGTGAGCTTCTTTCTTACTTTTCCAATTTTTTTCTTAATTTAACAATAAAGACATACCAATCAGCAATACAAAAGTCAGCAATATACATAGTAATAAATAGCCTTCGTTCATCGATGTCATATTGTACATTTTTTTGGCCTTGGACTTAGTTTATTGTTCACTAAAATGTTGACGACCGTCAAATGTGAACGTGAAATTATGGGACGACTTAACATTATGTATGTACGGTAATGTAATTCGTTCCGACTAAAAAAACCTCCCTAAATAGCAGAGTTTAGTCTTCCTTAGTGTTTATATGTGATAAAATATAAAAGATGTATAAATAAATGAAAAACATAAATTTATAAAAGTGTTTATATTTTTGTGCGAATTATTCTTTATTGCTTATTTGAAAGAAAACTCATAACTGTGCCATTCAACTGAAAACATAAACAAATAACCGGGGAGATCGCTAGAATTTCGCCAAATTATAAAGTTATTATTATTACATGCAGAAACGATGCAAGCACCTACAACACCGCCAGCAACTTCTGTCCCAAAATCCGTCGCCGACGGATTAATTCGTCACAAAGCGCCGGAATTCTTCCGAGTGGACAAAATTCAATTTTGAAAATACCATTCGAAAGCAAATGAGCTACTGATTCCAAACAAACGTCAAAAATTTAGTTTTGACAAATGACAAAACAAAAACAAATGACAAAAATGTGGTCTGTATGTTACTCATCACGAACGTGTTACTGATTCGATTGGAATAATGCGGAACACACGAAGAGTATATTCTCAAAGGAGAAAGTGTATAAGTTCCGCGGACGCGTAGCGGTCGCACATATAAATATAAGTAGTTGACGACAGATGTCTAGCTGATTTTTCATAAAGAAGTTTTGCTGCATCAGCTACGCACTGCACAAATTTAAAAGGATAAAATATGAAAATAAATAGTTTTCTTTCTAAGGTTTCCTAGGATTTCAATGTTGTCATTTTTCTACTTTTAAAATTAAAACTATTCCTTGTGTAACACTTGTATTCGTTCGCAGTCGCACCTACAACCGTCGCTAACCGACGATTTTCTATTTTTCGTTCTTCAAACACCGAAAGCACAGTCGAACGTGGAGAAGAAACGTGAACCTAAGCTGAGGCTTAGGTCGGGGGTTTTAAGACGTCATGATTTTGGAAAAAAAACTTTGAAGAGCTGAACTCCCCGCGAATAATGGAAAATTTATCCTTTGTGATTTTTTGGTAGCTGTTATGACTGATGGTTAGGAAAGTCTTCAGAAGCTTTTTTCCCTACCGATGACATCTACGTGAGCAGTAGCAATTGAGTTCGACTTTGGTCCGCAAGTAGTAATTGTTGGGAACCAAATATTTTTCAGGCATATCATGGAAATTTAAAGCAGTTGGGCTATTCGTAGATCTTTTTTTGTGAATTTTGCCCGAATTGTGTTCTGACATTTTGCTTGAACCTGTATGTACTTCATAATAGAATCATCGTCTCTCATACACGTCTCATGTGAGGCAACGTTGACGTGAATGAAAAAGTTCGAGCTCGGAACGCAGCCGCGGAAATGTTTCGTGAGACGAATCTTTACATTTCGAGGACGAAGAGCTGTTGCAAAAATTGTGAGCATTTTGAAAAATGATATCTGAGCAACGATATTCCGTCAATTTGTCATCGCTTGTGCTAGAAATTCCAATCAAAAAATTACGTCCTCAAATTCTTTCTCAGCGCTTCCCTTCAAAAACAAAATTTGAGGATGACTGGCCGAAATTCCGAGACGTTTTTTAGGGCTACAAAAAAAAGAGGACTACACTTACATGTACTCCCCAAGAAAACGTCAATCACTGTTGCTCGCCGTTTTCCTGCAGAACTTCCAAATGAAATAACTATTTTTACAGCGATAGAGAATAAAATTATGAAAAAAAGAGAAATAGATAAAAATAGCCGCTGTAGGAATTTTCAGCAAGTTAATAAATTTGATAAATTAGAAACTCTTATCCTAATTTAAGGAAATTCGATAGGGTCTTTCTTTTTCCGGAGAACACAGATTTTTTTTTAATGGGGAGAGCAGCATACGAAGAATTGTAAGGCATAACGGGTGTTTAATGGTTCATGAGTGCTTAACGTCAGCGAAAACCCAGAAGAAAAATTTTTCAACCAGATTCTACTCTCTATAAATTTATGTTCACATGTAGAGCAGTTTTTTTCCTCAAAAAATAGCCCAAAAAATCAGGAAAAGTAGGGCCAAGATAAGTTTATTTTGATTCAAAATCTATCACACCTTTGAAATGTGGCATTTTTAATGTGCAAAGATGAATCGTATCGTAGCATCCTTAATTACGCAACATCATGGGATCCCGGATGATAAACAAGTAAACAATCCAACTATTCAGGAACGTATTTTTCTTATGCTCCTTCTTTATTAGAAAATATTAATTTGAAAAATTTCCAAGCAACTGAGGTTAAAGTCAGATTAGCATCTGCCAATGTACAATCTTCTTTCTATCGAATGAAATAAAAATGACTATGCTCATAAAAAGAGAATATAATTCATCGTTTCCAGAGAAAAGAGAAGAAGAAAAAAGAGAAGGAGAGAAAACTAAAAATTTGGGAATAAAGACAGAAAACAATAAGACATCAGAACCTACTCAACTCAACTAATTTCAGAGAGAACGTCCTCGAAATCCATATTTTTTCCAGAAAATTGAAAAAATTAGAACACGAATCCTTCACGGTGAGTTTCAACAGTTTTTGTAAAGAGATGAAGAAAGTATCGTGTGTGACAATGAAAGTTATACACTTCAAAAAAAAAGAAAAAATGGGAAAATCAACCACTAACTGAAGCTTTAGAAAAATTTCGAGTTCAATTAGGCGTTGGTAAGACTTCATTATCCATGAAATTGGATCAATTTGAAGCCTTCCCTTAATGCCTATGTACATATTTTTGATACAGCCTAGAAATTCCCTCATTCGCATGCAATGAGGGGACGTCTTTATAGATCCTTTAATATTGTTCAAAAGAGGTTCGGTTTGCGATGTGCAGCACGGGAGAGCACGTGAGCGTCACGAAAAAATTCCTATATGCGGAGATTATTAATTCAAAAGCACCTCTTTGGAGGAGGAGGACGACGATCTTACTGTAGTTCGAAAAACGAACGCCACGTAATGCAGCTGGGATGAGTTCTAGGTGTTTTTCGAATCTGCTGCTGCTCTCAATAAAAATTCTGGGAGACACAGAGCAGAGCAGAGTTAGTTAGTGTTAGCAGAGTTGCTTAAAATGGGATCCTAACGCTTTTACGGATTCAAAGTCCTAATTAACTTCGGCGTTAATGGTATTTTTCTAATTTTCTCAGTTCCATCATATCTAAGTATGCCATGAACAAATTTTCAGCTAATCCGCTGCCCTAAAATAATCGATCAAATGGGTAAAATCGATAATCGATGTCAGTAAATCGTTAACAATCCATAACGTAATAGTACAGTGATACAAGTGAGAGACAAATATTTAATTAATGCCAGAAAATATAGAAAAAAACAATCTTCCACCAAAAGTGATTACAGTAGTGCGAGTCGGAAATATTTGCAAAAAAAAGTACAAAATAACTATTGCTCTGCAAATAATGTATTGTATTTATGCAATGTTTCGAAATTTTCACAAGGATTCACTGTAAATTTAGGTTTTTAGCTCGAAATTAACTAAGAATTTTTGTCCGCTTAGACGAATGAATAAACATTTCATTGCTGCAATTTTAAAGTGCAAAAACTCTAAGTTTTCAGCATTAAGAATTCTTCCTAATAATCTGACTCCTTACGAGTTAACTACGCTTTCAAAGCGAAGAGATTCCATGTGAGGAATTCGTGCTGATTTCACACCCAGAAAAGGACATTCACTCTAAAAACATCCATTTCTTTCTTACGCAAAAACGAAATTCTCTTTATTCGAATTTCTCCTTTTTTTCTGATTTTCTGGTATACGGTAACACTTAAATTGCCTCTTTCTGAGTCTGGGAAGAGAAAAAAAATGCAGCTTTAGCCTTGAAGTGCAGGAAAAATCGAACAAACTCGAGCTCATCAATCACCACTCATCGCCCATATTTCCACTCCTCTCTCAGGACGAAAATACTACGTCATTCTAGGAGAGCGTTAGAGGTGCAAACAAGAAAAAATTTCAGTGTCGAAAATAAAAAGCCATGCACATTCAGCATTCGTGTTGTCTAATAGACAAAAAAATCGGAATCGAAGAAGGTTTTTCTCTATTAAAACCCTATATATCAACTCGATCATCATTTTGTTTGGAGGTTGATCCTGAATTTCGGAGCGGCATGGATGAATAGATTGAATTGATCGCAAGCAAAGCTCAGGATTCATAGAATATAACGGCACGTAATCAGAATTTTCGATCAAAAATCATAGCGCACCTCAATCCGTCTGAAAACTTGAAAAAGCGCCCAAATTGAATTTTTTGTTCAGCTACGGGACCATAAGGCCTGTTTTTATAGCAATGATTATGGTTTTTTTTGTTGTTTTCTAAATGTGGGGGAATTTCGCCAACGTGAAATTTACGACTAATTTAAATGTTCAAACAATGTTCCCAAAGTCGTGATTTCTTTTTGTATGGAATGTTGTGCTGGACAAGCGATCCATAATCCCGTAATTGCAAAGATATTCCTTATATTCGTAGATCTCTTATATTTTCTGCCAGAATAACAGATTTTTTTCATAGATTTGATAAAAAGACAGCTTATTTAGGACATACATAACCTTTATCACATGGCTTTCTGTATTTATATATTTAAAAAAAATAAAAATAAAATAAAATAATAATAAATAATGATAAAAATTGTGAGGCCACCTCCACAAACTTCTCAATGTTGTTACACAATGAACGCAATGCCGCAGGCGATGTTCCCTGCTGTGCTGACAACTAATAAATAAACAAGAATGATGTAACGTTCGCAAAAATAACGACAGAAAGCAAAGTGAAAAGTGAAAATGCAGTAAGGAACAATGAAACTTCTTTCGTTCAGTATAACCAACAAGTAAAATTTTGTTTTCCCAAAAAAGTGTTTCTTTGATTTTTTGAATGAGAAGTAAAAGAAAAGAAAGTAAAATAGAAAATGAAAAAATAAAATTAGTTGCTATATTGAAGAAAATTGACCTCAGTTGTCATGATCGCTGCACTCAGGGAAAAGTTGCTTAGCTCGGATTTAACTTCAGCTTAAAGTTATATCTTAAATTCGTGATGCGATAAAAGATTCGTGTGTTTTTAGGAACCTCAAAATATCCCACTACTATTCTAAGTCAAGAGAATCCAGGAATTGTTTGTGAACCGAAATTTCCTCCGGAAAAGACGGGAAGAATCACGTACTCTCTAAAAATTCAACACCATTTTGAAACTTTTGGGCCAAAGCTGATCGGCTAAGATAGACCTAACACGGAGAGTACAAAATGATCGAAATCTAAAACGCTGTTCCACATAACAAATAATACGGTAGCACATTTAAAAAATAAATTAAAATAAAATAAGTGTATAAATATGAATAAATTAAAAGATGAAAAAGTATCGTCACCATTTCAGAGCGGGGGATTTCGGATAAACCGATTGAAAAACCTAGGATATAAAAATTAGAGCCGAAAATTAACGGGGAGTTAATTAGTTAAGTAGGAATTAATCCGTTCTCGACTTTGTCAGTTCCTGAAAAATTCACGAGTTGGCACAACACCTACTTGCCCTTTAAAAATCGCTGCAAATGAAAACACAATGAAGCATCCACAGAGCTAAGAAGCATTTTTCAAAATATGCAAATGTTCTCCTATTTATTGATATAAAATAGAAAAATAAAACAATTGAGTGGTGGAGACATTTCACTTTTAAAGCTTAAAGTTCTCTAAACTCTAAATTCTGCAAAGTTTATTCTGACTCTAAATTCTGTTTTATTTTAGTACAAAGAGGGGGGAAACCACCAAAACCGAAAAATAAATGAGAAAACGAAGTGGGGAAAGAATTTTCGCGTATCTTTCCAATATAACATCCAGACAGTGTAGCGAACGTCGAGCAAAGCTTCGTGAAGCAAAGCGTGAAGTGAGAAAAACCATCGTTGAGAACGAGAGCCGTAAAGTAGCTTCGTAGTACATTAAAATTTCCTCAATCACCATTACAAACCGGTGAAAGAAAAGTGCAGTTCTGTAAGTGCACAACAGCTGTTCGAAGAAAACATGCGATTCGAGTGTTTTCTGGAGTTGAGAGAGTTGAATTGCTTGAATAACCAGGAAAAGCACTTAGGAACAATGGAGATCGGTGGTAGGCGAAATGAAGAGAAGAGGAGATCCGCGCTTTTCACATATGACTCCGCCGCTGTCGGATTCTTTTCTTCTGGAAAACAAGAAGCAGAAGCGTTTTTTTTTGTCTTGTCTTAAAAGTGTAGCTGCCGCGTAGCTGTAGTTTATTTTTCCTTCTCAGAAAACTGCTCTAATCGCATTTAGCGGTAAACAATTTATTTGGAACAACATAAAGTGTGCTTATAGTTGGCATTTCGATTGTCTCGCGCTCAATTATGACTGCCAAAAGGAGTTCAACAAACGACGATGAAATCCATAAGACCAAAAAAAACCAGAAAGGAGATTTGGAGGGGAATTTTAACTTTTTTTTCTGGGATTTTCAAGAAAAGGAAAAGTCAGAGAAACTGTCAATTATTTAATTTAAGGAAACGACAACAAATGAAAAGCAGTGTGAATGAAGTAAAAGGAGCAGGTTCTGGATAATTATTCTGTCGCATTATTGAATTTTTTTTCAAAGAATTTCTTTTCGCCTACACTATTACGATTACACTCTTTCAGATACTTTTCACATTTTATTTACCTTCCTTCTGTTCCGCTCCGTAACATCTATGGACTTCAGTTTTTTGGTACAGATTTGTTTCATCGCATGGAAATAATCGCAAATATTTTCTCAGAATTCGGAATTTTTTAGTGTTCACTAAGCTTTGTTCAGAATAAGTGAGGAAATATCATCGCAAAAAAACGAGTGATTTTTCAAAGCTACCAGATGAGAATTGGCTGAAAAAGCAAATAAGTTTAAAACACAAAATGTGCATTAAGAAAGACAAGAGGAAAGGGGAAAAAAGAAGGAAGAAAAACCTAGAAATTTTTCTCTCACACTCAACAACCAATTTGCTTTGAACAGATATGCACTTTTGTTTTTTTTTATATTTTTTTCCGTTAGAAAGAGAGAGAGAGAGGCCTAAGAGAGAAGGGATGATCCATCAATTCATCATTAGTCAGATAAGAAAAATAAGGTCCCATGTTCGAGCACAAGTGTCACAGTTCGCTACGAACTAATCCATAAAGAGTACCATAAAGTCATGAAGAAAACATATTTTTTCACATGCGCCATTCCACGAATTCTGTTGAAAGGACAATGGAGAGCTTTACGACTGACATCAAAGTAGTTCACTGCTGCGATGTGGGCTACTACTATCCGTGAAATCGACGAAAATCCCAGCTAGGTATGTTTTTCCTCTTCTCGCTCACTCTCGCTATCTCGTTGAAGACGTGCTAAAAACATTCGAAGGAGAGCCTCAACGCAGAGATGAGTGATGAAGTAATGAAGCGCACAGCGACGGCGAGTGTGTACGCTCAGACGAAACATCCTTCACCGACGACGGCATTAGCACACACACGAAATATCATCAGACGGAGGCGCGTCGTGTGAAGCAGCAGGCGCTTTTTCATCAGAATTCGCATACACTTCAGTGAAGATCGCCGCTGAAAGGAAGTCGTTCGGGATCGACACAAACGAAAATGGGATTGAGGATGCGCAAAATGCGACGAGCTCCTGCATAAACAGGATTTGAAAAGCGTGAACTCCTCCCACAACTACGATTTTTCAATATTGAAAGAAGAAGAAGAAAGAAATCTTAACAAAGTGAAAGTGAATAATGTTAAGGAAACAAAAATCTTACTTTCTACAGCTTTTCTTTCATTCTTTTCTCTTTTTTCGATCTAATATCATTAGAATTATGGGTGTTTCCCAGTGCTCAAGACATTCGTAGGAAAGATCACGTACGAAAAACGTCATCCAGACCTCTGGAAGTGCAAGTGGTGGAAAATGCGAAAAGATGTAATCTTGGGAAAAGCTGTGCCATTAATTCATGATATGAATGGATTTTGAGAAAAATTTCTTCGATGTCAAATTCCTTTTAGAATGATGAAGGAGAGAGTTTGACACTTCAAAAAAATCCTAAGAATCCTTATTTTTCCGCTACAGATTGATTAGAATCCGATCTGACCCTGTTTTCTTCGTGGAATCGAAATGAGCAAAACATCGATTATTTAGTTGAGAATGCAAAAAAAGAAGCGATTTTGAAAGTCCCCATTGTTTATACTTTTGATGATTGCTCATCGCCTCATTGGTGAGTCGCACACTTTCCTACGATTATTTTCCAGAATTTTCTAATCTCTCGAAGTTTTTGAACTCAAGGGATATATTATCTCCGAATAATATTACACACAGCATGGATCAGGAAAAAGAGGACATGGCCCGTCCGAGATCTCTGAAAAAAAAACACGCATTCGTCAATGACTTGAAGAGACTTCTTTAAGCAGATGTACATCTTTCACTCTTCCTGGATCAAAACGATCTACAAGTGAGAGACTCGTTCTCTAGAGATGAAGTGGAGTTAGTGAGGGTCCCATCTCGATCACAACCACCAACTTCACTGCTTTGTTTCGAGCACGTCAGCGTACGCAGCTGCACCGAGCTACGAGTGGTTTTCACTCGACTACATTTACATGTATATATTATGTTATTATTACTACATAATACATTTACAATTATAATCCGTGATTCTAATAATTTAGTCAGATATGTGTGTTATCGTACGAGTTTAATCGTCATTTACCAAACTTTTCTGAATTTGTCTTCATTTTTCACAATGGTTCTGCTCACCCGATTTCTTCAATAAAGAAATGGTTGCTGAAGCTGTCCTGATTACACTTTCGCAAACCATTTCTTTCATTTTTTCCATTTTTTCTTTCTTTTTCTTTCTTTCTTTCGTATCTTTCATAAATCTAAAACTTTAAATCAAGGACTAAACGCGCATATTCACTCTGTTCCTCGTCAATAAAAAAATTACACCGACCGAAATTTTGATGGATGATGGCTTGTTACCATCGTAAGCGCACGCAATGTTAACGTACCCATAACTTTTTTTGCGCTATCAGCTGTCCGGTTCTGTGATTAACAGCCCAGACCTCTCACCTCCTCGGAATGATTTCTTGAAAGTCTACTAGTTACTTTTCCTTCCACATCTCAGAGATTTCTAGGAGGATCATTGGCAAAACGGTGCATGTGCCATCGTTTTATTCGTTCGAGTTAGTTTATGTTGATGGGACTTGATGGGACTTTAGTTTTAGCACTAAAAGAAAAAACAACACTAAAAAAACAATAAAGAAACACCAAAAAAAGGACTTCTCAGATATAGATATTTTTCGAAGAAAACAGATATCATCTCAAAGTTATGCTCTTATCCTGCAGTTATGCAGCATCTTTTAATTTCTATACTTACGGGATCGTTCCCTTTGATCCAAAAGTTATTTTCTCTTTTCGATCGATTTTCGTCGATCAGCTGCGGAAACAACTGACAGCTGTAGAAACATGAAGACCGTCAATGCTCACTGAGTGATTTATAGCTGGATGTAAGTTTTCTGTGATTAATAAAGAATTTTCTAAACTACGCCAGCTGTCAAGCATATTCATTTCAATTTCATTATCTCATTTCAAATATGGGTAAAATATCGTCACAAATTTTTTAACTGTCGCAAAAATTCAGCTTTTCAAGTGAAGAGCAATTTGGAATTGATTTATAATGGGATATTGATAATAATACAACACTAATAGTTTATCTACGCTGATGGGATCAAATCTGCAGCTCCTGAAGGATGCCCGTAGCCTCTTTTAGGGATCGTAACTCATCCACCATTTATAGAATAACAGAAATGAAGGAATTTTATAAGACGCAGAGCGCTGTCTCTCGATGATTCTGCTTCTGTGTGATCGGTCCGGGTTAAGGGCGAATTTTTGCGCACACATAGAGACTGTGGCCGCTGTGGCGGTTACGGACAACTTGTTGACATTCACGAAATACGTCTTGGTAGAAAAAAAAACTAGACGTAAATTAATTTAAAATTTAAATTCAAAATTTGATACGGTAATTAAAAGTTTGGAAACTCGGGTTTTCTATCCACAACTGAGACGGTGTTCGAATTGGAATTAAAGGAAGAAAAGTTACACTGGAATGGTAGGTTCTCGGCTACCGAAGTCCTGAAAAAATGTGGAATAAGAAGGAGAAGCAATTTACTGTTAGTTTTCCTGAAGTACAGCGCAGCATGGCCTCGTGTCTTCTTCTAAAACCCCTTTATGTGCACCAAAGTGGACTGCAAAGTTTTCTTGAGTAACGAAGAAGAATATTAAAAGGTATGAGTGTGTATTTATTTTGGTTTCCATATGTTCTTTTCTTATTTCTCGCAGGAAGCGACGAATACATTGGAGAGACGGCTAAACCACTACGTGTTCGAACAAAGAAGTGTCTGAATAAAGGAGACCTGCGTGACTCTACGGAATAAGGTGGAGCACGGCCTCGCAACAGAACTGATTTTGACGTTAAAATAAGCATACCGGGAAACTGGGTATCCGCGGAAACCTCCACGAATAGTGTGCTACTTTTTCGAGCAGAACCAGGATTGTAACTTGTCGATAGTCAAATTGAAGCACGAGTCAAGATTGCTAACAAACTTTATTACGGCTAACGTTTCGTTGTCTCGTCAGAGCCTGGAAACTCAGATCACTTTCGCACTTCAAGAAACGGGATTATCTTCAATCTTTATTCTGGCTAACATTTCGGCGTCGTCGTCTGCTTCAGAGCTTTGGTAGCCGTAAAGCCGTGACAAATCAGCTCTACAGTTCCAAGATTTAAAATTGGGACTTTCGGCACGAATAGACGGAATAATCCACGATTATGAGCACGACCACACTTAATCCTTCTTAATTAATTAATTAATTTATTTATTACTCAATTACCATGAAAAAGGCGCGAGAAAAGTTTTGTCGTGCAGTATTGTCGAACGACACACCCAATAACGTCTGCGAGACTAGACATACGCGCCGCTCCTGTGAGCGAGCGTACTCTGCTGATGTTGTCGCTTGCGCTCGCTAGCAGAAACGGAGTGTATACCTGCTCTCGCTACTAGGTAACTCGTAGGAGGATTCGGTACGGATGCTGTTTTTCTGAAAAATTGTTGGGGGGGGGGAGGAGGGGGCAAGGCGTGATCACGACTACACTGTTGAACTCCGCCCCCAACTTAATTATATTAATCGCCGGGCTGATATTATCCTCAGACGCGATTTTCCGCATCTTTGTTGAGGTGTATCGTCTTTGAACACCTTTTCACTCTCCAACAAGAGCTTGCAAAAAAACGATCCATTAGTCGCTATTTCATTTCCTGGGGTACATGACGTCTGTTCAAGCGCCCAGCAATATCGACAGTGTCCCCAGATCTATTTCTACTATAGCTTACTTCTTTACTAGCTCAGTTCAGACTTTTCGGTTTTCGCCAACGTTGCCGTCTCCACCTTCGACTCGTAAAGGCATCAAATAGTTGATTATCGGATGATGCGCTGTGGTTCCGCTCATCTTTCACTGAACGTCGTAAGAAACGGCGTCTTCCACCTTGTGTTTTTGAAGACGGTTTAAAGGCATCACTCCACGAATCTGGAGTTGTACGGATTTCCGGTGCAGTATTCGTATACGGGGTCGTAGATTATGGGAAGGAGGGTGATTCCGTTCATTTCTCCCTAATTGCCGTAGGAAACGGGCCGGAAGATACGGCTTCGAGCGTTTCGGCGCACTATTTTCTACAAGGAGTTCGATTGGAGCGCGCCAGCCCTGTCCGGCGCCACATCTTCCGAGCCGTTTTTTACGGCAACTGGGAACAACTGGGAACGGTCGTGGTTACGTTACAGACGTGTGAACTACATAGAGAGTAAACTGTTAAACGAGGTGAGCATGGACTAGGTCCCAGTGGGAAAACAGCCACTGCCATTTTTTCGGAGCATTCCATATGAATTTTCAGCGCCATCAAGGCTTCTTTAGTTGAACTGCTTTAAATCTGAAAAATTTCGGTAAAACCTCTTAGCTGCTTGCTTCGGTTTCATATGACGCACATAATTTTATTTTTATGGATGTACATATATAGTCCACAGGTGAACAAATACCACTACATATTTGTGTTTTTTTTCTTCAAAAGTGTTCGAAACACTACTTTCATGAGGATTATGTCGAAATTTGATTTTCAAAGGCAATGCATATTTATTTCTGCAAACTCTGCAGAAAAAATAACAATCCATTGCGCAGGTGTTTCTTCTCAAAGCGAATATTTATTTACTTGATAAATTTTTATTCGCTGAGGTATCCACTACCGCTGATTTTTTCTCTCAACGATGATCACGGAAGTGATTTTGCGGGAACCCGACAAACTAGGGCCGAGAAAAATTATTTAATTGAAAGCTATGAATTCAGTTGATGAAAAGTAGGTTTCTGTGAACAATGATGGAATCAGAGAGTCACGCGTAATTCACAGAAGATTCTAGCAAAAGATTTTTTGAAGCCATTCTCAGCCTGTTAGATCTCTTTCTTTTCAGAATCCTACTAGATTTTACACGATCCAGATATTGAAAAAGTGATCGGCGGATAGAGGGCTATGTAAATACTAGATTGTGTAGAAAATATTTGCACGAAAAATATGAGAATGAATTTCGAATTATTGAAAAAAAAAGAAAAATGAAAGAAGATAGACAAGCGTAATAAAGTTTCAGGAGAGCTCTAAAAGATCCATGAAGACTGTTCTAGACCGATTAAGGAATACTATTACAAGTTATTCAAAAGATTTTCAGTCGTTTGGTGAGGGAATGATTTACCAGTGGTTCTGTTGAGAGATCAAAAAATGTTTGTGAGTTTATGAGTAGTGGTCCATACGCAGGAGCTGTGTACGTCCCAGAAAAGAAGGTCGAGAAGTGGAATAACATTTACTCAGGTGGAGGAGAATGCTGGAAGCAACACAAATGACTCATCTCCGATGAATAAAATTTAAGCCATTTCGGTGGAAGCAAAACAAAACACACATCATATTCTGGAAGAAAACATAAAAATCAATGCTTTTGGACTGCAGCAAAAGCGAAAGAAAACTGGTTTTGTAGTGCTCGGAAAAGTTGAAACGTGAAAGCGGGGTCGGATTGATGGGGGTAATCCGAGCCGTGGCTGCGTTGCGCTCTCGCTTCCCGGGTCGGTCGCTCTCGTTCTGCCGCGCTTTACTTGAGGGCTCATCACGCAGATGAGCAAACATAGCAAACAAACGATTTCTTACATCGATTCGCAGATCTGCATAGCCTACGGGTACGAAATCTTTCAGGAAGTAACCGTATTCATTAAAGGCAGTATAACACCGATGTGCTGAGGATAATCGATCCATTAGTTGTTATTCCATTGTTTGCAAAAGCTGACATCTCTCCTGAGCTGCCCATCAATGTCGACTTTCCTCAGGTGCTTTTTATCAGCTCAGCTCAGAACTTCTCGTTTTTTTAGCTTGAACTCAACACTGCTCGTACCATGTCAATAAGGACGCTGTACCGATCTACTCAGCTTGTGACCGAAGAAGCGGAGACAGCTTTCTGAGGTCACTTTTTCTTGGGGTGCGAGATTTTGATCCGTTCCATGTGTTATGCTCCGGTACATTGCATCAACTTCCGACTTCCGACCACTGCATCGACCTTCATTGTGTCATACGCTAAGTAAAAGTAACTAAGCACCTTACTTGCAAAACATTCGAGCTTCTCCATCACTATAGACGGTGTTGATCACCATCTTTGGTAATCGAGGAACTTCATCGGCGGTGAACTACACCTTGAACCCTATCTCTTCATGAGAAGATTCCAGCACTCTCAACTTCTTCACTTCACTTCTCATTTTGTGGATGAATCGTCGTGAAAAAAGCGGTGTCTTTCACGCTGTTTTTTTACAACAGCTTCAGTTGCAACGCGCCACCCGTGCGCACGCGTCGCTTCCCGTGCGAGCTGTCGACGATTAATGAGGTCGTCTTCACACCAGCCTATTCGGATAAAACCTAAGAATATGTTGCTGAGAGGACCAGAACGTATACATGAAGCAGCGTCCTAACGTTCGTCGCGGGAACTCAAGCGGGTCCCACGCCGTTTTTTTTTACGACGATCAGGGAGAGATGAGCGAAAATACCCTGGATCCCACAATGTACAACCCCGTCTCCAGATTTTTCCGTGGATTCGTGGCACTCCCCCATTGAATTTAATTCTCTCTCGCATAGCGTATAAAAAGCTGCGAAAGCACATACTACAAATAGTCATGAAAAAACGCTGAAGAGATTTACCGTAACCTCAAACCGTGTATACACAACTGCAGCAGATCTTAGTTCTCGATGGTTTCCTAGCATTTGAAGAAACTGGTCATTCCAGAGATTATGCTTGCAATGATGGAGAATTTTAAGTTTTTTTTTGCATGAGTTCGAATGTAGGGTTTGGATGTTGGCGCGCTCTTGGTTGTGCGCGCGATGTGTTTAAATAAATAAATAAAAATGAGTAGTGACCTCTAGGATGAGGTGAACGGAAACTTCATTGACGTAGTTTTTATTTCTAAGCATACACATTGGTGACAGGTTTACTGAGGACGAAAAGAAGGAGGAAGAGAAGATTACCGCAGTTTTTTTTTTTCCTTCGCATTTGGGAGGAACGTACATAAATGTAACATTTGAAAAGCGGATATCCGTGGAAAAAGAGGACATTCCCACAAATGAACTGACGATTCTTTGGCGTCTAAGGAGATCAGGAGTTTAAACAATCCTATTGAATTATGTATGCGCCAGCTTAATTGGTAGAACTCTATAAAATTTTCGAATGAGAAAAAGGATTGGAATTCAAAATTTGACGGATTTCGTCGATTGGAATTCCCAACGAGAATACATGAAAAACATTTTCTTTGGCGGAAAACGTTACTTTTCCTTAGTCTTCAATGAGTAGCGCAAACGTGGTCGGGCAGTATTCCAGTGCCTTCGAATCCTTGAAGAAAATAATATTCCTACATAGATTCTTCACTTACATACCGTAATTATAACCCTATTAAATAATCACCCAACTATCAGTCGATTTTTTTGATTTTATTGGGGTTTCCATGAACCTTTTCACTGTGACTAAAAATATCTTGGTTACGAGGATACTATTATTTGACTTTTCTGAGCAAAGTTTGTCCTGGATTTAAAGCGTTGAACACATTTTTCCGCATTTTTATAAGCATTTTATTTTCTTTCTGCATCGTCTACGGAAATTTTGTCAAAGAATACAATTTAGAAGCTAACTCTTAGAGGCAGCATACCACTAATCTGGTGTGGCACGGATTTCAGGTGGAGTATCCGTATACGGGGTCGTAGATTATGGAGACCGGGCTGGTTTCGCTCATCTCTCCCTGAATCACTGCAAGCAAGCAGCCGCCTCCAGAATGCTGTTTTGTACGATGCCTTCTATTGCAGCGCGCCACCCTTGCGCGCGTAGCGTCACTTTCTGCCTATCGGGGCGGTCCGAATTGATTTTCGACGAATCGCAGGGCGGAGACGGCGCAAGGGGTGGAGCGTTGCAGTAGATGGCGTCGTACGAAACAGCATTCTGGAGGCGGCTTTTTGCAGTGATTCAGGGAGAGATGAGCGGAACTACCCCGTCTCCGTAATCTACGACCCCGTATACGGATACTCCACCTGAAATCCGCACCACCTCAGATTCGTGGTATGCTGCCTTTAACATTATACACTCACTATTGGATTTCTGGAAGTACATAGTGACTGAATTAGAGCTCTGTTTCATGGAAACTTGATTTGCCTCCTCTAAATCTCTGCAGAAAAAGACTAAGGGGTCCTTAATCGTTAGTACTATTAAAGGAAAGGGATTTTCGTGCAGTAATCCACTAATTCTTACGTGATAGGCGTAGCCGTGATGATATTTATGTACATGCTCTCAGAACTCAATCGAGTGCTCTTCTGTGTGCTTTAGCGTTATTCTCACGGACACTTGATTTCGCTGCGGGAAGAATGGCACTAGACGTCAGGGAGCTCCTATAGTCCAGATCAAACACCATAGTCATTATACTCAAACAGGAAGATAGTCCTTCTTAGAAGGAGCGTATCACGAAGCTTTGCGATGTCCGTGAATATAGCAAATAGAAGGGGCCGTAATTCGCAAGTAGAAGTGTAACTAATCTGGCTCAATTCTCCCTAATAATCCAGAAAAAGGGCCGTGGAAAAGTCATCTGTGATCACCATTACCCAGCGATGCAACTTATTTAATTATTTAATTATTCACAAACATGAACATGGTTCAAAGAAGAAAGAAGGAACATACTCTGTCTGAGTCAGAACATTGGAAAAAAAAATCGGAACCCAAATTTATTGTCAATGGGACCTGGCGCAGTCCTTTTCGTGAGGGATAACATGTCGTTCTCCTACTTCAGAAAGTAAAGAATCCTCCGGTAATTTATTCTATTTCCGGTAATCCAGAAAGCTCAGCATTGTACACTTTATCCACATATCAGGGTTCGGATGACCAATTCATCACTCCATGAATCTGGAGTGGTACGGATTTCCGGTGGAGTATTCGCATATGGGGACGTAGATTACGAGGAGGAGGGTGATTCCGTTCATTTCTTCCTAATTGCCGTAGAAAACGGCGCGGAAGACACGGCTTCGAATGTTAAAACGCGCACTATTTTCCACAAGGAGTTCGATTGGAGCGCGCCAGCCCTGTGCACGAGCCGCATCTTCCGGGCCGTTTTTTATGGCAATTAGGAAGAAATGGATGGATGGGATCACCTCTTTCTCCATAATCTACTACTCCATATACGAATACTCCACCTGAAATCCGTACTACCTCAAATTCGTGAGGTGATGCCTTTGCAGAAGGAGCACACTGAGACTCTGGGCGAATCTGACGCGGGAATTTAAGCAGGATTGTTGATTGACAAAACCAGCTAGAATATGTGGAACTCAGCAAAACAAGGCTATTTGGAAACATTTGAGAGAGGAGGTAATATGACGGGACAAACTAAAATCAGATGTATCCGCAAGATACCAGTATCCTTGTAAGTGAATCAGAGAGCGGAATACGCTTCGCGAGAAACGAAGGAAGAGTGGCCACGCAGTTAGTTCAAAAAGGTAACTACTACTGTAAAATTTAAACCCTTACTAGTTAACTTTAACTTAACTTTATATATATATATATATATATATAATTATGTGATAGAATGGGGGAAACTCTCCCAATGCCTCCAGTCCAGCTAATAAGCAGCAGAAGCTTCTGTGAGTCGCAAAACATACGCATTGTGGGCTACCTTCGTTTTATTACCCGTACTAAATTGTATTGTTGTGAGGACGAGATCACCAAGAGCTCTTTCGCACGTTTTTTTTCCTCTGGATTACCAAGAGAAAGAGTTGCGGTTCTATGACCGTTTGCTGCGAGGACCGGCGGGTGTAGGGCAGTCCGTAAGAGGTTCGGCTGTTACTGTACGGTGCATTGATGGTTCAAACTGTCCTAGTGCCGACCAAACTTCTCATCCCTCGGGGTCTATAAACTGATACCAGACCTGTCTCGGAGGATGAAAATGCTGTCTCGGTACGTAAGCCTGTAGGCGTTCATGAACCTCAAGTGATTCTGATATGAGACCGAACTCGTAGATCGATCCCTGTAGCGATTGATGAGCACCGTGCAGATTATCCTTCTATTCTTTTAATTTTTTTCAACTTTTAAAGGAACACATTAAAGGAACGTGGACACATTCATACGCGGGAATCACACCCTAACGCTACTAGGCCGTCACAGTAAACGTAATAAGAAGGGATCAGGAGAAAACAAGTAGGACAACTGCTACTGCTATCTTAAATTTTTACTTGTTATTTCGTTATTTTATTTTTATTTATTATTTAGAGGGCATATTTTTGAGCACTGAAGAATCCTAGGGTGGAACTCACTGTTACAAGGGCAGAAGTGAGCTCTACTGGGTTATCCAGGTGCTCCATCAGTTATGTGCGATTTTGCCAACCTTTTTTTCCGTAAAAAATACGACTCCTCTATGTCACGCATGTTTCTCGAAATTCTAAACTGCTCCCAACTTTTCGGACCAAGCTATAGGAAATCTGTGGTCATAGTCGTCCTATGCGTGCAACTGGTTATAACCGAATTGACCCGATAGGCACAGAGCTCGAAGATTATTTTCTGGAGGTAGTGCGGATCCACGAAAAAGTAGAATGCATTGATTAATCATAGAAGGCATGTGTACTTCGGAAATAGCTAATTGGACGTTGCTAATCATTCCATCCATCCGTGGAGCTGTGACTGCTGCCACTCCCGGACAGAGATCCTCAGACTCGCCGTCTTCCATTACGATCTCTTACGAAATCATTCGTAAATGCGACGGATCTGCAGTAATTTCGTTTCCTGCAGGAGCGCAGATGTGCAAGTTGCTCAGCGCATACATAGATGCCCACATTCTGGCCACTTTCGGAATTAGATGTGATTTTAAAAAATCAGAAGCTTATTTGAGTATATGAGCAGAATTGAAGTTGAGCGAATTTTGAATCGCTAGAAGCAGCAACCATATTTACTAAAATTTTAGAACAAGAAAAATAGTTACTTTTAAAGCAAAATTGAGTTGAAAAATAGAAAATACGGTTGGAGAAATTCTTTAAACTTACTCATCATTTGCAATCAATTATTTTTAATATTTTCCATATTTTAGGATAAGTGACATTATGTGAGCAAGGTATCGTTTTTACTGAATATCCTATCCGTCAACGACTCAGAAACCGGGAGGATTTTCTTGCCAGAACATTCCAGTTTTGTTCTGATATAAAAGGGCTGAGGACCATGTATGGGGAAATTCTCAATTAGTGACAATAAATTAAGGATAAGGTCATCGGCGAATCAATCCGCTTGGGATGCGCCAAGCCGATGATCAAGTCAATTTCATCCGTCAGACAGGTCTGGTACCAATTTATCGACTCCAGATGGAAAAAAGGTTTGGTTGGCACTAGGGCGGTTTCAAACCACCGACAGTATGGCTACAGAGGACCTCTAACCGTCTGCGTCTCATCCGTATTTTTGCATATTTTATTTTTGTACAAAAGATAACCAACCCTTGGAAATGCCACTGAAAAAGCTGGGCTGGCTTCAAAACGCTTAAACCCACTTTTTCTTAATTTTCCGCAATTACGGACAATTTTAATTAAACGAACGAAAAAAAACCTTTATAAAAAACTAAAAACTAAAACTAAAAACATTACTCCCATTGAAACAACCTATTATTTTTAAAACAACTTTAAAAAGCACCAGATTGTTGTACACTAGAAGAAAAATAATAAAAGTTGGATATATTTGTTAAGTTATTTCTAATTATTCCTAATTATCTAATTAATTCCTGTGTAGAACAAATCTTCGACCGTATTTTTACGGTAATAAAAATGGTTTAAAACAATGGTGGAGAAAGTTTTTTGTTTTGAAAGTGTTGGAATATTGTTTTGTAAAATATTGGAAACATTTCCTCGTTAAATTCACAGTGGAGATTATTATCTCGAAATCGCAAGACATTCTCTCAGTTTGAGTTGGATAATTTTTTTTGTGATGACGATATAAACGTTTTTTTATTTGGTAGTTTCTAGAAAGATCGGACCAGAATCAGATAATTATGAAATTCACTCTTTGAAAGCCATTTCATGGATGTTTCGCGTCTTATCTCTACTCCACGTTGGCTGTTTCGGGCACTGCTTTGTGATCCGCAATTTTTCGCGAATTTCTCAGCAAAAAATCCTCGTATGCCTCTTCCAGCATGCATTATATAAAGTTCTGGATTTATTCTACGGTTGGTGACGGGAGAGGTGGCTAACTCGTGCTAAACGTGAATCCTCTAACGTTACAGGATTCATGTTTAGCGTGAAAAGTCATTATAGATATTATCTTATCATTATGCCGCATATAATTAAGAATTTTCTCTTCCTCACACCTCCTTAATTAGTACGGTAATTTTACTCATTCTATTGTATAATTCGTGTGTAATTTATTAACTGGAACTTTTCTATTTTATTCCATTTCACCATGTGCAGCAAAATCGCCAGCTGTTCGACAGAAGACCTTTTTTCCTAACTCTCCTCCTTTGGATCTCCATTAAAATCTGGGCAAGAATGAATTTGTTTGTACGAGCTCTATCTCGATTAAATATAATTAGGTCTCTAAGAACCTATCACTAGAACTTTTTTTTTGAGAAAAATCACCTTTGACTAAAAATTGGAAAGTCTGAGTCTGAGGTAATTGACATTAATATTGGTTATATTGACTTTTGACATTAATATATTGTTTAAAAAGTAAGATAATAGTTATATATTCCTAATGTACAAACTATTTCGAACATTTTGATCCCTCTCGCATCTACATAGAATTCCATGTCCTTAAAAATTTCATTTTGGTAACGTGTTGGAATATTCTTTTGTAAAATACTGGAGGCATTTCTTCCCTAAATTCACAATAAATAAATAATATAAATGGATTTTTCCAGCTCAGAAATAAAGAAACAGAAATATCATCCACGCTTAGTGTGGTTGCATTTGTTTTCTTCCAGAATCTTCTTGCACAGATTGGAGGACCCAATTATGTACATTTGTAATGTATGTAACCTTGTATTATCTCGAAATCGCAAAACATTCTGTTAGTTTGAGTTGGATTTTTTCTATAGTGAAGATATATATTAGTAACGTGAATTGTGCATTTACTTAGGAAATAAATATATAATAAATAAAATAATGTTGTATTACGAGAGGTACTAGATCTTGGCTTCTTTCAGAAGGCCTTCACGAATGTTCTGAGGACGAATTCGTCCATTCCATGATAGAAACGTCTCTCTGTACGCAAATTCGTGAACTTCTGCTGATGGTGTTCAAGCGAAATGCAGTCATATTCTGTAAACGAAGGTAATCCAATCAATACCGATCATAATTGATTTTTTCTTGGATTTTCTGTTTATATCAACAAGATTCGAGCTCTGAATCTTTGAAACAATCTATATGCCTACGATTTCACACAGTCATATATTTTATCGTTATTTTACAGGATTCCTGTACCGGAAAAATTATTCACCATTTCTCTGCTCCCGTTTAATTTCTACTACGATAATAAAATGAAAATCTAAGCGATTCTAATATTTAGCCAGTTTTTGTGAACGAATAACGCTTTCATTTTTGTTGTCATCACACACACGAATACGGTCCTGTAGTCCCCCTATCGTCACTCATCATCTGGTCAATAAACGTCCTAGATGTAGAATTCAGATATGTTTGCGGACATGTGCTGTTTGAAACAACCACTATATGCTGACCCGAATCGCTTCTTTTTAAAATAAATCTGGATTTCTTGTCTGATTGTCTTTTCTAACAAAACTGGTTTTTTCCCATTTACTTCGATAGAATATTCAAAGATTTTCTTCAATCCTTTGCCTACTCGGTCGCTTTTCATGCATAGCCGCTGGAGATTTTCCACTTATTCTGTTTGGATCTTCTTCTTATTGGTATTGCTCCACAATTGCTTCAAGTAAAGTGCATGTTCTGGATGAATGGAATAACTTCTCTAAGTTTGCATTACCTAATTTTAACTCTGACTATTCCACGATCCATTTTCGTCCAGAAATAACCCTTTTGATGGGAGCTATTGGCGTAGTTAGGGAGTTACCAAGAGGACGAGATGAGTTGGGCACTGGAAATCTATTGTTGAAGTATCTGGTATTAGATTTTGAGGTCAAAATAAATTCTCCAACATTGTCCTTGCTAAATTTATCCTTAGTGAATCTATTTCCACATTTAAGGGGATATTTAGCACCTACTGAGTCCGAAGGAACTCAATTTTTGCATCTCTATTAATTTTCTTTTTTCTGTTTATGATGGAGCAGCCAGTTTTTGTAGACCTTCCCAACCTGAATGTCCATGTGCTAGATGATGATCCAAAATTTTGGAACAAATTTTCAAATAATCAAGAAGGTTGAATTGTTCACTAATTGTATATTCGCTCGAAATTGTCAGTTTTCTTCACTATCCTGAGTTTAAGGGATTTAAAGTTTTCCATCGTCATAGGTAGGATTTTGGTTATGAGCAGTGAAAAAATGTAAAGATGTATACATATATGTGTGGGTAGACGTTATACTTTGAAACTAAAAATCCTGGACCATCTTGGAAGGAGATTCATTCTTAAGCGACTTGGTATCTATGTTTCGCCACAATTCTCGACCTGAGTGATAAAGCATGTTGCAAGATGGTTCATGGTTCCCTACGCAGCGTTATCAATCGTAATTCCCCTATGCTGCGATGTGAGTCGTAACACTTCTTCCAGGTGACGTCGGACCGAACAAACAATGTCAGCCATTTATTCTTTTGCTATGCAACTCAGGTTTACTTTTATAATAATAACGTTAACTTCTCGTTTCCAGGAGGTGCTAAATAAATTTCAAAAAAAAACACGGCTGCTTTAGTGTGCTGCAGGATCCTTTTCTTGTGAATTCTATTCTGTAGTGTGGTGTTCCTGGATTAAAATTGATTTTGTTTCTTTTACGAGAATGTTTTTTTGCCATTTTTTCTTCTAATCTAAGCGGAACAGAACCAGTCAAACCACATTTTATTGTAGTTCGCTTTCAGTGCACCCACTCTAAAAGTCACATTGAAATCACTTTTTTCAACCCTGCAAAATTATTGTAAATTTGTTTCCTAATGGATCCACTCATAATTGAGAAAGTAGAATTTTGCGAAAATTTTTTGCACATACGAACATAGACTTACTCGTGTAAATTAATGATCATGAACACAACATTAATTTTCCACCGTAATGTCTTTCCGTGTACTGTAGACAAATGTGAACTTCTAATGTGAACTTAAAGAACATCACCCCACGAATCTGAGGTGGTATGGATTCCAGGTGGAGTATTCGTACACGGGATAGTAGATTATGGAGAGAGGGTGATTCCGTCGATTTCTTCCTAATTGCTGTAAAAAAAACGGCCCGGAATATTCGGTTTCGGGCGTTCTGGCGCACTATTTTCTACAAGGAGTTCGACTGGAGCGCGCCAGCCTCGCGCACGCGCCGCATCCTCCGAACCGTTTTTTTACGGCAATTAGGAAGAAATGGACGGAATCACCCCCTTCTCCATAATCTACTATCCCTTATAAGAATACTCCACCTGAAATCTGCACCACCTCAAATTCGTGGGGTGATGCCTTTAATGTATGTTTGATTGTTCGTGGAAATCTTGAACCCAGGTTCAGTAACGAAAACGAAATCAAATTAAATTGGATTTATGCAAAAATTGAGTCGATTCAACAGTTAGAACTGAGTTACAACAGAATAGGTCACATTCCGCCTAGATATGTAGCTTGCGAGTCCATGGACAGAACCTCATTTAAAAAAAGGTTGAAGCAGAAGATTTGAAGAAAGACTAGCGCAGAGCCGTTCAGAACCTGCTACTGTTCGTGTACGTTCACACATATATGTACTGTATATTGTATTGCAATTTAAGAGAATGGGTGGCTTTACCGAAAAAAAAAACAAAAAAAAAATCAAATATCAATAATACACAGGCATCGTTTTAAATGAGCACAGGTGTGTTGACCCATGTTTGATAGGAATGTCCCATGCGTTTAGTTCGTTAATTTATCGCCGAAGGGCTTTTAGCAGGATAGGGATGATTTTTTTTTCAAAGAAATCACCTACATACATGGTTACCATATCACTGCTTTATAAAATGTTTTCAGGCATCGTATTTCGATTCCACGACGATGGACTCTGCTAGTAGCCTCTGCTGTGATCTTCTACACACTATTTGTAACTGTAATGAAAAGTGAAAAAGTGTAAGTAGTTAGCACTACTGTAGTCGTGGAACTTTCGTGTAACCAAGTGACTGCTGAAATCGTGCCAATTTTTTCTTCGATTATGATCACCTTTTTTTCAATTATTGTTGTGTATTCAGGGGATTGTGCAGCATATTTAAAGGCATCACCCCATCAATCTCAGGCGGTGCGGATTTCACGTGGAGTATTCTTATACGAGATAGTAGATTATGGAGAAGAGGCTGATTCCATCTATTTCTTCCTAATTGCCGTAAAAAACCGCCCCGAAGATGCGGCGTGTGCACAAGGCTGGCGCGCTCCAATCGAACTCGTTGTGGAAAATAGCGCGTCGAGACGCTCAGACGGAATCACCCCCCTTTCCATAATCTTCGATCCTGTATACGAATACTCCACCTGAACTCCGTACCAGCTCAGTGATGCCTTTAACAAATTTTAGATGTTAATTTGTGAACAACGCAGGTGATTACCACCTGCGTTGACGCGAGCGACCGTCATCCCCAAACAATCTGTGGAAATTTCAACTAAAGAGAGAGAGAGAGTAGATGTTTTCTGCTACTGTTCTGCGGATCTAAAATTTTGGAGCCAACTATAATGTGCTATGTTTTGCAAAAAGAATTCTGCCTACTACTACAGAATAGCATGAAGAAAATGCTTTTTTTATTAATAATTTTTCATCAGTAATAAAAAAAAAAACACTAAATCTCATCCAAAGAATAAAGAGCAGTTCTTCTACTGCAAAGTTTCCGACAACTATCGACAACAGGAGAGAAATTAGGAGACAACAATACGGTTCACTTCAGAGTGCCGGTTGTGAAGAGGAGTGCAACAGTGCAGTCGAGTGGGACCCCGCCTGATGAGCACCACGATAGGTTAGCGATAATCAGCATGCGTAGAAATGAGCAGCATGACAGAATACACTAATTCCAGAACTATGTACTCCCACCTTAACACAAAATTCATAACAGTTTTGGTTTTTCTGCATCGCTTCTAATCTTTTGTTTTTCTGTGCACTTAACATGAGTGGTGGACCTTTGTACTGAACTTTCATTTATTTTTGCCAAGTAATTTCAAAAAAAAAAAAATAAAATCCTAAAAATTGGTAGCTTTGAATTTATCGTTGCTCTCCTAAAGCTTACACTTACACTTGCCCTAACTCTTTCTCTCCTTTCCGCCAAAATTCTTAATCAAACTTTCCTATTAACTTAATTTAAACGGAAATAATTTCTGTCTACTTTCAACTTCTTGAATCAGAATTCTCAACACAATTACCATATTTTGCTAAAATAAAGGAAGAAAAAAATTTTAACTGGTTCTTGAATGAGTTCACTCTAGTATAATATTTTCATGAAGCATTTCCATGCGAACAAAGTAGACTTCATATGGCTGAAGGAGTTCGCCAAGAGGAAATTATCCGATCTTACTATTTATTTCCTTATGTGACTGTTTTTATAATACGGTCTGAAAAAAAAAACCAGACACCTTTAGGAGGTTGAAAAAAGTATTTTTTAAAAGTAGTCTTAAGTGAAAGTACTTTTCCCATTCTTAGATACTTAACAACTTCTCTTTATCACAAGCATAGCACTCTTCGTACAGGAATTTAGCACTTGCTGAGCACTTGCCATGCAAAAGTATTACCTACAAGATATAAAGCCAGCATACCATGAATCTGAATCCTGGATCCGCTAATCTCTCCCTAATCGTTGTAAAAAAAAACGGGCGCGGGAACCGCTATAGTTCCTAACGCTTCCCTATGTACACGTTCCGGTCCCATCAGTAGTCTATCGAAGTAAAACCAATGAATAGAGACACCACGATCTTCGACCGCTCACATGTGGATGCGGCGCCTGCACGAAGGTGGCGCTTTGCAACTTAAAAGCATCACCCCACGAATCCGAGGTGGTGCAGATTTCAGGTGGAGTATTCGTATGCGGGATGGGAGACTATGGAGAGTGGGGTGATTCCGTCCATTTCTTCCTAATTGCCGTAAAAAACGGCCCGGAAGATGCGGCGCGTACACAAGGCTGGCGCGCTCCAGTCGAACTCCCTGTAGAAAATAGTGCGCCAAAACGCCTGAAGCCGTATCTTCCGGGCCGTTTTTTACAGGAATTAGGAAGAAATGGACGGAATCACCCTCTTCTCCATAATCTATGATCTCGTATACGAATACTCCACCGGAAATCCGTTCCACCTCAGATTCGTGGAGTGATGCCTTTAAACCGTCTTCAAAAACACAAGGTGGAAGACGCCGTTTCTTACGACGTTCAGTGAAAGATGAGCGGAACCACAGCGCATCATCCGATAATCAACTATTTAAGGCATAGCTTTAACTTTTCCCGCGGATTCCCTCACCAGGTCAGATTCGTGGCACCTGACTTTAGGGGGAAACGACACGAATGTTTGCACTTCTTTTTCTAATCACGACCACTCGCACCAGATCACTTTTTACTTTTGCAGAAATATGAATTTCACTGAGAAGGATGTATTTGTATCGGATGCAGCTCGGCGATTACCCAGAAAGGGCAGACTGTTGTGTTTTGTTATAACCACACCAAAGCATCACAGTACACGTGTAAGTTTCGGGAAAATATATGAGTTTCGCACGATTCGCCGTCATTTACAACCTCTAATCCTATCACTATGCAGGAGATATGAAGAAACTATGAGAAAAAAGATAGTTTCGTTTTGTTTTGGGGAAAGTGATCAAATAGTCACTCTTAAAAACGTTTCTACTTAATACTGTGTGAACTAGGATTTTTGAGATGAGACCTCTATCTTTTTCTTCCTGATTTAGGATTAATCGCACATTGCTACCAATGACCGAGTGTTTTCGCATGGTATCCATTACAACTAGTCCAAAACCCGAAATACAATAAAGATGGGTGCTGCCTTTAAAGACATGATGCTAATGATGTTAGAATCTGTCCACAAATAGAAAGGGTGGAGGTGTAGCTTACAGTTTAATACAATTTTAATACAATTAGCGTAATCGCGCTTACTTCCTACTAGTAATCTGGAAAAAGACCTATAAAACAATCGTCGGTGGTCCGTCTTCTTAACGTTGCAACTCACTACGCGATAGAAATGCGGGCAACTTCACTGTCCTCCTAACACATCCCTTGGCTACGGTACAGGTTATGGTTATTCATTTCCTGGATTAAACGAAACTCCGTGAGAATTTAGGAGAGAACTCCTCGTGTAGGCAGTGATGGGGTGGGGAATGTAGGTGCGTAGTAGATCACGAATGTGACGAATGTGTGCGTGACCACGCTCAGCTCCACCTATTAAGCTATAAAAGGTTGGTGACGCAGTCCTAGCTGTATTAGTGTCTCCAACGACACAACTTATTACGGAGAGTAGAAGGAGGACAGTCAGCAACGCATCAAAGATGCGGCGAATTGCTCTCTTCTGCTGCTTGTTTGAATCATAATGGCACCCTTTCATAATGATCAGGTGTCACAGACGTATAAGTTTTTTTAAAAGAATTTTTCGAAACAATAGTTCTCCTACGTCTTTCGAAGACGAATTTCGCAATCACACATTACTGTCACCACACTTCAAGATTACATTTGACAATTTGAACATGTGGTATTCAAGCCAAAGTGATTTCGATGAAATTACAATGTATCCCGAAAAATCAAAAAGAAAATATATTGTACTTGTCTTTAACGACTTGCTCAGAATAAACATAGCAGGGTAGAGGTTAAGAATGGGAGTTCTTACGATTACGTCATTCAGTCAGTTCACACTGAACAGCAAATCGTCTTTTTGAGCACCATTTTGTTCAAAGCACCTTCTCTGTGGACACCTAACTCTGAAAAAAGTTATTGTTCCTAACTTTCGTTGTTTTTTTTAGGTACCTGCAATAAATGAAACTTGGCTTCCACGTTGTGATCATGGCCAATTTTTTACAAGTCTAGAAATGGATTCCAGCATTCCGCACAGTACAATCTTAGCGAAAATTCCTGATGACTACAATTATTTGTTTCATAAAACACTTCTCTCATTTTATTATGCATATACGGAGATCTCAAGTGAATTCGATTGGTACTACAAGGTAAGGGTTCAATTTACCTTTTTTTTCAAACTGACAACATTCTCAGGTTCAAGAGTATATGAACAAGAAGCTAGGAAATCTCGCCTAGGATCAGTATTGAGGAAATTTGTTAATGATGGATATTTTCAATTAAGCACACTACTTTTCATCATAATCCAGAAATTCATTTCTCCTATTCAGCTATGCGGTCAATCACGATGACAGCAGTGCTAATGCTAACAATAAAAAACCTAGTTTTAGGCTGACGATGACACTTACGTGATTATGGAGCACATGTATGAGTATTTGGCAACGCTTGACCCGAACGAACCCTACTACTTGGGTTACAATCTTAAACCTTATCTGGTAACTGCTAGTTTCTTATATTTAAATAACCTTATTCCATCATACCTAATTCCTCAAAAAGAAAAAAACCACACGAAAACACGTAACGGGCTACTTATTATCCTGTGCTTTTATTCATACTTGGCCAAGAATGTGTTCAAAGAGTTGAGCGTTTACCGGCTTGAATGTGAGGAGATCAGGAGAAAGCGAAGCAGATCTTAAGCATAGAATTAGTGCATGTTGTACGCATGCAGTTGAATAAATTAGGAGCCGAGTAAACATAAAAGGCGCCAGGCGGCGGGAATGAATAACTATTCTCAGTTAACGACTAAGTTCCGTTGTCACACATTAATTACGTGCAAGCGTCTTGTCTACCATTAAAATTGAAAGCTATAAGGAAACGCAAGAAAATTCTTTTAAAAAAAGAGTAGGAACTCTTTTTTATCCCCATTTTCCAGCTTTTTCATTTTCCAGCTCTATTTTATTTGTCAATTTCATCGCACAATTTAATCATCACAATGAAATAAATATGAGTTGCCACACTTCACTTTCACAGTGACACTCTTTTCCGCCCCTGGGCCATATTTCTGAAGTTAAAACTTTTGAATTGACCGAAACTTACCATTTAAAGATCATCGTCACAACATTCATAAACTATAGCCTGAATTTTAAAACCTAAATTGTGCAAGGTTTTTGAGCAGGGCCAACACGGATAATTTGATGAGAATAAATGATTGAGCTACAACTGACTAGACCACCTTATTTAGAATCGATTTCGGGAAACCTAGGGCCAGCGTGTAGAGCTTCGACGCTCGCATAATTTCCGTTAAGGTCTCAACTTGTTTTATTGATTCGGCCACTGTTAGTGTTTGAGTGACTCAGAAATGCTTTAAGACCAGTTTGATGGCAGCCAGTGTTTGCAGGTTAAGTGGAAGTTATAGAGATATTCAAGTCGACATCAGTTGTAACTCAGCTGACACGCTTTTTCGTCCTCAGAAACGTGACCGTGAGAACGAATAAACGTCAAGAGCAAAGGAAATTGAAAGGCATGGGAGGACAAGCACCGCACAAAGGCCTATACTCTGTTAACGTAGTATGGCGGCAAGATGAAGGTGTGTGTTCTTGTCCTGAACACTACCAACGAAGTCGTTGCTGGGAGGCAATCCTGCCCTTCTAAAGGGAACCGATGAGATCTGCCTACCTCTGAACTCGTGCACGCCCAACGACCGATATACACCAGTGTAACTGAGGAACTACCGGCGGTATCGACGTTTCTAGTCTGTAACCAAAAATGAAGGATGGGAAGTCTGGCGAAGATGATGGAATTAGTGCAGAACTGCTGAAATTCCCCCTCTTTTTTTATACGTGAGAGTGCGGAAATCATTTGATATTTGATATAGATAGACGAAACATACCTGACACTTGAACACACGCCATCATAACTCCACTCCACAAGAAGCTATTCGTTATAGAACCCAGGAATTGGAAGGAATTAGAATTGAAAAGGAAAAGGAAAATCGCTGCTGCGTGCAATGCATAAGTTTTTGGAGCGGATCATTCTGGAACATCGCGAAAAAATCACTTGCGACGAAAAGGTCTGCTCTTGCTGTGTTCGATCGACACTTGACCAGCTGTTTATTGCGAGGAGGGTGATAGAAGTGCGACACAGGTATTTGTAGTCCGTGCAGATAGCTTTTACGCACATTCGCTTCCGACTCACCTCATCGAGGCCATATTCTCAACGCGCTTTGCGCCGATGGAGTTCCAAGGAAATTCGTGCGCGCAGTTAACGACTTGAATAGAGGAATAACTGCTGCAGTTCAAAGAGAATAAAAACTAGAGACTGGAGACTAGGAAGAGACAAGGGGCTGTGGAGGGACCCCTTGTGGACCGTCTGCACGTCACTTGGTGGATCTTAACTACGCCGGCGATCTAATAATATTCGCTTCTAGCAGAGCGAAATTGAAACATGTTGTTGGCCTTGTATTCTTGTACTTTGTATGAAACCTACGAATGCGACCTACGAATGCTCGAGACTCTCAAAGAGGAATCAGGATGGACGGACAACGTAATGATCTCGTTGGTGAATTTTTTTATTTGCGTTGTATGCTGAAAAAAATGGGAGAAAATGGAAACGAGGTCAAGCTGCGAGTCTACCTACCTACAATTCGCTCCAACATGATGGGCGTATCGGAGACTTGGGCAGCGCCGTCAATGGAGACGGAGAGGCTCGACTGCATGGAAAGGAAGCTGTTTAGACGGATGCTCGGCTACTTTTGGCCATTGGTATGCCAGAACGGAAAACTTTGCTCGAAAGTGTATATAGTGTACTGGCGAATGACAACATCTTTCCCGGCCTTCTGAAGTAGTCATGGAGAACCGTCTTCACTTCTCTTGTCACGTTCATAACGGAAACCGTCTGACTCGTCTTTTTCACGTTGTCCTGAGAATGCGTGCAGATCCTAACTGAAAAAGCTTCCTGGTCGTAAAAGAGACTCCTGGTCGGAGGTGGTGAGGGGAGATTTGAGGACACTTGACGTTGAAAGGGAGTTCACTCGAGACGTGCAGTATCGCAGATTATGAAATAGTGATGGATGGATAGATTTATATGAGCGCCAGCTGAAGATCGAACAGAATGGCTTCAGATATTTATAAGAACGACACATCCCAGCAAAGATGCGGATAACCGCTTCAGGTCACCCGAATAAGGTAAGTAAGTCACTGTGTATAAAGGTCGGTCATTCTGGGGAATTTGTCTTTCGTTCATATTTTCATCAATAATTTTCGAATTTATACAAAAGAACCTATAGCGATCACACTCGTTGTAATGAAAAAATATCAGCAGAACCCAATGCATTTATGCAAACTCCACGTAAAATAAAAACATTTCAGCCACGCGGCTACAATGGAGGTGGAGCTGGTTACGTTCTCAGTCGAGCAGCACTAAAATTGTTCTTGAAACGTTCGTATGCAGACAGAAAAACATGTCCCTTCGATCCCTATGAAGATCTTGGTATGGGAAGGTAGGCATGAGAGAATTGGCTGTCACCTTTACTCTGGAATTAAAACTGAATCTTATAGATGCCTACAAAATATCGAAATATTTCCGCATGATACAAGAAATGAACATGGACAAGAGCGTTTTCATACATATCGTCCTGATGATATGTATCACGGAAAAATTGCAGACAAATGGCACTATCACCAGCAAATCAACGTATGTCGTAGTTGCTACAGGAGTTATATTGAGAATACATTCAAAAACAGCGTAACACGAAACTGACGACTTTGTAATCTCTCTACGAAATTATAGAGTTGCGGTGTCGATTATGGGTATGAGGACCCAGTTTCCCTTAACTGTTCTGACCAACAGCATGAGAAACTGTCTTCATGCTCGGATTTTGCTACAAGGCATATTATAACGCTATTTTTGTACACACGTCAGCTCTCTTAACACCCTGCTCATTAGTTTTGCTTGAATATACTGCTGATGGTAACCTTACTAATTTTCGTCTGCTCGCCCCCAGACTGAGGACGCGCTGTGCAGAGATGGCGCGTTATGAGGTGCCTCATAGGGAATTCAGACACAGAGACTGTTTCCCAGGCCCTTTTTCAAAAAGATTAGGCGAAATTAAGCGTGATCACACTCATACTTGTGATCACCACTCCTAATCCTATTTTTTCGTAGGGAGATCCCAATATCGAAGACTTCATGGTAATGCTGTTTTTAAGATGTGAAAAAACCCAGATGTGGATTGTCACAGCGCTCCCATTAGGCTCCTGTCCCAATACTTACTTTCCCAGGCATTAACTCTAAGATGACATGATGTCAACAACGATGGAAAATGTGTAGAACGTATTTTGTGTGTAACTAATGGGCAGCTAAGAACCTTCTGGGAAACCAATCTCTAGCAAAAGCATTAAAATAGCAGACAAGGGAAGGAACGTTCATAGTGCAACAATGACCCAACAACTGCATGAAAATAATTCAAGTAAATTCAAACGTGTATGCTTGTCTAGACGAATTGAACGCGGCCAAAGCAACTCACATAACACCTCCTTCTGATGAACTTTTTTGATTTCAGTTCTTTCTCAATCGAACAGCCATGACATTCGCCCGGACAGGCACAAATGTCAGTCTAATATCATTCCACCTGGTTGCTACTATATATAGTGACACTCAGCTATATAAATAGCTGTATAAATGGACAAATATATTGTTTTCTTTTTTATCAGTTTGGTTCAGGGTCACAGGTGGATTGCTCCGGATCTGATTTCTCTGCACCATCTCACACCCGACGAAATTCGTACGTACGATGACTTGTTGTATCGCATGAGATCACCTCAGCTGTCAATTTTTGGGGATTCTCCACCCTCAAATAATAATGAGACCGAACCACATGATCGTCAAAACGAGAGGAAAGAAACGCCAAAGCGAGATCAACTTCGAGGAGATCAAAAGCGTCAAACAAGATAGTGCGCCATATTATTTTAATCCCTCACCTATTGCATAATCCGCGTACTACCGTTAGGGACTTCAGATACAACTAAAGTTTGTTAGGTTTAGTCAATAAGTAGTCTGGTCTGGAATATTCTTCTCGTGTGCTCTTTCTCAAATAGATAACGGGTATTAAAAAAGGGACGGATGTTTTGTTATTGTACTCTTCTAACACTTTTCTCTTGAAGATTTTACAAATAGAAGTGTTGAACATCCGTTTCCTATCCTTTTCTTCAAATGTGCAAACATTATTTATTTGCAGTCTTGGTGCCTTTATTGCCTTTTTTATCATGTGAGTGTACACTTTTACGTATCAGTTTGGCTAATGTAGTGCAAATGTTCGAATGTATATGAATCCTAACATGTTGGATGTATAGCTTCTGATTGATTTGCTTGAGCTGCAACCATAATTGGTATTGATACTTTTTTATTAACTAACAAGTAACATTTTATCGTCAGCATTTAAAGAATTCGAACGATACCGAAACTCAAAGGACAACACATCGGCTAGCGCTTGCCTCATTTGCTGAAATTTGGAGACGTAACAAACCACCACGTACCACAGCTATGGTTAAGGGTTTTTATAGGAGGCGTGACGGCCCGTTCCGTAGATCAGAACTTGCACAAACCAGGATATGGGGCCAGTTCTTTTGTGATCACTCATACTTTTCGTCCATTTTTGGAATTTGGTAGTTGTCAAAAATGCCTCTAGTGTTCTGCGTGCTGTGATTTCAGACTCTATGGATAGTATCACTCTCTCTCTCTCGCAATCTGTCTTACATATGGGCAAACTATGTACGCAGCTGGGAGTCGTGCGGTGTCGGTCATACGCGTGATTGCGTGCTAGGTGACACTTGGGGATCGGTGGTAGTGTAGAGACAACCCTCAGTCGTTCTGCGGAGCCGCTTTGTGATCTGTACCGGTGATCATAGTGGGAAGGAGTGCCTGTCGAGTAACACTTATATACTTTATGTACACATACACACCTGTCAAAATCCAAGGAAATTACTGAGACTTGATACAGCATTTCTTTTTTCACGCTACATAGATAGATAGTTTTAAGATGTAACTATAAAGTGGACTGTCAAATAAATATTATCAAAAATAGACTAGTGCTATTTAGTGCACATGTCGAAGCAAAATTTCGATGTTTCTTAAATGAATTCGTTGCGCAATGTTCAGAAAACCAACAGTGATCATGATTCCGGTGAGGGAGTCGCGGGAGTATCACGTGAATTGATATCGAAGCTTCAGGATACACACGATGTTCTTAATTAGAAGAAGCAGAGGAAAAGTCATGATATCAAATAAAACGTAGTAGAAGAACCTTTAAAGCGTAAATGTAATTCGTTCTGGAGCTACATGGTTGAATTCATTTTATTCGGTTTGTCTCATCACCCCTATGGGTAGAAGGAATTGCGTCGTTTGATGAACTGAGGCTTCTGGCGCTTCTAATCTCCTTAATTCTCGAATTGCTAAAAAGTAACGTGAAGTGTGCTCGAAAATCTTCGTTCACCCAGAGGAGCAGTTAACCCTTTTTTTATGTGTTCCTTCGTTGGTTTCCTATCACTTTCTCTAATAAAACTTTTTCTCTACACGTTTTGCTTTCATTTATTCGCCTGAATCTACTCAGCCCTGTCTTCGTAGTTCTTTCCACATCAGCAAAACGAAATACCCTGTCAGCACATCTCAAGCTAGTTCTCAGATGAAAAGAGACGAGATCGACAATAAATGTTTTTTGTGCTAAAATTACCAACAAGGTTTTGAACTGAAACACTAAGAAAAGATTGTTCTTCTTAAAAGACGAAGATCAAACAAGAAGTGGCTGAGGAAATGAACCGAAAAAAGAGGCTGCAGGATTGTACTCACTGTGTCAGCCGAATGGACTCCCGATAGACCTTTGATGGAAATAAACTCGAAGAAAAAGTGGTCTCGATGCCCTTGAAGCAGACTAAATGCCCGGAAACACACCGCGTTTCATTGAAGTTGTCCTTGCTCGTTTTCATTAACCTAAGACTTTGTCTAGAGCCCACTGACCAATCTCTCGAACATATTTGTAAGCAAAAGCAGGACGGTCGCAGAACGAATGTGGGACTGAAGAGTTGAGGCATGAGGCTTATCTAAGAAATGAACGCCTATAAATGCGCGGGTGGGTTGTTGATAAAGGTGCGCTAACTCATATCTCTCACCCTCTTCCCGAGCCAGTGATGGAGGACTTATGATCTAGGATATTTCTTTAAGCCAAGAGAATTTGGTTTATTTAACACACCATAGTGAGTAAGTTACTTTTTTCTGACTCCTTTATTCTTCAACTCCTTGCGTATCATGAACGCCGTTTGCGAAAAACAGGCATAAAAGCAAAAACTACATGTCTTGAGGAACGACAAGGGAATTCCTATAAATCTGACAAATAGGCTACCGCATTCACTCTTTTTTTGCTTCTAACGATTCATTGGTTTTTTAAGAAAAAAGCCATATTCTTTGATTGTTGAACACATTTTCGCCAGAATTTCACGTTCCTCGTAAGTCTCTCGACCTTTTTAGACGAAGCTCTTACCGTTTTGAAGCGTTTAGAGCATCTTTTTCGTATTATTACAATGGAAACCTCCAGTAGTTTATGAAAAATGTCAAAACCTCAACGATTACGAATTCCATTAAAACGCGTTGGCGCATCCCAAGCGGATTGGTACGCCAGTGACTTTATCCTTTATCCTTTTAATCAAAGTTTTAGGATGTTAATCAATGAAAGCTTAATTATATGGCTGTCAGCAGGAAGTATAATTTTTTTCGAAACCCACTGTTTTCTGTTTGGGTCCTCTACTATGCACTTCCCTATTGTCTCATTCATTTCATGAATAAATGACCGAAGCATGCAGGAGGAAGCCAGTCAGCGCAATGTTACTCGACCTATCTAATGTTTTTCAAATTAAACCACAAAAAGCTAATTTTCAAACTCAAAAATTGTTGAGCTCCGGAACAGCTCCTCAGTCGGGTCAAATCGTATTCAAGAACGACACTTGATTGTAAAGATCCATAACAAATATTCCAAGTGTTATACATTGCAAATTTGAGTTCCGCAAGGCATTTTCACATCTTGTGCTGATCTTTCATCCCAACATTAAAATTTAAAGGGATCACCCCACGAATCTGAGATAGTGCAGATTTGAGGTGGAGTATCCGTAAACGGGATCGTAGATTATTGAGAGAAGAGCGATTCCGTTCATTTCTTCCTAATTGCCGTAAAAAAACGGCCCGGAAGATACGGCTTCGGGCGTTCTGGCGCACTATTTTCCACAAGAAGTTCGACTGGAGCTCTGGACAGCTTGTGCATGCGCCGGATCTTCCGGGGCGTTTTTTACGGCAACTAGGAAGAAATTGACGGAATCACCCTTCTCTCCATAATCTACCATCCCTTATAAGAATACTCCACCTAAAATCTGCACCATCTCAAATTCGTGGGGTGATGCTTTTAAATGTTTGTAGACGACATCACGACGCGAGATATACCTTTCGTATCGACTTAACAAGCACGATTTCCCTAGCAAGTCACAACTTTTTCTCATATTCTAGCCCATAGGACTTACCTTCAAACCTCTCCAAAAACGGTTTTTTTTTGCATTTCGGAAAGTCTCATCAGATTTCCTGCTTTTGCTATACAAAAATTACTGCTACATATTTTTCACGTCACTAATTGGTGTGACCTTGGTCATTTCTTGGCTGTGCACTTTCGAAAAAAAATTCGGTGCAAGACGAGTTTCCATTCACAAAGAATTGAATTGTGATTTTTATATTGAACGCAAGTTTTTCATATGAATTTTTAATACAATCACCATATCTCACACATTGCACACATGTACACCTGACACCAACACAGCAAACATCAGCTCGTTTTATTTTCCTTCTGTTTGTTTTGTTGTTCTTTTTTCCAGTATACAAATTCTTCTCAGTGAAACACTGCTATTCCCTTTGAGGTATGCACCGGCGATAGGCATCTTACTTAAGAACATTCCGACCTATTATATAACTAGTTTTGCTCTAATTTATCTCCGCTTTCTATAACCGCCAGGGAGAACGATTTTCTTTCAAGCAGAATCGACTACTCATTCTATTATTGTTTACTTGAGAGCATTATTTGGATTTTGCTCTCAAAAAACTCCATCATAAAAAATATTGTGCTCTTTACTTCACTCCGGTCTACTCAATGTCATGTGGTTATCTAATCCCAATATCACTATTCGCATTATTAATATACTTCAATTTTTTCAACGATCGCGAAATGACGATGTGAGTGATTATTAATTAAAGTAAAAGGATAAATTCGGTGGCATATTAATCCAGTTGGGACGCCCCATCGCGTTTTACTGCAATTCGTAATTTTTTTGAAGTTTTTGGAACGCGTGTTTGCCCATACAGTGACTGCGAGGGCCAGCCGATGATCAAGTCAGTGTTTTTATCCTCCCAGACTAGTCCGGTACCAATTCATCGACCACGGAAGGATGAAAGGCTTGGCTGGCACTAGACCGGCTCCGAATCATCGACCTTTGTGGCTACAGCGGACCTCTAACCCACTGCGCCACACCTGCCTTGATTATTAATTATGCTGTTTACTGTTGTTTTTGGAGATGCACCAACCTAGACATTTCAAGAGTCTTCTCTTGTTTTCACGACCTTTTCTGCTTTACTTCTTTTATTTTTCTAAACGCAATCAAGTATCTAAGAGTACGGCTTGGGAACGTAAATGGTAGAGCTATAACTCGCACTGTTACAAACGGAATTTTTCCATATATTGCAAGAAGACTTGCCCTACTCATCAGCAGTAAACTCGCTACCCTCGTTCTGTAATCCTTAATAAGTTGCATCGTTGGGGACACAGGTACAGCTGTGAGAGTTTCATATTCTCTTTCCCGGTTATTAGGAGAAATTGAGCCCGATTACGCACTTAGTCGTAAACTATACAGATCTGCTCCTCTATATTCGTAGAAAGAACTGAACGATTTTCTGATACACTGCTTTCGAAAATCTCTGGCGTATTAATTCACTTAGGATTCACCGACACGTTCTACTTCAATGCGGGATCGTTGAGTTTTGGAACACGTGTTGGCCTATACAGTATAGCTGCAGAGTTAACCGATGTATCAAGTCAGCGTTGTTGCCCACTCAAACAAGTCTGGTACCAATTTATCGAGCCCGGAGGGATAAAAGGCTTGATTGGCGCTAGTGCGGATTCAAACCTCCGATCAATCGTGCAAACACAGCGAAACTCCTTACTAACTCCGCTACACCGACACTGCCTTTAAGCTTTAAAGAAAAAATCGAACGTTAAGCGCACAAATAAATTCCCTAAGTATTAAATCTAACAGTGTTCTAAAGTGTTCACTGTTTTTTTCCAGTATTGATCGGGCAGAGAATCATCGAGATCTAGCTTTCGAACGATCAGATTCAACAAGGGCCGTTCCTCTGTTACATGGAAAACACAGGTTGTTGTGTTTGGTGCTGGTGACTTCAGAGCTGACTAACGACCATGTAAGTTTTTGAATTCAATAATTTCATCGGTTCTTCTTAAATCTTTGAAATTTGAGTTTCTGACGTCTGAATTGCAACGTCAATCCAATCGTTCAAATATGAAATTAAGGTGGCAGCGATCAACGAAACGTGGATGTCACATTGTCATAACGGGGAATTTCTCATGAAGGAAGAAATAACTTCAAACGTTCCACGCAGCAAAGTGCTCCCTCATTTATTTGAGAATAGCAGTAATTCAATTTTTGAAGTGTTCCGATATGCCTATTACAATATATCGACCGAATTTGATTGGTACTACGTGGTAAGTGACGTCGACTCGAATATTCCACATTTCCTGAGCATACTTTACAGAAGTTTAGGTCACCGATGACACATATACGATCGTTGAGAATTTGTACCGTCACCTTTCGCTACTAAACGCTAACGAGCCGCATTATTTTCAACTGGTAGGGGAAACAGTAAATTTTTAAAAATTTTCCTTCATTATCCTAAGTTTATTTGATATACTATTTAAATTGGTCTTCAAAATATTCTAAAGGGAATCTAATTTAACGTTAACGAGAAAACTATTTTCACGTTCAAGGAATAAAAAAAGTGGATTAAGTATTTTAACACGCTGACGACAATGTCGCCTAATGGTGCGCGACAGTGTATTATTCTAGTCAAAATGTGCTTTCTGCTCGAATAATCAATTTAGACTTAGAATTATCTTATGTTGCCATCGACCGACTATCCATTGAATTTCAAGTTTTATTTGTATTTATATTTATTTTATTTTTCACCAACAATTACAAACAATCACCAACAACATTCATCACAACAATCAACAACTGTGAGTTGTTTGAAAGCAATCTAAACAGCAAAATTTTGCAAACTCACAGCATTTTGCCTTAGTCCTCTTAGCCATGTCGAGGGGCAGGCGATCTGCCTGAAGTTGCAGAGATCGAGCTGTAGCAGCCAGAGCAAAACCGTCCGTCCTTACCCTTTGCATTTGGATCAGGCGCCAGCTTCCGCTTCCGAGATCTTGAACTGTTGATCGAAAGATGAAAGATTCAGATGAAGTAACTGATTCTGATTTTCTTGACCTTTTCGCAATACAAAAATCAAACGTTGACCAAGGCAATGTTGGTTACGAGATGAAAGAACAGCCGGATATACCATTTGGCTGTCCTCACAAACGGAGTATAGACAGCCATTGAGGTCGTTGAGGTCCACAAATCCCTTCACCCTCGTTATATTCAGCAACAATCAGGTGCTTGCGGTTTGGATGAAAGCTGGCATCATGTTAGGTAGATAGCATATGAATGTTCTTCTACTCCTTCCATTTTAAATAATTTTTTCCTTTTTTTGGATATTTTATTTTTAATATATTCTTTTAATTTTATAACATCTTAATTTTTAAATTATTTTTGTGTGATGTCAATCACAACTTTTTATTATATATTTTTTAATGTTTAATTTAAATTCTTTGGTTTTTAAAATCAATTATTTAATACTTCTGAACTTAACTTTTTTAAATTCTTGATTTTGATGTTTATTTGAACATGTCTGCTGGTCACCCTTGTTCAAGACATTTAGGGTCAATTGTAGACATTTGAGATTTGTGCACTCACCAACTAGTTTTTAAAACCTGGTTTAAAACCTTTTTAGAGGTTGAAAACATTTTTTTAAAAGATAGATTGAAAGTAAACACTTTCGTGAAATTTTTTTCTTACAGATTGGCACTACAGCAAAAACGCATGATAACAGCACTATAGAATACGTGCTAAGTCATACCGGCCTCAAACTCTTTGTGGATCAACTCGAATCGGAAGCAAAGGATTGTACAAATCTAACCAGTGATGAAGTTAACGCAAAGAAGTGGGTTTGTTCGAAAATAATGTTAAGTATTGACAGTGAGGTTAGTCTTATTTTTATTAGAATTATATTCGCTCAGCCCATGCAGGGGACTTTCGGTGACTTAGCTAACTTGATTTTAGTAGTTTGACTTTGAGGAAAGGACAAATTTACGTAACGACCCCACATGAAAGAGAAATTAGCAAAAAAGCATGCAGTGACCAAACTTGATCTTTTTATGCTTTTGATGAGGGATGAGTGAGGCTTGCAGCTGATCCAACTTCGATAAAGCTATGTTTCATATATCTAATGCTGATCAGTCTAAGGATAAAAGAAAATTAGCTACAAAATGAGACATAACACTTATAGCATAAATTCATTTCTGAGGCATGACAACATAAAATAGATCACAAGTAGAGAAGTTGATCTCTACAAGATCAGTGATGAGGGAATTTGAGAGTGATTTTTACGGCATCATATATTTACCGCCTATGAATCATGGTCTTCAACCGGGTGACAGCAAAGAGCGTTCCGCATACAGGGCTTATTTGGGATGGTACAGGTTTCAGGTGGGTTATGCCTATGCGAGCTATTAGGTTGTGGGAAAGAGGATGATTCCGTCTATTTCTTCCTAATTGCCGTAAAAAACGGTCAGGAAGATGCGGAGCGTGCACAAAGCTGGCGCGCTCCAATAGAACTCCTTGTAGAAAATAACGCTCCGGAATGCTCGAAACCGCATATTCCGGGCCGTTTTTTACGGCAATTAGGAAGAAATGAGCGGGATCTCACCGAATCTGCAATCTACGATATAGTCTTTGACAATCGGAAATCCAGGTCACATCAGATTCGGGGGGTGATGCCTCTAAAGGAAAAGAAGCAAGCGGAAAGCGCGCTGCGTACCGCTATGGATGCGCCGCGGTCAAGCGGTTGAATACCTGGTCCCGTTCCCACGTTACCAGGTGTACAGTCCTATAAATTCACTCGTTATTCGACAGAGCCATGAATGAGAAAAAAATTTAGGTGTTTGGGTAGTATCGACAATATTTCTCAAGATAGAACGAATGCACAGGGAAAAAATCGGAGTGAAAGCAATTATCAACAACATCTGAAGGTAGTTCTGTGTAAATATTTGATGAAGGATTTCAATCATAAAACTGAAAAATGATAACCCATACCAATATCCAGCGTTTTAGCCTCAAAAGTGGGTTCTCTCCGATGATGTCTCATTCCATCGTTTAACGTCAGACGAAATACGGATCTACGATGATCTTATTTATCGATTACGTTCACCGCAATTATCAAAGTTCTTTGTAAATAGGATTTATCCAAGATCATCGCCGGCAGGTCAATATTTTCATTTTTGAGTGAATAATGTAATCGTGAGCGAATGGTAGACATGCCAACAGATATTTTAAATGGAACAGATATTTTTCTTTTGAGAATTCTTATGTTTACAAAATTTTTGTTGAAAAGAATTAGAATTTAGAAATTAAGAAGATTTAATCTTGTAAAAAAATCTCTTAAAGAAAAAAATTCAGAAGCGAACATAGTAAACTTCACGAAGGTAATAAAAACAGTCCCTATGCTCATAAACAACCAATCCAGAAGCTTGGCAGCAAAAAGACGACACATCGATGGTAGGTAATAAATAATTTTGAAGAAGATTGGAAGATTCGTAAGAACTAATCCTGTATTTTCATTTGACATATTTGAATTTTTCAAAATTTTTCAACACGAACAATTTAAGAGCTTTCATGATGCTTTCTAACCGCGAGAAAATATTTTCTCGTTTGGGATCTCCTTTTCTAATCCTTAAAAATGGACGAGGGAATCGGAAGAACAAAAAAAATAGGAACAAGACACCATTATGTAACCGTAGTAAGTACTGTAATAATACAATCTTAGTAAGTAGCTCACTCTAGATGTTCAAACATTTACATTAAAATAAAAAATACTGAATTATAATTTTGTGGTCAATTTTTAACTTCTTTTTCTAGAAATTCTAAAAAAAAACTGTTTAGCCATGTTTATTAAATACATGGGGATACTTTTTCGTAACTACCTTTACGCTTAAAAGATTTCTAATGTCTTTTTTTGTTTCCTAGAACTGAAGGTAGTTTTTCTTCTCATCCAAACAGTTTTTCTAAATCAATCCAATGGATAATATTCCTGACGTCTAAGGATAATACCGAAAGTATGGCTCAGGCAGGCACAACATGTTAGCAATCGCAGTGAAAAATACGTCCAACCTTCCAGCCTCAAAATTAGTTGAGCTCCTCAAACCTATGTACTTTTTATACACTTCTGAATAATTTTCTCTCTTGTGTTTGCATCATTTTAAGTTCCTCTCTGGTGTCCGAACTCCACTATGGATGAAGATTTTCGTCATACTGTGCTGGCGATGCATAACAATTTCAGGTAATTTTTGATCTATTATATCAACAAAATTAAGTACCACCGAAAAATTTGTCTAGGTCAAGCATCGCTTTAGGACTTAAAGAAGCAAATGGCCTGATAGGAATAGCTCCCCCAGCCAAGCTCATGTACAATATGGTATGTCCAGTAAGTGAAGGGAGAGTATCTTAGTTGTCAGGTTTTGTCGGAATAGGTAATTAGGAGCTTGGAAGGAGTTAGAGTGAGTGAGTTAAGGGTCTAGAGAGCCCAGAAATATGTGGTTAAATAGAGTTGCGAGCCACACGGACCCTCGATCTCTTAGCAGTTTCCAGACATCAGCAGGTATGTCATCAGGACCGGTTGCCTTGTTCGACTTCATTTTTGCGAGGGCAGCACTGACTTCGACGGCAGTGATTGGTAGAACAGGACCCTCGACGCTGGGAACAGTTGGGATCGGAGGATGACAGAACTCTTCGTTACAAAGTGGTTGTAGTACTCTCGCCACCTCTCCAGGATCTGACCAGGGCGGCGCAGAACGGCTCCATCAGCTCCCTTAACGATCTTGGGGTGTTCCATATCCAACGTTGAGCGATGTCGCGCTCTGACTAAACGATACACTGCCCGCTCGCCTTCTCTAGTATCAAGCATGTCGTACACAGCCTTGTAGCGGTCCGACTTCGCCTTGGAGACTGCCTTCTTAGCCTCCCTCTTCGCCGCTAGGTAAGCATCCCGATCTTCAAACTGACGTGTCCTCCACCAGAGCTTATACTTGGACTTCTTCTCACGAATTGCCGCCTGAACTTCCTCGTTCCAAAACCACGTAGCCTTTTGCACTTTGGGCTTACCTAGAGTCGTCTTTCCCAGAGTGTTCTCCGCGGTCAAGCGTATAACGCTGGAAGTAGACGACCACATTTCCTCCACACTACGAGTAGGGTGGGGAAGTGTTGATGGAGCCACGGATGCGAAAAATACCTCCTTTCGATCCTTCAGATTCCACCATTTGATGCGCTGTGTTTCAGTCCTTGGATGTCTCTTCCTTGGATGGGAGATTTTCAAATCCATAACGAGCAGATGGTGTTGGGCAGCGACATGGTCTGTGGGGATGACTTTTGAATCCTGCAGAAGTCGGCGACCTCGTCGGCGTAACATCCAGAAATCTATTTGTGTTTCGCGACCGCCGCTGGTGTACGTGATCAAATGCGATTTTCTTTCCCGATACTGCGTGTTAGTAATGATCAAGTCACTTGCAACAGCATACTCCAGGATTCGCAACCCGTCGTCGTTACGAGCTCCATAGCCGTATCCACCATGACAACCCTCGAATCCGTCTTTCCGAGAACCGACATGTCCGTTGAAGTCTCCTCCGATTAGAAGTACTTCTTCGCCTTCCAGGGATTGGACGTACTGCTCCAGATCTTCCCAAAAGCACGCCTCCTCTTCTTCACTACAGCCCATATGTGGCGCATAAGCAGAGACGACTCGCAATTCCACTTCTCCTGTATCTACTTTTACAGCCAGAAAGCGATCCGATAGTCGATCCACCGCTGTGACGCTGTTTCTAAACGACTCGTTCAATATGATACCAACGCAATTGCGATTCGATATGCCGTGGTAGATGAGCTTGTAGCCATCGCCTAATTCCCTTGACTTGGAGCCCTTCCAGTGAGTCTCCTGTACACAACATATGTCAACACGGCGTTTTCTGAGACTGTCTGCCAATTCACGACTTCTTCCAGTAAGCGTCCCAACGTTAAATGTTGCTAAGCGCACTGGATGTTGCTGGCGATGGCGGACTAGCTTCTTTGGCCGGCTCCGTCCTCTAGCCGGTAACCCTCGCATATTTGCCACATTGCCCGGGCGAGGACAATGCGCGTCGCTTCTGGGGTACGCCCTAGCTTCTGAAGAACACATAGTAGACATTAGCAGTATGACGCGACGGGGGTGTTGCCCTCGGTCGGCTTGTCGCACTAGCAAGCTAGCAGCCTAGCACCGGAATCGTCGTACTACCCTCTCACTTAGCTAGCCTGTAGCCTTGGCCCAAGGGCCGGGCTACTAGCCGACACCTTTGTGGCATGGTTGAACCTGCCGAGACGAAGTCTCGCCACCATAGCTGCCCGACGGCCAGGGCCACCGCTGTGCCGCTTTGAGGCGTGAGGTAGGATTTGCAGCAGTTATGCGTCAGCATATGATGTGGCGAATTTTGAGCGATTATCTGTCTAGAAATGTGTAATAAAGGCAAAAATTAACGTGGCGCGATGGCCGAGTGGTTAAGGCGTTGGACTTAAGTTCCAATGGACGTAAGTCCTCGTGGGTTCGAACCCCACTCTCGCCAGTACTTTTATTAAATCAGGTCCGTTGCTCAAGACAAATCAAGGAATAACGTTAGAGTTGGACGGCAACACTTTTTTGCGATTTCTGGGTAACTTTCGCACTTTCGCCGTGTAACTGTGCAAGTTATGTAGCTCATCCATGCTCAAGAGAATTCTAGCAATTCTACTATCCTATCGTGAATCACCCGCAAAAAAAAATTCTTAACGTGTGTAGGACTTTCCCCTAATCCTCATCAACATCTTGGCAAGAATCTTCACCCGTCATCTGTCAGAATTCAGGGTTTCTAAGCAGTGAAAGACCAGGAAGGCAGTGCTGCTGTATAAGACAGGACATCGGCAAATTTCGCCCACTCTGCTTACAGTGTGTCGTCTTGACAGATATGAAAGAACAGATGTAGATAGAGGACAGCACTGGAAGCAAGCAGACTTTCCAGCAGTATTCACGACGATTGATCACATGCACACGGTATCGAAACCTATCGAAGTGTTGCGAAAGTGCAGGACACCAGTGAGTCATACTTCCATCAATCTAGAAAAGGCGTTGACTCAGTTGAGGTGGAAGCGGTCATTAAAGTCTTGGACAACCAACCTGTACCTCTCGGTACATATAAATGCACTATACAATAACTTTTTAACCGAAATTCCACCGTTCTACAGGAACACCATAATCTACGTGAAAAGAGGGGCTCGACACAGTGACACAATATATAATACTATCACACAATACACACCCAAAATATTCAATGTCACTAATTGAGAAGGCAATGCAAAAGTTGGAATGGGAGAATATGGAGTTGATGGTGGATGTCCGAAAGCTGCAACATACTTCGTTTCGCTGACGATATCGTTCTGACAATCTGACAACATGTGAATGCACCCAAGTGGATGTGTTGTGTTGACCGAATTCGCTGAATTTGCAAAAGACTATTTTTATGAGGTGTGAATGTGCTTTGATGCCCCATTCATGCTCAACGAAACAAACATGTAAAAATGATCCAATTATGAATATCTAGGTCGGAAAATGAACATGAGAAATGATTTGACCACGAGTTTCGCTGTAGGAAGAGAGCAGCTTAGGAAGCGTGTAAAAGAAGAGAGGATGTAGTAAAAAAAATATCAAGAACACCCATCTCTGTGCTGATCTTCTTTTTTACGACATTCGTGCTTTGATCTATTATTTGGAAACCTAGGCACTTCGAAGAAGAGTAAAATTAGAAGCAATAGAGTATGGTCAGCTTCATTGAACGTTCATGGGTGATAAGAGGGTTCCACTGAAAGAGGTGTTTTAAAACCCTACCCTGCATCAGAGATAGAATATTAAAGACGTTGCCTCATTAGCCATAGAAAAAAAAATAAAGTTGGCTAGGCACGTGTGTTTCACTGACATCCGATGGGCCGTGCTGTAGACAGTTGGGTCCCGCACGATTTTAAACGCACTACAGGAAGACCGTGGACCAACTGGTCAGATCTCATCACAAAGACCTTCAAAAGAAGATACGATGCTCCTCATATCCGTCGCAAAAGAAGCCAAGGGGCGGCTCTTACCTTACAATCGGAAGAGAAAGAAGGGAGAAATTGAAGAGAAGATAAAAAGAAAAGAAAAATGGAGAAGCTATTGGCGCCCGCTCGATTAACTCGAAGAACAACTCGAGTCAGATGACTACAGTGACTCTTAAATCTAAAAATTGGAAGGGGCAAAATGCCTATTTTCCGATTATTTTGTGGAATTTCGGTCAATTCGCTCCAATAGTTTTCCACTCCTCACTTTCGTTTCTCGTTTATGTTACTGGAACTGATTAATGACAGTTCATTTCGTTTGTATATAGTTTTACAGAGTACAAAATACACAGTATTATTAATGTAATATTTTTCCGGATATACGATTGCAAGGCCGAAATGTACGCTCAATTACATGCAAGGAGATGCGATGACAGCGGATCACAGTTTAATGCCGAGAAACGTTCTGTTTCTCTGTTCAAGGAAAATATCCATATTATGAGAGGAACGTCTAGGACCGACTACATGGGCGCTGTTCAATATGTATGAATAACGTATTATTTTTTTTGTGTTTACTTCTCATAATTCTCTATTTTTATACGAGCAGTCAAGGGCAAAATGCGCTTTTACAACAAAGTTCTTCAGCTTTCGGAAGTCTGCAGGAAGATTCACTCATTTGGAAAAAAAAATTTCTCAACTCCCGGTCATTTCTTTGCTGAGGTGGTGAAAATTTAGGAACAATTAGATTGGACGCGGTTGATTTTTCCAATTTAGAACTCATCTTCAGTTGTGATATACATTAGCAGTGAAACTTTATTAGAGAAAAGAGTGTTTTCACGTAGGAAAACCCAGTGCCGGGATAGAAAACTCGCATATTCCTCCTTAAGTTTAAAATTCTTGGTATTTTTCTTTGGAAGATGAATACTGCTACGCGAATACGCAGAGGCGACTGTTCTTCTCCAATAAACGTCATTCGAGCAGCGTTGATCCGTACTTGTAATCAAATCCGAACAGTTTGTTCATTGTGATCATCACTAGCCGCCCTCTATCTAATAATGTCTCGCTCAAAAAAAGTTGCAAATTTTTTTTTGAGTTATTTGGAGTGCCGAAGTGGGCACTTCAAATAACTCAAAATATTTTATTCCAGCGCTTTCTTTTCACTAATCTTTATTATCGATTTTGAAGATGTCGTTGTCGTAGTTTATGAATTTGAGGCTGTCACAGAATGGTGGAATGAGCTCGCCAATCTTGGAATCCGACCAGATATGTTATATTCTCGAAATGTTCAACGGAGAAAGGATATCAATCACTTTATTAAGGTCTGCACAGTTCTTCAAGGAGGCACAGGCCTTAGACGCCAACGCCATCCTTCTACTTATTGTGAACTCCCATAAGGTTACGATCAATGTTCGAGACCACTGTTTAGTTAGTTTTTACGATTATGCTACGGTCGTACCGGCTCCCTCTTTTGAAAAGAGATGAAAAATAGAGGTATGCTCCCTCATGTCGTCAAATGTTGCGATTTCGATAAGCGCAGTGATTTTTTTTTCTGCATTTTCGGTTAGGCGATCAGTTGTTGTGAGCTTTTGTTCCAGATCTGAACTCAGCATAGTGTAAGCTAGACATACCTCTACCATAGCAGCTCTACTCTTTTAAAAAAAATAAAAATATTCGTAGTTGCTTTTCAATGCTCGCTGTGGAACGTACATCCGGAACCGTTTCAGTTGTAAAAAAGGATTTTGTTTCGGTAGATCATCGTATTTGCCCTCATTTCCTACATTCACCTGCTAGGATCTGAGATCTACTAAGATTATTAACATGTTCCTGAAGTAGTTATTCAAGACATTTTTAAATAGTCGTCTTGAATGGAGTTTTTAGGGCAAAAACGGTAAGCGATACGGTAGGTACAAAAGTAATTCAAAAAACACAACAATGAAGTAGACACCTTATAGTTATCATTGATCATGTTTCAGATGGCGTGGTGGAATAACGTTCTTCTTGGTTGTGCGATTGAAAAATGTCCTGATTTTTATTTCACGTCATGCATTTATGGCGGTGGGTACGTAATAGTTTCTAGAAACCCAATATTTGTTTACGAATTGTATTGTACCAGTGATTTCAGCGGTAACGTAGTGGATGCGAACATCTATGAAGTGGGAGCACCGTGCAGTGGATGCGGACCTACTTGTAATTCTAGTGTTGGCCTATGCACTTGGTCTGCATAGTATGACAGAATTCTCGGATCCGGAAATCTTTAACTGTTTCTTCGGCCAAGATTTGTTCTTCCAGAAAAAATAGGTTGTAACATCTCATAGAAATGAATGGTATATAAATAATATAATAATAAATCCAATGATCTACTATAGATACTTCAGATGCAACATTTCGAGGTTGAGAACAAACAACTGAAACATTTATGTACAGATATCCAAAACTATCTCCTTTCAGATAATCCAGAACATAGAATATTTACTAAAAAAAAATTAATAATAAAGTTCAATAAGTTTCGTTGTGAACGCCGATTTCATCGAGAAAGCAAACTGCATCAGTGAGAAAACGAAGAGAAATATGTATACGATCATCTGAAATAAATGTCTACGATAGAATTTTTTTTTAATTCAGTAAAAAAAAAGATTTGATTCATATTTTTTCAGCGCTACGATCTTTCGTTTAATGTGTTTCTGCGGCTGAGTGGTGATTATGCGTAAACTCGTCCAAATCTTGTTTCTTATCGTTTATCACAAGAAGAAATCGCTTTTAAATCTTATTTACATAGATACTTACTATTACGAAACTTAATTGCCTCGTAATGTCTGAATTTCAAAAATTGCCTAAGGAGAACTATTCAAAGGTAAATATTTCGGACAGCGGATAGAATTGGACGAGTTTCTCTCTGCAGGAATTTTCGACCTATCAAAAACTGAAACAAAAAACTAGCAAGACTTCTAGCCTCCTTTCCAGGAGAAAAGCCGAGGAGAATCGCAGTGTTCACATACTTCTGGTGGGCGTATTCTTCACCAATAAAATTTTGAAAATTTTAAAATTTTAAAAAAGGTATTCTAATGTCGTGGTTACCTGTAGTACGGCAATTTCTCGTTCTGTTTCCGGTGGTAGCCATTCGATGTACGGTTGTGAGAAGTGTATCACACGTAAACAATACGCTTCGTTATCCGGTAACCAGTGGCAGTGTCTGGTGAGTGTCTGTGGAGGGAAACCTCTGGAAATTCGGAGCTACGATTCGACGGCAGCTACGATAACAGGAAAGGGACGAATATCGCTTGCGCTTGAGGTCCCCCCACCCGTTCACCCAGGGTCCCTGACGGATTCCTCCGTTCGAGGTTAAGTTGGCCACCCAAACCCTGGTATCCGTTTATCTACCGTAGCGTTCTGGGTCTGGGAAAAGGATCTCGCGTGAGGATTTCTCACCCTCTGTAGCAGGAGAATGACCTGCCAACCCACCACTCCTCATGCTTTAAAGGGCCAGCCTTGTTGTGTAAAATTCAGGCTAAATTCTAGTAAACTCTGTTCCCTCTTGTTCTTTTTCTGTTTTATGGCACGCCTTCAGGTGTTTGAATAAATAAATAAATAAATATCGGAACCAATCGCTTGTGGAATGGTCAATGATCCGAAACCAGCAGGACCCACCTGTGAAACCAACAAAATATTCCGAACGCAGTTGCAGCGAACAACAGCAAAGCCAGTGCAGCTCCTGTTACGTTCATCATTCGGACAATAGAACCATGGCATCGAGATCGCCACGAGACCACCCCTTGAAAGAGAAGAAAATTAGAGAGAAAATATTCTACTATCGCTATCTTCAAATATACCTTGAATAATAGAGTAAACCCCAATGGCAAGCGGTAATCCGAGAAAGAAGAAAGTACAACAGAACCTAAACAATTTTCTCGAAAATTCCATTATTTTTCATTGCGAGAACATTCCTCACCTAAAGTGAAATATACCCGTAATTGTCACCAGTGCACCGATTACAAGTTGGTAATGATATGAATAAAGTCGAACTCTAAAAAAAATAATTTAAATTTTGAGATGTCTAAAATTTATAAAATAAGTCCAGCTATACGCTCTTTATTTCTGTCGCACTGTACAAGGCTAGTGCAGTGGTACAGAATAGATGTATTCCTGAGAGTACCGAAAGCGAGACGGTGATAAAGAAACGAATCGATTCGCGGTCCTGAAACGATGAAGGGTAGCTGGTGCTTATGCTGTGTTTAACGTTATCACAATAAGATTTACGGGTGATTTCTAAATTTGCAACTGTTTTGCACCATCAGAGCGATAATGACCACAAACATATTAAAAATGGATTCCACGAAATGTAGCGTATCACGACATTTACGTGGTAAACCTCAGGGAAAAAAACAATTTTTCCTCGCTCATCCTCTCTGGACAGAAGTCCTAGTCTTCTGGTGGGTTTTCCAATTTTATTTTCCCACAATATCTCACTTGCTTAAATTAACGTTCGTGTTATTTTCCAGTTATGACTTTAATCCCTAGTACCATAAATGCATACTTGACCATTCATACAAGTTTTCTTCTTGTCCCAGAAACAAGGACACATGTCGTAATTTTTATTTTTGATTATTTTGCAGAGAATAGCGCTGCATCGTAGCATATATTCGTAGCATGGCAAAATCTAACAGTGGGTATGTATGAATGGAAAACGAACCCCTTCAGGGGCAATACCATTCGAAAAAATTCCTTTAGAGTTTGGGTTCTAGATTATGAAACGAGCGTGCTTCCGTTTACCTCCAAATTCTTCTCATCATCGTAAAATGAACAGAAGCGGCAAACGTCAACTTCTGCGAGGAACATCAGACGCGTTACCTACTCGTTTCTGGGCAGCCTTTCCATTGGTTTCACATGAATAGGTTGCTGAGTACAGCTCACTGGTTTTCGGACCGCTCGCACGCGGGTGCGGCGCGTGCGCAAGGTTGGCGCGTTGCAACTGATTTTCTGAGAAAGAACACCGTTTTTTTTACGGTTCCCATAATCTACAACCGAAACTTAATTTTTTCCCTGGGGTTTCGGTACTATATCATTTTTGTGGCACGCCGCCTTTTATTCTCTATCGTTTTAATACGAAATTTCTTATTCTATTCTCAAACATCCTCGGAACAGGTAGAAACTCAAACAGAATATTAAAAAATCATCAAAAATCTACTGCTGACATAATATTGGGGGAAGTCGAAAAAGCACAGTAGAATACGTAGAATTCGAAAATTTCGGAGTACCTTTGACGTAACGTACCTTTGACTCCCAACCAATTTTCGATAAGAAGGACATTTGAAGGGTGCCGAGAAAATCGGCACATGATTCTACAGTAGATATTGTACGGTATTTCAATCCATGACAAATTCCATCTCTTGTGTTGGTGGTCATTTCTGAATGCATTCTTGGATTCTGGTGAAATGGTTATTATTTTCTTACTACTAAGATCAATGAACAATAACCATTGAAATCTCCCAGGCAGTAGGTTTCCATAAGTGATGAGAAGAAGAAGAAAAATGATGTAATCGAGCATATAAATTGCATGTGGAAATCACACCTGCAACGGCAACATTTCCGGAAAAGAAAAATCGTTTCAGCTACGCCTCTTCGTGAATCCTTACCTATTCGGATATCGTAAGAAAATCGCATGAAATGATGCCATAAGTCCGAGTACACCATTAATCATTGGAAGGCACAGAAAATATAATGGTAGGCAGAATAACAAATGTACGACACCGCAACAGAATTCACACTGAAACACTGGGCTGAGCGGCTTGGATTTGGAAAATTCCCAAAATTCTTACCAAAGCTATGATGGCAAGAAGCGGATATAAACTCCATAACGGACCAGATTGGCCCATTGGCTCTTGAAATGTGCAAGTGTCCCTCAAAAAATAAATTGACTAACTTTCCTCATTCATATTGAAAGGAAACAAATGAATGACATCACAGAATGGAAAAAATAAAAACAATTCAAGATGGATTTAGAACATCTTTAAACAAATTAGGTTTCTAGCCGATAATCACTCATTATTATTCCTTGTTTCCTTTTTTTGGTGGGATTTTCTTTTCTTTTCACAATTTCCCCAGTCCTCTTCACCTTGACTAAGAATAACACAAAAATATAGTATAATACCAGCACTCTAATAGTATAATACTATAATAATACTGATACTATGATAATACTGATTCTAACGCTACTTTTCATCGTCATATGTTTTTTATTTGCTTATATATTATATTTATCTATTTTGTTTGTTTATGCATCTATGTAGTGTTGTCTATAGAGTCACCATATTGAGAACTGTCGATTTGCCATAGAAAAGCCGCAAAAAAAGAACAAAAAGTTATTCTCTCTTCAGAAAAATCCAAAATTTTCCGAGGAGTTTGAATACGAACCTTTACTTCATTTTCATTTTTCATTTTATTTTTATTTCTAGTTAGAGAAGAAATTCCCGTTACATCGCTGATATTTCCAGTTAAGGAAGGATTTCCACTCATTAGCTGATCATAGTAGTTCTCCATTGGGTTACAAGGATGACGCAGAGGTTTCTTGGTATTTCCAAAGCACGGAGGAAATGCTTCCCGATTTTCTCGCATCAGGCAGCTATTTCAATTCTTTTATATCCAGACTTCTGGAACAATCCAATCCTCATGCACTTGTTATTAGGCGATGAGACTAAAAGCAAGAAATTTTCTTGCGATGACAGCATTCGGCGGTTAAAAAGCCATGTCAGTGGTGTTGAAATCTACAACGGAAAAAACATGGCGCCCAGTTTTCTCGGCTACACTGCAACCAAATCCAGCTGGAAGTCCAAGTCTACGTTAAGGAAATTATGATTGAACAATTGTTTTTTCAATATGGTTAGATAGTGCACTCTGGGTGAAATTATGGGATATTTTGCAAAAGTTTGCGTTGCGCATTAATGGTCAAGTCCATTTGAGTTACGTTGAGGTTCATCCAAAACATGTTCTTCATTTAGGCCTTTTCTTAATGTCAACACAGAGGTTTTTTTTTGAAATTCTCATTTGAAAACTGTTTTTTCCTAGAATCTCTTTCGCATTCAGGCCAAGCATTCGAAATGCAAAGTTCACACCGCCGATTTATTGTGAAAATATTGCAAAAAACAAAAATTAAATATCTCTTCTTTCATCAGAGAACCATAATTTAGTCGAAAACGCAAAACGCAACAACAAAATTCACGCATTCAAAACTATACTAACGGGGCCACAGCCTAGGGCCAAGCGGGGCTTTCAGCATTCCGGGTCGACAAATTAGCACCGGACTCGTGTGGGAGGATGTAAACACTGATTTGAAACATTTCGAGTCATTCTAAAGGGTAGACAGGCGTTCGTAAAAACTTCAACGATTCCTAATTGATGTCGACGCGTTGTCGCTCATTCCAAGCGGATTGATTAACGCCGGCAATTATCCTCTATCCTTTACTCATAGCACATCAAAAAAAGATCTATTTTCGTAGGAAAGTTCGTATTTTTTCCTCAAATAGACAAAAGTTAAATCCGCTAGAGTAAGATATCGCTCAACATAAGCGACCAACAGCTTCATGAACGGGTTCACCAGAACCGTGAATGCAGACATGGTCGCATACCTGTGAAAAAAAAAACAGAATTGTTGTTTTCTTTCAATTTCTTCAGGCCGAATATATTCGTGAGATTCGCACTAACTCAAAAGTAACTAGTCTATTTCCTTGGTAATTTGAAGTCAGAACTTAGGTAACCACATGAATGCTTGAAAAGGAAGCTCTATTACCAGGAATATTACTACTAGTGACCTAGTGGAAAAGCAAAAATCTCTAAGCTTTCGGAAATTTATGAGCAATAAATGATATAGGCTGTGGGAGTGAAGAGAGTAGACGTTGTGTCTAGCGATCACTAACGAGCCTGGTGACATTAAGAGGAAGCGAACGTCGCTGCCGAAATCGCATAGAACAGAAAGAAAAAACGAGGACTGGAGGCGCTTCGAAACACTTTCGGCATTGCTTAAACTAATTGAATTTACAAATCCACTGATGCGGTTCTTTTTTCTCATTCCTTTTTCCTTCGCTATGAAATCACTGTCGAGCATTTTATTGGAGTGAATGGAAAATTTAATTTTGAATTCCACGTTTTCTTGGCGAAGAAGCTCGCAAATCAGACTTTTCTGCAGAAATACTGCTCTGTGAGCTACATATTGTAGCAAGTGAATTGAAGAAATTCTCAGCGTGTGTGCCCAAAACCGAGAGAATGCATTTCAATGATTGTTTCTATTGCATGTTTCTAAAATTTGTTCGAGTGACGATTTCTGAGTCGAAGCTAGAAATCCGAATTTTTAGTAACTCCTGGTTAAGTTATAGCAGTGCTAGGCTTAATCTTACACTTTTGCTGCTACCGTATACTAACAACGATTAACAAAAACGATTCTATTTATTTTATTTCCAAATTATACCTTTTCAAATGAACATTACGCTCAGCAGAAAATGCGAATGGAAATCGCCAAAATTCAAGTGATAACGATTAGTTCAGTTCAGTTAGAAATACATGCACTCCTCTATAGCTACAGCCGAAAAACTGGAATCCACTGAGTTGGTGGTCATTTCCTGAACGTGCGTTTTTTCCCCAACGTGTCCTTATTATCGCTTTTCAGCGTTGAGATATATCCGAATAATTACAGTACAATACAATACAATACTATGATATTATATTATTTAAAGAAAAAAACGCACTTTTGTTCTAGACCCAGGAAAAGCCTTACCGCTTGATGTTCTGGCATTATATATATTATATGAGTTATGTGAGTCATCTATTAGTATTATACGAATATTTTCCATACACTATGGGAAGTTTTTATCGGAAATCAGCGCGGAACTCCCTTTTTTCGCATGGAAGTCAAATATCTTTCAACAATCGCTGCTGTTCATGCTTATCCGATTGTATAAACGCACATCTTTAGATTTTCGACTCGGTGATATGATGTACTCTCGAATAAGCACGTAGGGCAGTTAATCCGAAGTGTGGTCAGGACATCGTTCTCCACGGTAGTTCCAGACCACCTCTTTACGTGGATTTTAGGTCCGAGCTTACCATGGGTTATCTGAGATTTTTTGCACTGCTGCTAACGGATGATGTGATTCTCATTGTGATTTCTTTTTCTGTTAACATTTAGCGTTTACATTTATTAAATAAGGAAGAGCGCCTAGCGAGTGAAATTGAGTCGGAAAAGTGAATTCTCAAGACCGGATGTTGCTTGGATGTGTTCTTTAATCTCAAAAATCTTCCAGAAGTATCCTTCTGTGGCCTGTCACTTCAAATGAATGCAACTGAGATGAATCGTTTTGTTTGTGCCGTTCTTTCACGACTATTCTTATAGAGGTGCTTTGGACTAAATGTACGCAGAGGTCGAGGATAATAATTGCGAGGTGAGATGCGCTGGGTTCCTCTTTCTCCAATTGAGTCGTCAAGTAGTAGAGTAGTAAGTAAGTAAGGAGTAAAATATGAAAAATGTTTGAGGCTTGCGAATCGTGAAACAACTAATCCGTAAAAAGTCTAAAAGAATGAATGGCCGAACATAACACCTAGGATTGCCAAGGTTCTGCGAAATCTAAATCGGTTTGAGATCCACACTGCCCGTCTGATACATAATAACAGACAAATCTCGTGAAACTAAAATCAAGGATTAATTTGAAGAAAGTATTATGATCTCTTCTTTCTCATATTTCCTCCTTATTATCTATCTCTTACTTTCTGTAAGTATAAGTACGAAAGCATAGCTTTGTAAGAAAAAACGACTCCCATCGAAGGCAGTTTGCTACCTGGATTTTTCGCTGCTGAAAACAGCGGCAAGCTCATATTTGGAGCTACATAATTTTCCCTTCTTCAAATATCTCCAAGGCACAATTCTTTATTTTGTGACAGCTTTTCGAACTATCCGCCCTAAAAGGTCGTGTCTCCAACAGCGAAGCGAAAAGAGTTGTTTTTAGTGCAACGGCTAACGGTTGTGCATATGTTGCTAAGGAATAAAATAATGAATAAATAAAAAAATAGGAATTGTTTATAAATGGTTTTTTTCGGTTTATTATTATTTTATCAAAAATATTTTTATCCTCAATTCTGAACAAAGACGATAATGCAAGGATCTACCTGGAATAACATATTTGAATCTTTTTTTCTCTTTTTTTTTAAATTTCACTACTCCTCAGGTAAGGAAGAACTCTTCTGTTGCGGACAACGTGAACGAAACTGGGAATAGGACTTCCATTATGGAAGCGATATGTTAGATGTGAAATGACAACGGAATGCATAAATATCTCGTATTAATAAGAAAGTTGAGATAGGGAAAGGCCATTACCGTAACCTAAGCCGATGACTTGAAAATTAATCTAACGAACACTACGATCAATTGATGCAAAAATTCAACATCTGTTCGAGGCCTAAATTTTCCTTATAACCAAAAAAAGGGTTTTTCTCCGTTTCACTATGCATTTCTATGCACACACATATGCAAGCGCATTTACTTATGTTTGACTTTACAACCGCTCAGCGCGAAGCAGAGATAACTGTGATGATGTACGTCCAGCAGAAATTCTTACGTCCAGCAGCAAATATTGTAAAATATTGTATTATCGTATTGTATCATATAGTAAGGTTATCGTAACATTGTGTTATTTAAATTTAAAAAAATTTTAATTTAAAAAATTATTATTTTTTAAATTAATGGACGACAATATAACACAAAGCATGATAAAAAAAGATATAAGCATGATAGATAGAAGAATGAGTATGATTTTAAAAAAATGATAGCAAATAAATGTCTACAAATAATTACAGACCAAATGTACCTCTTTCAACATCAACACGATCAACATACAATTTGAGTAACCTTTAAAAAAGGAAAAATTAGAAATAATAATAGAAAAGTCGGTTGCCACCGAAAGTTTAATTAATTTTACTTCTACGGAAATTTTTGTATTAAATTTCCTCATTTCGTATTTGTTACTTTCCACATCGTCATAAATGGCACAAACAACATGAAACATGGTAGAAAATGGTTACCGATTAGAACAACGTAAGTCAGGTATGGTTTTTGCCAGAATTGTCATGTCTTCCGAGTAAAGTTTTTGTGAACTCAACAATTTTTTTATAAAAGAAAGATCCTCTTTTCCTGCTTTTCTGGCATCCTCAACGAAATCAATCAAAGGAACAATCGTTAAATGACTGCGAACTTAGGGGAATTTGTAAAATTATTGAGAATAGCTGCAGACAATAACTACGAGTTTTGTAAATTGTAATTTTTAAAGTCGTAATTGAAGCGGATTATTATTCATAGTCGCACCTTCTACGAAATCAAAAAAAAACAAAAACAAAAGTTGGCCTCTGTGTATATCAACGTAGATCATTTCATAAATTTTTGCAGTCTCTACGAATAAGAAGACGTGAGAGGAATGAATCCCAGAAATAAATTTTGAAAAATATAAAGAAAAAAGAAATTCAAAAAATGATAAAGTCACCGGCATATCAATCCACTTGGGATGTGCCAACTCATTTTGCTGGAATTGTTAGGGTATGTTGAGGTATGTTTTGGCCTATACAATAACATGAAGGGGCCAGTCGATGATCAAATTAGTGTTTTTTCCTCTCCCAGACAATTTTGGTGCCCATTTATTGATTCCGGAGGAGTGAAAGGCTTGGTTTCCACTAGGGCGGTTTCGAACCGTCAGCCGTGAGGCTACAACGAACATCTAACCGACTGCGCCACACCCGCCCGATTATTTTTTAAAAAATTAAAAAATTAAATAAGAGGCTATCCTTCCAGTTAAAGCTCACACGCAAACTCAAATATCTCAGTTAAGAGAATGTGTGGTTTCTACATAATACAGTGTAAATATTTTATCGAATCAGTCCTTCGAATTTCTGATCCGCCCGAAGAAAGAAACAGACTTCATTGATTTTCAGATGAAAAATATTGGTATAAGCCAATACTATTTTAGGACACCAAAGTTTCTTGCAAGCAGTATTTTCAAAATGATATTTACATGCATCACACTAGTGCAGATGATATACCTGAAAATAATATTGTTTTTGAATTAGCACATCATTCTTCAATGATATTTCTTAGTATTTTTGTATGCTAACAAGAAATAACTTAATTACTAAGCTTTTTCCTGACTCTGGTCCTTATTAAATCCCGTGTTTTGTATTTGACGCCGTGACAAAACTGGGGTAGAACTTCCGTGCGCTTTATCTCACTTGTCTCAGTTCTTATCAGTTTTGTCTAAGGAGCTTTGAAAGGAAAACGATACAGTTTCTTAAAATTCTCACAGATTTTCATTCAAAAGACTTTTAGAAACTGCTTTATTGAAGAAACTGAGGCTGCTACGCCCAAAAAACATTTAGAGCGTTTTTACAAAATTGGTATGAAAACAACAAAAATAATAAATAAAATTAAAAAAAAAACTCTTATGAGTAAATTTGGGGATATGTTGTGGGATAAACAAGAAAGATATCAGAATCATTTTCCCCCAAAGATAAAAAAAACTGATGGTTTTTTTTCTCAAATAATTGTTCTTTTTTTTCGGAAATGTCGTTAGTTGGTGAATTCCGTGCGGGAAGCGCAGCAGTTATCTTTGCGTTCAGCTGACAGCTGAAACACTGAAAACTCCGGGTAGATGAATCCCCGGAAGTACAATTTGGCTTAGCAAGGGCCTACATTCCTAATGCAATTATCTTCTTTTTATTTTATCATTAGCGTCTTGGATATACTAGTATAAGAGAAAGCAAGGAAAAACTACGCCCACTCCGATAAGGAACAAAGAAGAAAAAAGACTAATAGTGGATTGTAAGTGTACAAGTGACCAAAATCAATGCCGACTTAGCTTCGGAATGACGAGGATTGGATTAGGTGAGTGTGTGGATGGCGTGGAGTCTCATGTGGTGCGATCATCAAATGCACATTCACGAGCTGCCGTCCCCAGAGAGGAACGCGAATTCCCGTACGATGATGTACGAACTTCCTCGCACAATGATTTGACACCAATCGCTTCAAAATCATCCGAAAAAACAGAAGAAAAATTCCAACGTCATCGCATTCATTGCAGTTTTTTCGGCTGTTTTTGAAAATTTTTTAAAAATTCCAGTTCAATAGCCTAGAAATAGGAGGTCTTTATTCAAGAAAAGAACGGCTGCAAGTTGATGATGTTCAAATGGGAAAAATAACTTTTAGTTCTCCTATCTCTTCGTTCAGTAAAATTCAGATAATACCTGCTTAATCGGAACACAAATTTGGAGGACTGCTTCGATAAAATATTGGCACTATAGCATGTGGAAAAAACAAATCCTCTTAATTGAGATTTTTGAGTTTGCGAGTGAGGTTTAATTTGAAAGAAAACCTCTTATTTAATTTCTTAATTTTTTTTTAAATTACCCTTCGAAATTTTGTGAACTGTGTGTGTACTCTCAAAAAAGCGTTTAGGCTCTACGAAAAGTCAAAGTCAGAATACAGATGAAGCTAGGGTGGGGAACTTTTCCAAATTTTGGTAGCTCTAGGACCTATTGGGACATGCTCTGTCTCATGCAAAATCTGCAGAAAAAATGATTTCTTAGAGGTGCTTTCTGGAATTTCTCCAGAAAACATACCTAAAAAAGATAGAAATTTTCATGAATACAAACTGGATTTTTTCCTGAGATTTCTTTCTTCTCCTTCTAGAATACGCCGACGGGTTTTTATTGGGTTTACGCGGTGAACGGCGCCTATACGGTAGAATCATTAATAGAGCTAAAAATTTATGTTAAACATTTTTATTTTATTTTATTTCTATTCAAACATGTCGTACATTATAGGCTGTTAGATCAGGTGAAAAGCACTGAAACATTTTATTTCACTCATCACTGGTCTCAAGATATAGCCCTAACATCTGCTTCAGATATCAAAAAAAAACGAAAATAATAGAAAAAAAGGTGTAGGTGTATTTGTTCCTTGTAATTTATGTAGGTTGAAACATAAAGTGCTCAGCCTTATCACGTGAATTTGAACTTGTTCGTATTATTAAAAATTTACTAGAAAATTTAAAATTTAATTCATTGCAGTTTTAGATCAACTCCTCTTTTGTTTTTCAGTGAAATTATTGTGCGTGTACCAATATATTTTTTGGTCGCCAAAATTCGAAATTTTCCCATAGAAACAAAAAAAACTACTTTTTTAACACTTCAACTGCATTTCAAACTTAAATTTTTAATGCTAATTTAAACAAAGAAAATAACAATAATCATCTGAATTTTGTAAGTGATATCATATTCTGAATGGGTGCTTAATTATTAGATTCCTAGAGCTTGGAGAGAGTTGGAGAATATTCTGAGAACAACTACATGCACACTAAAAAAAATGTAACCAAATATAAGAACCAAGCAATTTTCTGTTTCTTTTTTCTCCTACTTCTTTTAAATCCCTCGTTGCTCTCATTCCTGATACCGAACAAGAGCTGTCTACAGTAGTATGTACATACCTATGTACAGTACATACCTACAGTACTTACCTATGTACATACATAGTTCTTGTACTTGTCGGCGCATAACAGCGCAGTAGAAGAAATCTAAATGTATGTACAAAATAAATCGAGTACAGTACTTTTATTCCATGTCTTAAAGCTAATCTTCCTAAAAACGTCTAAAATATTTCTATAGTATTTTTATTTCTATTGTATAAAAAAGGTTCTCCATAGTATCTTCTTAGAAGGGTCCCATGTGAATCCACTTTCATAAATTACTATGGATTTGGACGAGTTGAAAAATGTAGGAGTAAGAGAGCGCAAATTAATATCTTACAAAACTACGTCATTTACGGTTAATTCGATGCGTGGAAAAATACTCCTCGGAATTATCGAAGTGCGAGTTCCCCAGCACTTTACCGCGGATTCACGCGAAACGATCACGTATGTTTATGCATGTGCAAGTGGAAATGATTAGTCTCGTCGTGCAAACTCGTCCAAACGGCCGAAAATTTCAGGTAGTACGTTGAAATGCATTTAATTAGCCCCAATCCCTTTCAATGTTCCCTTCTTTGACATGGATTTTGCGGCTGATATTTATTCTACCATAACCCCAACAATCGGAATCCATGAAAAATTCACTAGACGTCATTTTCGTCGAGGTTCTTTTTTTATGTGAGGTTTAAATGTTAGTTGTCAAAGATGAAGGATAATAACTGCGAGGATATTCTACAGAATACGACAGTCAATTGAGTACGGTTTGGTTTAAAAGACATCTTATAGTTTGGTCAAGCGGCATCTTACACATCACTTTTCCAACGAGGGAAAAAATTAGGTGGTGTTTTAAACGAGTGTAGATCGAAGATTGGTGAAGCGGCTACTGTTGAGTATTTTATTGAAAAGTTGAAAAAATCCGAAAAAATGAATTTGAAGTTATGTGAAGGTGAATTCTTCAAAAATGCTTTAGAATTCTCCTGAAAACAATTCAAAAATAAGTCCATTTCTGAGACTTGAGCCAAGTAAAAAAATTCGTTCCAATTTTTCTCTCTGTACGATCTCTACGTCTCGTCTAAAAGCTAAAAAGGAGAGGGAGGGGAGGATATTCAATTTTACGACGATATTTTTCCTCTCATCTAATAAGATACAATGAGTAAATTATCATCCATCATTTAATGAAATGTGTATCGTGTCAAGTAAGAAAAATCCTACAGAGAGACAAAAATTTTTCTCTTACCAGTTGAAATAATAGTAATAAGTTAATTCAGTCACTGTTAAAATGTTGCTTCCTGCTTTTTTTCCCCTCGTTTCTGATTTCAGCAAAATCATTCCCTATGCTTAATTCAAAATAACGGCAACATCCTTCCATGAATTGATGTTTTGATCGCGTTCCTGCTGCGCTAATAGGCGGTATCGTTTCCTCGACGGTCGGTAGTACCACATGTCACAATATCTATCCGATTCACATCGTGCAAGAGGGAGTCATGTGCGATTAATATTCGTTGAAGAGCACTCTTGACTCGCTTCCCATACTAATAAGGAGCGAGCATGAAACATGCACCGACAGCATTGCGTAACTCGACGTGGAGGCGAACGACCGCCGACGCGGCCGAACACGATCGTCGACGTTTCCCGTTGAAAAACCTTCATTTTCCACAAACTCCCCCTTGCGTCACGTAAGAACGAAGAAACAGAACATTATCCACACTACTCAATTAACTTCGCAAATAAATTGCTTTATACTCCTATTATCACAAAACACTCAAACACTACAGTATTCATTTCCTACATTCTACCGTATACAGGTGAGAGTAGAAATCAGCGACCCCCGTATACCCCATTATTCACAAAAAAAAGGCTTTTCAGCGTGTAATGCATTTAAAGGGCAGATCTGCTCTGAGCGCAAGCAGTAATGGAAAAGGAACAAAAATGAAGATAAACTCATGGGAGAACAGAAGAAACGTGTTTTTATACCCAAATAAAAAAAAAAATCATTCATAGAGCTCAATCCTGAGAGACAAAAGCAAGGAGAAAAATGAAATTATTGAAAAGGACCCCTTCCTAGAGAAAAAGTTACGTTATGTTGTTATTGTTAAAGAACAATTGAGGGGTGTTTGCTTCTGAAATACTGAAATTACTGAATTACTGAAATTTACAGTAAGAAAATGAAACTCTATTTGAAGGAAGAGCTAAACCTTAGCGGGAAACTTCTCTTGACGTTATCCTGTGACAATAAAGAAGATTTCATGCATATTTTAATTTATTACACTCCAGAAAATCCTGAAAATCCCAGAAAACCGCGCTGCACTTGACACCAAATACTTTGCGAAATTTTTCTTCCAAAAAAACCATAATATAGAGGTACAGGATATATAACGTTGAATGGTTCTGTGGACTTTGGAGGTTTTAGGATCCAGGAACTGACGGAAAATCTTGAGTTCGTTTGTTAATCATAAGCTGTATGTTAATATTTCTCGCCCCTGAAAAACATAAGCAAAACAAAAATAGGTGAGTAAACAAAGAAGAAATAGAGATGTTCCTCCTAAGAGTTATTATTAAGCTAATACTTTCTGCCTTCATTCATTCATGAACAGCGCTTTCAGCAGTCCAGAAAGATCCGGGAAAAATTCGGTAGCTACATATTTATCAAGCTATTAACTTTAGTTAGCTTGATATTATTTGTAACTTGCAATCAACGAGTGATAACAACATAGTTTGGTGAAAAATCACGTAGCGGCAAAATCATCGCAGCATTTCAAATGGTGGAATTTTTCTAGGCTCTAAAAATTTTTTCTAGAAAACGGACGGGTTCAATCCTTTCCTGGTAAGGATTGCGCGACAGTCGAACTTCCAATATACGCGTAAAATTCTTCAAAATCAAGTGACACTATCGCGGAAATTCTCTGGAAAACAAAAAGACAAGAGTTCCTGTTCTCTTTGTTCGCATCGATCAGCTCTGCTGAATCCATAATCGTTCATGACTTTGCCTTGAGATTCTGCACTCTTTGATTCGTCTCTCTTGCTTCTCCAGGTACCCAGCACTTCTAGTGAGCGCTTCTGATTCGCCTTAGTGAACGTTATACGCTTAAACTCATCCACAAACGTGAACTGTACAGAGATCCACGGAAATATGGATTCGAGAAAATAGCCTTACCTGGAACTCATAGCTTTCTCTAATAGGCAGAAGCGTAAAAAAACGATACAGAGACTGAAACAGTTCAAAAGGGAACGTTCAGAATGAATTAGGCGAATAATTAATCCAACAATAATAATAATAATAAATAGTAATAATAATAATGAAAATAAGGACGATAATATTAGTAATAATGCAGCACGATGCTCTTGCTGATGTCATTACCAGTGAAAAAACCGAGAAGAATGGATAAACTGTTAGGTTCTAGTTGGATTAATGGATTAATTATTTCTTACAATTAATTACAAGATTAATTATTTCTTCTTTCTGTTGTGGCGCGGTCGGAATGATGTTTCGCTGCTAAAACACGATCGATCAATGGTTCAAAACCGCCTTGTTGCCTATCGAGCCGTTCATCCTTCCGGAGCCGATAAATTGGTAAGGACAAGACTTGTCAGGGGGATCAAAACGAAACATAGGCTGCCCCCGCGAGTTACTGTATAGGCTAGTTACGCGTTCGTAAACCTCAAACGATTCTGAATAGAAGTGAACGAGGTGGCGCATCCCGAGTTTATTAACGCCAGGTACACTTTTACGCACACCTTACACATTACAATTCCAACTACATACACGAGCTCTATCCGGAAATTTAAGGCAAAATTTGCCCTCTTGAGATTTTTCACTATCCGCAAGTTCCCCCTGAGACTGGCACAGCAACAGACGACCAAAGGTTAGTAAAATTGTTGTTGATTAGGAATACCCCCAAAGTAGAGATGTCTATTATCCATGAAGGACAATGTAGCTTCCACTGCGGAAATCGCTCTGCGTCAATTCAACAGTTTTTAATTACATTTACAATAGGATCAAAATGTTTAGAGAATCCCTGCGCGAATCATCACATACCTGTTACTGTCATTTTCTGATGCAGAACTTCTCCCGCTGGTTCGACGCATGCGACACTGATGACCGTCGAGTAAATTAACGAATGTTTCAAGCTCAGTTGTCGACAGAAGTATCGAGGATCATACTGATGGCGGTTCGAACCAGCACTGTCTGGATTGAGATTTGTTCAGGAGAAGTGGACTAAACAACTCGAACGTAAGCAACGGTTCCCGTAAACATTTCTTCCGATACTGAATCTTGGTCCTCTCGTCTTACTCGGATATAACAACAACAAATCAGTGGATTTCTTGTTTGTGTATTACTTCAAAATCAGTCGAAATCTGATCACAAGAAGGGAAAATCAACATTGTTTCAGTAGAGGTGAAGTGTTTGAGGTTCCGAGTTGTGAAATGGAAGAAAATGCGGCGGTGAGAGAGAAAAACTGGGATTTACCAGCAATTTTCCAAGAAGAGTAGATGAGTCAATCAGATCCTGAACGAGTAAAGTACCAGATTAACTCTCCATATTTCGATTTTAGTAGTTATTCGGGAGGAGTTTTCAACTTGACATAATTCGACTACTACCTCATTTTAAGAAAGATTTGAGTGCAACACTCTTCGCGAGGAAGGCTTTATGCAAAATCTATGCGAGGTGCTGCCTAGGATGAGGAAATTTTATATGTTTAGAGAGGACATCATCCAAGATAGAATGACTACCGAGAGAAGCAAATCAGCAGTAGCCGTTGTCGCCGTCGCAGGAACGAGGTGTGTATATAATCTGATCCCGGCAAGCGTTCTCAGTCACATTATCATAACGATATTCGCGAACAGCCCCCCGTGTCCCTCCCTCTGAAAATCCGATCTACTCGTAGATTAAGCGGCAACACAGCGCGAGTCTAGCGTCCCTATCGACTTCGGTAATCAAATCAGCCCGTTCCAATCAACTCGTCCGCCAATCGTCGCCGAAGAGGCGGTGCTGGCGAGAGAGCACGCGGAACGTGGAGAGCACAGTGCGGCCATCCGCCTCTACCGTAACCTGACATCTGGGCGCGGTTGCGCGACGTGCATTCTCAAGTCGTGCTAGCGCAATGAGCGACGGTCTTAGCTCCAGCTCCTCAACACTATCACAGGTGAGCTGTTATTAATCTCCCTAAGACTAATTGTGATTGTTGGAGTCGATCGGACGCGGACGAGTAGCCGGTGCCGACGTCAGGCGATTCGCCTACAGACTCCTTTTGGAGCGCCGAAATACGATTTGGCCCGCGTCTCCACTCCAATAATTAACTTTTCTCCAATATTTCTTCTCTCATAAACTCATTATGGAAATGTGATTGTGTGGGTTTTCCTCCAGGATGGCAAAGGAAAAGATCTGGGAGCCGCTCTGCACGACTTTACTGCTTATTACGGATCGCCGCTTGACACTGTTTCGGCCAGTCTTCGTCCTTTAGGTGATACATCAAGCTCAGGTTGGTTATCCATAGATTCCAGCCACTAGATCAAAAATGGTGATCCGGAATTTTCTCATTATTTTTCCTCAAAAACTTCGAAAAGGCTCTCAGTGGATGCCGGAGAGTAATGTATGTATTTTTCGACAATGATTTCTAGAATTTCCTCGAGATTTCCATCATTGCCCAGTTTCCACCCGTTATTCTCAGCTTTTATCAGACTAACTGAGGTTCAAATCAATTTTTTTAAAATCATTTCCTCGCCTTCGAAGCTGCAAAAGGTCCAAAAAGCGTTTCGCGTGTGGATTTCGTCCACCTTCTCCTAATCGCATTAAGCAGCAATTAACGAGCACAAGTAATTCAATTGTAACGTTTGCGTCTAAAGTCATTACCAATCCGAAGGCGAGTGTCTCGTTGATCATGTTATTGGGTGAATATTCGATAAATTATTCAAATGAGATTCACTTGAACCACTGGGAAGCGTTACTTCATTGAATGGCGCTCGCTTTTCACAGCTCCTTGATTTACCTTTGGATAATTCTAGTCATGTGCATCTTCTTTGGTCTTCACTAGGCCTTCCTAGGATGTTTCCATTCTAGAACTCACTGAGTTATGAAAATTGGTCGCTCTTAGCTTAGCAACTCATAGAAAATTAAATATTCCTTCGTAATCTATTTATTGAGAAGGGAATTTTAAATATCTTTCAGAGCAAGTGATTAAAATATTATTCTTTAGCCGTACTAACGCGGTAGTTTTAATCACCATTAAATAGGTTTATTTTTTCTTTCTATGTGCCAGAGCAAAATCCATAAATCCTTTAATAAAACGAATCATATCACCATTGCTAAGGGTTGATACATGTAGCAGTATACATAGCCACCTACTGCGTATCTTATAGGTACGCATAAGTATGTTAATCACTGAGGTCCTACCACGAATATTGCTACGAACTGTACTGGGAATATATAGAAGAATAAGTGCAGAAAAGTGAAAAACTATGCATGTATTAAGTTGTCCAATAGTTTCTTTAACATTTTTCTGCTTTTTTTCAAATTTTCCATTCGATAAAAGAGATATTTCAATCGACAATATAGCCAGTAACATAGAAATAATCTTCGTCCATCGAGATGATAAATTGCGGATTCTTTGGTTCTCGAATTTAGCTTGTTGTGAATTAAAATGTTGACAACCGTTTGTTGAAAACTCGTCGGGAAATCTTATACTTGACGATCTTATACTCATCTTATACCCTTATACTTTTTATATCTAGATCTTATGCTTTCTAGATCTAGATCTTATACTTTTTCAGGATTTCGGAAAAGATACATAGCAAGTGTGATAGTGGAAAAAAATAGGGGAAAATGATTTTCGCTTGTTTCTAACACCCTTTACCTTGAACATCATAGCAACTCGCGTAGAAACAGAAGAAAAATAGGAACAGAAGAATAAAAGAAGAAACAAATTCGGAACTCTAAGAATCTATCCTACTTTACTTACTTCTTACTCATCGAGCTGTAAGAAAATGCTCATCATGAAGATAGAAATCATCATCGGATATTTATGTTATGGAAAAACGTAGTACGGTCCTCTAAATTTCAAATGACCGTAATCACGTCAAGCATGGAATCTTTATCCATAAAGGCGATCAACCTCAAAGAACTTTTGGTTGTAAAATGCTGTTTTTCAGTAATAGCGTAAATGTAGGTTCTATTCAGGATATCAGGCTACAGTCCCAATTTGAACATTGTGTTTTTCGTCAAATATCGGCTAAAAATAGCCACAATACCGTTTTCTGAAATCTTTAAGATAAACGCTTCAGATATCCTCATAGAGCCTTGTAACCTACAAGTACTGGTCCCCTCTCAAAAATCTCAGCTTTCATTGAAACCAGCTGCTTCCACTTTTTATCACCGCCCTCGTCAAACATGTCGCTGCCACATGCACCTAATCAAATACCATTGAACTTGTTCCTTGTCGAGGGAAAAACTCCCGTGACTACTGTATCCATTTTTCCAATAACGTCATGAGAGCGAGTAACACGTAAGAGGACCATGATGATGTTGTAGTCGTCGTCGTCGTCGACGACGACAACGACAACGACGGCGAAAGCCCATTTCAATTGCTTCACCTGGCGCGCATAATAACTGGATTACGGTATCGTTGTTGCCGAAGGCAAAACGAGACGCGTGTTTAGCTACGCGCTGGGAAAGTACTACGTCTTGCGTGTACGCCTAATCACAGGAGCGCTGTCGCCGATCCGAATCCCAATTAATTCGCACTTTTCTGGTTGGATAGGGTTATCCGAGATCTTGTAATAAAAACAGGATTATTCGAAGGAAGGCCGCTTTTCTTTGATTTTGGGGCTAAACGAAGAATTTAGAGTTTGATCCTAGTTAAACAGGAAAGTTTTGATCATATTTAGTTTTGCCTATTTAAGGATTTTGTGGTAGCGGAAACTACGGTAAGGGCTCTTTTCCTGCTACTCCCTAAACAGTGAAGATATATTTAAAGAGCCAACTTCATATAAGACTTTCCGTTTTCTGATCAAAACTTAGCGGTCTGTTCAAGAAAATCCATCATTCCAGTGGAATGTCGAAACTTATTGTCAAAATAGGACATTTCCATTTTCTTGACTCTTTTTTAAGATGCTCGCTAATTTGCTTCCATTTGTTGAATAATCCCTTAGGACCGTGTCGAATTAGTTGGGTTTTCAGCTGCAGAACCAGTTCCTTGAGGGGCAGAGAGCTAATCCGAGAGCTGTTCCCTTTCGAAAATCAGGCGGCTCTGATCGGTTATGAAGAACAGAAACCACAATAAATATTAAGCATTCATAGGGTCCCAATGGTAACATTCATGTTGAGATGACTTTTAACACAATCCAAGTAACTAAGAAAGCGAAAAAGTGTTAGTCAGCACGAAATGCTTCATAGTACTTATAAATTGCAGCGCTATTTTCGGGGCCCATATCTATAGAGAAAGGCTTATGCGTATTTGTAATTATTTGAGTTCAAAAAAAGAAGAAATTTCAGAATGGGTGGTTCAACTTTGGCCATAAAGGAATTAGCTAGGGTGGGAGCTAACCTCTGCTCCATAGCCAGACCTCTGAGTTGTACAAAATAATTTCCAGACCATCAGAAGATATCACAATCAGCCGCCGATGTAGTATTGAAAGTTTGAAAAATTTTCGCAAAGTACAGGATGATCCATGTCAGAAATTTCGAGAATCCCGGAAAATTTTTCTACAACTATCGTAGTGTTTCAGTGTGTTCACATGAGCAACAGATTTTCAAGAACCTAATGTCATGTCAGTTGACCTTAGATATCCTCTCCATGTCCACTTACAGTAATCGTGGCCGTGGCCGTCATGACCATTAGGGCCAGCTTTTGTCGCCCTTTAATCCACGCTGCTTATCCACTTGTCTGTGCCCATCTGCGACGAGCGCGCACACACACAATTGTTGCATGCTGTTGTGACAAATTTCGATTTCTTCAAGAAGTGAACGTCAGGAAATGAAAGGGACTGAAAATATGAAAAAGAGTAAATTTCTTTTTCCAGAAGGCGCTTTCAAGAAGATTAAAGCGGAAAGCGTCACCTCGAGCGGCGTATTCTCGTCATCGTTATCAGGAATACCGTCAACGCCTGCTCGGTAGGTTTTTTTTTCATGAATTACTTCGATGAAAAAAATCTGGATAGGATATTATATCACACACACAGTAAAATCAGCAAACAAAATATAATATTTTCTGAATAAAAAATGGGCTCTTAAATGAGCAACTCAAGACACTATTGTTGTAAACTATGCACTTCGTATTACTAATTATTACCACTAATTCTTTCCTAACCATAAGTGGAAATCGATTATTATCATATAAATAGATTTGATTTGATCAAATCTTTCCATTTTGCATTTTTGAGCATTGTCTTTACTTTATTTGTGACCCTAATACGGTACTACGAGCAATAGCTTTACTATAAATTAGACTTATTGTAGAGCCCTTCCGTGTTGATTTTTCCTATGAAAGCTTGAAAATTGATAATGACATCCAATTAATCCAATCCAATCCAATAACTCATCTACCCATAGATTTGTTTTTCAGGCGGAGAAGTAATTGAAATATATCACGTTTTTCAATGATCGGAATAAATAATACTCACATAAATGTATACAAGTGAAAAATTAAGGAAAAAAGAAAAAAAATAACGAGAATGAAAAGCCTTTCTGTGTTTGTTGTTTCTATGAAAGCTTAAAAATGGAAAAATTTGCCAATTTTATTTCAAAACCATTAATCAAACTTTTCGACTAAGCACTATTCAATTGTTTATTTTTCTCATTTCACTACGCCGGGTGTTTCCGGCAATTCCAAAAAAGCATGAGCTCTCCGAATTTTCATGTATTTGAGAAGGGTTGACAGAGTTTACAGTACAGTGTACAGTTTAGAGCACTTTGCGTTACTGTTTCCAAAGTTGCTCTGTACAGATCAAATGTTTTTATTCAGAGCTGCTACCATATGAATAGTTAGGAAATGCACAAACTTCTACCTTTCATTAAGTTTCATAAGATATCCCACAGAATCATAAAATCTACAAAATCAATATATTTTGGACCGATGGTTACTAAATTTGAGATCACTCTATGCTAAAACCTCAGCTGATAGGGTTTTATTTTGCATCTAGAGTAAAGCTGTGCTTAAATAAACAAACGCGGTGCAATCAATCAATATTTCTACGCATAAATTAGCCACTAATCAAATTTCCTCTCCTAAAGTATGTTAGGCCGTGCTTAATTGCTTTCTCATGATGCTTATCCCTCGATCGCTTAAACGATTTCTTCAGAAGGCGTCACCGCACAACGTTCACTCAGGAACAATTGGCAGAGTTGGACTCAGCTTTTCAAGTGAGAGACACTCTTAGAATAAAAATTACCATTTAAAGCACCCTGAGGGCTGAATGTGAATTGGGTATCGAATATCTTCAAAATCGTATTTCAGAAGAGCCACTATCCTGACATTTACGTTCGCGAGGAGCTGGCACGGATCACAAAACTGAACGAGGCCAGGATACAAGTAAGGGGTTCTCCATACTCTCCAAAAATAATCCCACCACCATTCGCGCAGCCGCCACCATAGCAGCCGCGCAGTCTTTCACGCATGACTGCATTGTTACATCTACAAAATCCAATTTGTTGTCACCTGGACAGCAGATCAAGTTGGCTTTACTGTTAGTGACTAACAATCTTCGTAGGACCCACAATTATCGGCCAGAGTTGTTGGCTGGACTGATGATGAACATGTGAGGGGGCAGGCAATTACGGATTAGGCAAGAGTTCATCGAGGGTCGCCATGTGCGCTAATTTTGTGTTGACCACGACTAATTGCCGGTGTCTGTGCTACGCGTTCAGCCGTACACAGTCTGACTCACTGAGCATCTGGATAGAAAAATTCGTGTGACCTCAGATGAATACTGGATCGAAAAGAATTGCGGAAGGGACTCGCAAGGACGGCGTAACTCGCGTGGGGCGACTGTCATTGCACTGCGCCTTCTTCAGGCATTCCCGAGTTTTATTGAGACTATTGCCACATCCTTAGAACCCGTTTCCATTCCTGCAGCGATTGAATTAAAGGACAATAAAATTTGATGCTGAAATCCCAGCAAAGTTGATTTATAAAGTACCCCTTGAGACCTTTTGAAGCAATGAAACCACTAGAAACTATCCAAATCCATGGGAATTTGCAGTCGTAAAGGACTGTCTCAAATTTCAAATCCTGAAATGGTGACGCTAGGCGAAAAACAACAACAGCGCTCTTGAAATTAACATTGGACGAATTTTAAGAAAACCTTAGAAGATTAAACTAAACTTTTAGTAATTTACTTTTACTTTAACTAATTCCTGAGCTCACGTTCAGCGAGTATATTTGAAATCAATGGTACATTTGCTTTTAAATGGTATTTTCAAAACATTTTTTGGACTCTCAGGAATTTCGACGGTTTCCGACAGGGTTACCCGTCGGAGACGGATTTTCCGGCACAGGTTAGCAGCGGCATTGTATGAATTAAGTGATTGTTAGGCGGAACATTCGTTATGCTTCACGGCTTCGCGTATTTGACATCTACGTTTTCTCCAGAGATTCTACATATTTGCACCAATATGATCAAAAAGTATCTTATCTCCTCCTGGGACGATAGTCGACTGACATTTGCTCGAGTTGGTTAAAATTAATTTTCCTCATCGAGTAGGTGCAACTAATTTTTAATCATCGGCTACATACATTTAATGGTCCAAGGTGAATTTGATGGTCAAAATAAAGCGAACAGCACTTTCATGCGTCTATTAAATTCGTAAATATCAACTAAAAAATAATCACGTTCGACGGCAATCGAACATTAAAAATCCTGTGAATTGAAAAGAGCACTGTAGATTCTGACAGTACGTCATTTTCCCATTGAGCACCTCGAAAACTCGCTAGTGAAGAAGACTCGTCGCTCTTCGCCAGCACTATTCCCACGCTCTATGTTCGTTTCCCACGCCCCCTTGTGAATCAAATCCAAGAATAATTCATGCAATAAACGAAATTGCATTTAATATATTGGGTTTCGTCGTCGTCGTCGTCGTCGTCGTCGCGGTTCGCTGTCGTCACCGCCTGCCGCTTTGTACGCTCATGCAATTTTGCGTCGTCGTCCCTCAACACCCAGATCCACAAATCTTTACATCAACTGCTCCTGGAAGAGAAAATGAACGTTGGGAACTTCCGTACAAAGGGACCCTTTCTACTTATGAATTGCTAATTAGTCACCGCTCTCCAATAAAATGCTCTTTTGAGTATCTGAACTGAAGTTTTCTTTTTTAATTTTCGGAAACCTGTTTGAAAACTTCACTTCGAGAGGTTATTTTTTTATTACGGCTTTAATTTAATCGGCTACAAAGAACTGGCTTCAGATACTATTCCAGGTATAACAGTGTAAGTAGTAAAAGTAAAATAACAAAAAAATTATGGATTTCTCATCTCGTCCCATCTGTTGAACAATAAACGTAGTTTTTGACGATTAAATCTTTACGACTAAGACTTTTTTAAAACATTAGGATATTTCAATTTTAAAAAAAAACTGATATTACTCGATAAGGATAAAGGATAATTTGTCTGGCGTTAATCAAACCGCTTGCCATACGCCACCACGTTCACTTCAATTCAGGACCGTTTGAGGTTTAGGAACGTGTAACTGACAAGACAAGTCTGTTTCCAATTTGTCGACCTCGTAGGGCTAGAAAATGCTTTGCTTGGAGGAGCACTAGGGCGGATTCGAACCTCCGGTCGATCGTGCAGGAAGCGGGACCTCTAACCGAATGCGCCACACCTATGGGGCTACATAATCCTCTGAAGGATTTGCAATTTCTGCTGCCTTTTTCATTTTAATTCCTCAAAATCTTCAACGCTCGTCGTTTCATCGACTTCTAATTTTTCCGATTTTCAAACTTCAAATTTACAGTCACTACAGTATCGGGTCTACAATGTTCCATCGTTGATTCTCATCTTTTCCGAAGGAACCGTAAGCATCAAGGTCTTAATGCAAAAGAATTCCTCCTTTTTTCCCAAAACTTTACCATCCAGTCATTCTTTCCTTATTACGACAAGCTTAGAACTGCGGATACGTGCCGTGGCTACCGTAACCAGCTGTTATTGGCTCGTTAGCGCATTGTGCATGTCCTGTGTGTCTCTGTGTGTGTACATGCGAAAGCGGGAAGCATTGCGTCCAAGCACAGAGTTAGCTGGAGCAAGAGGAGCTAGCTGTATGTGCCTCGCCGCCGCTTACCGTATACCGGATGCACGGGCGGTTCCTAATCAATCCTTCTCCCCTCTCATACGCCGTGCAATTGAATTATTGGCACCCGCCCTACGGCACACCACTCTCTCCCCTCATTCAGGCTTCGTGCATGAGCGTTGTGGCGTCATCGATGTAGCTTTTCATCAAAAATATATAGGGGAAATAAGTAGAAGATGTAAGGAAAAGTTCTGCTCGAGGAACACAAGAAAGCACTGGGCCAAGGCGATGCGCAGCGAATGACAACTCGTCCTTGTGCACTCGTTTCGAACGGCATCATTACTCGTCAATTCGACAAATCAAATTCTGTCGGATTGGCCGCCATCTTCTTTGATTTTGGGTGCGCTTAAGGAAGCTCAATGGAGGTAACGAACTCGACACAGAAGTTGATATTCCATCAGGGAAACTACATATTTCTACTCGTTCAGGATCGTTCAGGATAACCATCAAAACTATAGTTGACACTAAGAAGTGTGTGAATGCGTCGATTGTGTCTGGCACTGACCAGAAATCAAGCAAAATGGTTTTACTTAAAAGAATTTTCTAACTTACATGAAATGGAATTCCTAATGCGTTGCTGGGAAATTCCTCAGGCATAAATAGCACATCCAGATCCACAACCGTTTGTGTGCAGATCAATTCACATGGAATCAAGTCGCTCGCAACTTGATTTGTGTAGTTTAATTCATTCAGCTCTCTCGAGGCGTTGGGGAAGTTGTGGAAAAAGTGCTGTAGATGACACAAATCCTCAAAATCCACAATATTTTTCCTTGTAATATCCTGGAGATCTATAATTTACCCTAGGAAATACGAGCATATGGCATCTACAGTAGTACTCGTACGTGAACCTTAGTGATTTAGTGTGTTTGCTTTTGGTAAAATCCCCATATCTCTAATCTTTTGTATGAAAGCAGAACGCTGAACTTCGAAGTGTTCAGGTCCTGTGAAAGAACTATGTAGACAGTTCCACTTAAAAATTAAAGTTGCTGCACAAATAGGCTATCCGGAAAATTTATTCCAAGGTGTTCAGCAGGATCCTCAAGGATCACCTTTTACATAACGAAGTTGTTCGTTGTAACTTCTCTCCAGAAATATATTTCAGGTATGGTTCCAAAACCGACGGGCGAAGCACCGAAAGCAGGAAAAGCAATTGAACAAGGTAGGTTTTTACTTTTCTACCATTTACAAACTACCTTTAGAATTACAAAGAATAGAGAGCCAGATCCTTGCATCCTCTTCCGGTTAGCACTGTTTATTTTTAGACACTCAATCCTCACCAGGCAATATTTGCCGCAAATCCAGCCAGCAATATTATGCGTCAGGGAATGTATCCGTCACCACTCGGTAACCCACGGGATAGTTTTTGGTGAGTGTTCTTTTTCCTATTGTGGAAATAATATAAAAATTGCCACCTTTAATAAACTGAAGTGAATTTTTGTGTGCTACGCCCGAACGGGCATCGTATTTCTTCAACTCAAAACTGTATTTTTTGTTTTCCTTGCAAAATTTTCAACGTTTTTGTTCGAAAAATTTCCACACTAGGTAAAAAAAGGTTTGTAATTATTTTGAAATGCTCAAAGACACCTCAATGGTAAGAAAAGGGAAAAAGCTGTACTTCAGTAATCAAGGCCAAAAATCAATAAAATCAATGAAATAACGTTCACAGATTCCATCTTCGATGTTGTGTTGAATTGAGGTTTTACTTAATGCGGTGCTGTGCATTTCAATGCGTCAACGCCTGAAATTACGCGCACGTCATTTCTGGCTTTTGCGACAAATTCAATTATTCGGTCTTTTTTTTCTAGATATTGACAATAAATTTCACCGTGGCTGTTGCATTTAATGCGAAATTTCGTAACTTTTCTTTCGCCTCACTAGAAGAACTCATTAGAAGCCAAGGTCCAGAAGCTTTCTTGATCGATTTGTTCCAAAGATGCTAATATAAACGGTAGTTTAGCCAGAATTTTAGCGTCAGAGAACGCTTGGGTTTGTATGTGCAGAGAATACAGATATTCTCAACTGTATACATTCCCATTTCTGTATTGTAGTTGGAACTAAACTCACCTCTATCCCTCTTAGGTATCCTTCGTATCCACGGCAAATGCCCTATCCGACGGCTACTCCACCGTATTCAACAAACTCCTTTACCAATCCGATAACCAAGTAAGTTTTATGTTTATACTCCTCGAATTTCTATCGATTTTTAAAGCGGCTGTGAAATTATTTGCAATTCTATAATCAGTCAACCTTTTTGGCTACAACACAACACAGATTAATAAAACAAAACTTACCAAAACTAGGATTTAGCAGATTCAATAAATAAAGTCACATCAAATCGAATTTAAATATTAAAAACATGAGTTTATGAGTAACTGGAAAGCGTCTCACTAAGCTAATTTCCCTAGATCCCTAGGGGATTGCTGATTGTCCAGAAAGTGACTCCCTCTTATATGCTCCGACAGCAATTTCCAGAACTTAACGTATTTCTGGATTCATCGTATCCAGATCGATTTCTCAAGAATCAATGATAGGGAAAATTCATTGTCAGCTTTCTCACTAAGAGTATTTTTAAACAATTATTTTTGTTGTTTCGCTCTAATCGAAACCTTATCCGTATTGGACCTTACTTGGTAATACATACTTTGTTACGCTCTGTTGTATGTTGATCGATATGAAAAGGAATATCGAAATCGATATGCTATTAGAAAAGAAATCTGCACACAAATAGGGAATTTTGAAAAACTGCGTGATGAAAAATGAGGGACACTGGATGGAGGAGATAACTATAGGAAGGGATTTCAAGGAAGATAATTCTTGACAGTAACGATAAACAGTACTGGAAGTAGTAGATAGCAGTAATAAGTAAGTAAACGTTAGTAGCGATAATAAAAGTAGCAAGTTAGGCTGAGAAAAGTGGAAATTAAATTATAGATAAACTCAATCATATGAAAATGCACCAAGACGTTAAAATAGTGGATTTTGAACCGGAAAAGTGCAAGATAAGGTGAGACAGCAATGTGGTGACAAAAAATTATTGAAAGCACCCAATCAGAGCCATAATCGATTACATCGTTATCGATTGATTATCGAATTTTCTTCCTAATTATAAAGGCTTTGTCATAAAATATCCATTTCTGTATTTCAGACATTTTGGTGAGTTTCGTAGTGGTATATATGGATAATTTCCTTGTGTAAATAAGATCCGAACGTAGTCTTGACAAGAAATCCGTAGATTTTCTTTATTTTTCAATTTTATCGCAATACTACACGTCTCAATACATATTGTGGTATTCCTTTTAATTAATATCAATTTCGTCGAAGTGTCAATAGATGAAGAGGAAATATCGGAGATTTGATTTCAGTTCTTTTTTTTCCTTTCCAAAAATTGTGCAGTCAATTTCGATTCCTCGCTCTAAGCGATGCTTTCATTCTATCGCACCTGACTTGAACTACTAACTGTGTGAATTGCTTAAAATTAAAATTAAAACAAAATAATTAAAAAATAAAAAAAAATAAAATCAAAATTAGGACTAATCAAAAAAAAAATAGAATCAAAATTAGGACTAATTTTCCAAAAATATAACTATCACAAATATGTGTACCATTCTGACTATACTTTTCTGCTTACGCTCTTCCATGCACACCAACGAATCTTTTTTGTTTCAGCTTCAGCCCGTCGATAGCCCCATTCTCATCGGACGAGGATTTCTATCAGAAATCGCTTGCGTTACGAATGTCCTGTCAGCCCACAGCGTCAGCAAATATCGCGAATTTGAACTATCCACAGAGTTAATCAGGGAATCAACGCGTTATACATACATACGTACATTGAAAACCACTAGTCAAATAACGGTTTCTCCTCTTCTCCTCTTCTTGGTTAGGCCAATCACTATGAAGATGCCATGCTCTTTTCGTACATACATACATAGCTAAACATTTTGTAGCTCTATTACTGTAGCAGATATTTTATACTGTATTCGTATGCACATCTTTTATTCATATTAATATAGGGAAGCCACGCTCAAACAAAACAACATTTTGTTTTCCAATATGAAATTGACTTCTGATCGATCTCAATGTGAAAGCTGTGGGTCAAAAAAATCTTATCCGTATGATTCTTGCAATCAAATCCCTGTGTTCTGACTTGGATTCGCACTTGAAATGATCTCTAATCGTCGACGCAATGCAGAACATGTTCCACATATAAAATTCAACTATTGTACATGTATTATATGCGATTAAATTGGATGATTGATTTCTACGTACGTACAGCTGTGAAAGTTTTTTTTTCTTCCTGAAGGTGATCGTCCGAAGTTTATTCCCACAGAAGTAGTCCTCATTTTCTTCCTGTACGTTACGAAATGTCAGGGATGTAAAAAAATGGAGTTGTCATGACAAAAGTTGCCGGAGAACACCAAATTACACCAGCGATGATCGATATATTGATGGATATGCCCTACAAATGTAGAAATCCCGGTCGATTTTCATGAGAGGTGCAATTTTGAGGTGCTACGCGTTTTACACAAATCGTCGCTGTGATTTTCTTTTATCGACACATTATTACATTGTATAGCGCAGCTAAAAATTCCCTATTTTCATGTCTTGGTACTTGTTTTTTTTTATGAGCGACTTTACAAATCGGAAAAATTGAATCGATATCTTGATGGATATGGTGGATCTGGTATGATCCGCAGAAGCTAAAATCAATAAGATCACTTTTTTATGAATGAATAATGTACATGAAACCAACATTGAGTTGGTAGAAATAGATTCAACCGGAGAAAAATTCACTCAACGAGGCCCTCAGTCCTTCCAATCATTCTTAAAATTGAAGAGGAAACACTTCCAACATGCGGTCAAAGCGGATTTATGCACGATTTCTGAAGATGTCCACGTTTCGCTGTGTAATTTGCAATTTCGTATGTTGTTTTCAATTTTCCGTGGATACTCACAGTGTTTGAGAAGTAGTTTTGTGTTTTTTTTCTGGTTTAGTGGATCTTTTTCCTTTAAAAACATTTCCACATTTTACATTCCCTAATGTAAAGGCCAGGCGGTCTAAAATCTTCATATATTTTTGAGAGAGAAGTCAAGAAAATAATGCTCTCGTAAAACTTTAAGAGAAATTTAATAACTTTGCAGGAACTGTTGACAGTCCTGAAGTATAAAAAATCAACGCTGGGAAATTTCAAAAGCAAAGAACTGTTCTAAAGAACTTGCTTTTCTGACATGGATGACTCTCTGTTCTACAACTTTTTACAAAACTTTAAATATGACACTGAGCGATGGAAAATCGGCGGGTACAACGCAGTCGGCAGATTTGAACTGAACGATGGTTCAACACTGTCCTAGAGCCCTCCAAGGCCTTCATTCCTCCGTAGCCGATAAATTTCTGCAAGACTTATGCGAACAGCAGGTAAAAACTCTGAATTGTTACATCGGTTGGCCCCTCCAAGTTGTTGTACAGGCTGTACAGTCGTCCATAAATCTTATTCCACTCTGATCAAATTTGAACGATGTGGTGCATCCCGAAAGGGCTGATCAACACAAAACACCATATCCTTATCTTTCAAGGGGGAACAGCGAGGTTACAGTTCTAGTCATAAAAGGCAGGGAATCCAGAGCAAATAGAAAAATTAGAAACGACGATGTCACACAACACAAAGTTTATTCGCATATGTTACAGGATGAACAGAACAACTAGCATTGGTAGCTAAAAAAATCTTTTTTTTTGTAAAATGCAACGGGACAATCTGTTGTGCGGCATCGTCGCTTCTATGTGTAGTTGAGTAGAAAAGACGTGAAGCTCGGTGCAGTTGCGTAAGCGGCTGCGCTCGAAGCGGTGCGATGGAGCGTAGCGGTTAGAATTGAAAGATGGCCGTTCCTTGCAGAAGCTAGCGGCTGCGATCTGGGTGGGACCATCGCTGCAGTTCGCGACGGTCCCACCCCGATCGCAGCCGCTAGCTTCGCCGTACCGTACCGCTTCGAGCGCATCCGCCTACACCAAGCTTCATGTGGTTTTGACACGACTATAGTTTTTCTAACTGCGCAAGATTCACTACTTTGTACGAATAGAACCACAACTTCGCTGTTTTACATTCAAATGTAAGGGATTTCGTACACAAAGATTAAAATTGAATCGACCTGTGAGAAAAATTAAAAAATCCGTTTATTCATGTTGTTTTCGTCTATTTCCATCAACTACCAATTTTACTGGATGAGCTTTAAGTAGTGTATTTGTGTTTGCGGATCGTTGCCTTCCGTTTGATCGCTTTGATCCCATTCAATCAATCAATCAGCATTGCGAAAATTTGTCATGATTTCAGGTTAACTCCAACTATTATTTTAGAGCACTACTAAAGGCCTTCTTGGATATTATCCTTCTTTCAGTCATCACTGTAAGCTCTATCTGTCTTCCTCTTCGCAATTTGTTTTTCGTTGTTTTCCAGCTCATTTTATTTTCGCGACCTATTGGTTTCGTTATTGGTTTTTTCGTCGATGAAGAGCAGCGACCCCAGGTTTTGCTTTTACCGCTTGATTGTTTTGAAATTCTAAAGAAACCTACACATTATACAACTTCTTATCTGAAAATTTTCAATATTTTCCGAAAGTCCTCGTCGATATAACGAGAAGAACCTTCAAACGGCTCCGATCTTCAGAATATCTTCCACTTTTTTTTCTAACCTGTCGTTAGTAGCACAAGGGAAATTCCATCTCCACTTATCCTATAGTCTAAATTGCATTCCCCAAAAATGAGCGGTGTGACTGAGTAAACTGGTACGAGACGAACATAAGTGCCTAAATATTTACGCTGCTGCGTCCATATTTGAAGGGGGAGCGCGAATCGCCGCTGGTTGTTTGACGAACAGCCACCTGACACCGTGCTTCTCCCTGTTTGAGTCCGTCTTTACGGCAGTCCATAGTGTCTAATTTTTTCTCTAACTTCCTTCGATATCCCCTCCTTTCTTTCGTATATATTTTTTTCTTTTTTATTATAATTTGGTAAATAAATTCTGACATACCTTTTTTCTATTCGAATTCTGAATGATGATTGCTAAATTGTTAGCCAGTCACAGTTTAAACAATTCATACGCAGCGCTCCTTCAAATCGTTCACCTTTCAAACATTTTTTGACCAACTGCAAGCATCACTGGATTCAAAATCAACTACCAGGAAGGAAATGTCCACACTAAAATAATCACAAGGACATTTAGAGAAAATTCACGCTTTTTTGCGCTAGTTTTTTCTAGACTAATTTTTACCCATTTCTTACCGATTAGACTACGTACTTCGTGTAATATCTTCTAGACAATAAGCGCCTCATCCTAATAAGCTTACTTTGTCGGGTACCCACGATTACTATGTAGTAGAAAACTCTGTGTAAAACTTATTCCCTCCAGGATGAGGTAGGTTGCTTGGATCTCTTTGTCCTTCCGTTTAAAATCTACCTCAAAATAATTCTTTAATTTTCCTTTTTTATACTCACTTTTAAGAATCCATAATTAGAGTTTTGGTTTTTACTTTTTTACAGAATCTTTAGCTCCGCAACATTTTCCTGTGGGACACGCAATCCACTTTACACTGAAAAGTTCATTCTGTGATATGTATGTACATACATGGAAGGAAATTTTTCTTGTATTTCTGATCGTCTATAACTTTGCACAGGCGATTATTCGGCACGGAGATCACGATAATCAAACAAGAATCTGTCGCTGTGTTGACCTTTTGAGGGAAAATCGCCGCTTATGCTACTTATTCTCCTATTCAGATCCCTTAGTTCAGGAAGATCCACTAAATAATTGTTACTAGGGAATAAACTTCAGCAAAAAGTTCAAAATTTTTTGAAGGAAATTCTGGAGGTTAGGATATGAAGCATGGAACTGCCACCAAATAGAAACAGCTTTTCAAACGAGCTGTTTGAATTTCTTCCCGTAAAACATGATAGGATTTAAGGACAAAGGGATAAAGTGCACTTCGTCGATCAATCCCTATGGGGATCAGCCTACGAGCCTTGTCGTTGGACTCAGGGGTTGGCCGATGAATTAAGTCAGTGTTTTATTGTTTGTTTTTATTGTATTTGTTTTTAATATTTTAAATATACGGCTACCATCATTATTTTAATGAAAAACCTTGCGAATAATATATTCTTATCGCAATTTATTTGTGGCTTCTTTATGATGCTGATTTTGTGCTGGCATCGAAATCTCTGGGATATTCTCCCAGGAGGATTGAAAGTGAATTTATGGATGGCGACGAATAAGTGGAGGAGCGAGCGATTAACGTGCTGACCTCGCAATTTGTACGGCCTAATTTGGAGGAAATTCGAAACCCGAAATGGCGCTACACCATTTGCCGAAATTGACACCACCTATCTTCCTTCTATTATTCTTTTTATTATTTACCTTCCTGGTATTGTTTATACCTTAGAAAATAACCACAATTCCTCATTCGTCATTCCTAGTGATCAGAAACTGGATTTTGCCCTAGTTTCCACCAAACAAAGAAAAAATATGGGGAACGATGTTATGAAACGGAGAATAGTTGTCTGAAGTTTTTTTGCTCTCATAATAATAATTATTATTATTTTATATTGTTCATATATTTTGACCTAAATTATTTTTATATATTTTGCTTTTTCATATTTTTCTGCGTTCTCCCAACTCAAAACCACGAAAAAGAAACACGTCAGTTTATCTCACTACGCGTGGATGATTGACATGGAACGAGAGGGCTCAGATATCAACCGGCGCCCACCTCAATTCCTCGTTCGTTCCGCTTCCTCGAATACTTATTTGTTTTCTGTTTTTCCGAATTTGTGCACATTTTCGTAATAAGCGTTTCAAGTAAACAAGAAAGGAAGGAAAATACTCTAATATTTCATCAAATTTTCCTGGATAAGGACACAGTTACGTAAGTTTAAATTGTTAGACCACTTTGAAATTCAGGTTTTTTCTCAAAATTTTAAATAATTTGATAGTAGCCTTTACCTACTTTGCCTCCGTTTAATCCATGTTTACTCTATCATACTTGATTAACAGCATTAACTCCTTCAGTTCCTTCACAGTTCCGTTATATCAATCCATTTATTGAATAAATAAAGTTAAAATGTAATAGAAAGCATGATAAAAATGAAAACTTATGAAATAATCATTCGCTTCTATTTGTTATTTAATTTTATTTCTTTGTTATTTAGTTGTAAATAAAACGAAATACATAAGTAACCTTGTTGGAAATTGAGTGAATGACAGGAAATTGCAAAGTGGAGTAGGTTTCATGAAAACGCCGGAAAAATCTGTAGGCCGCAAGCGTTCCAAAAATTGGTTCCGCGGAAAGCAGCAGGACCCCGCATTTTATCCGCAAATATAACAATTCCTGAGAATCTTGCTTAATTCGACAATAAGCGTCATGGGGATATTTGAAAAACGACTATCAAACGCAGCCATGAAAATATTACATCTTCATGGAATTCGCGTGGACATCCGAGGATCATGTGAGATTTTAGTGGATTTATTTTAGAGAAATAGCACAGAAATGAGGGAGTGCACCGGACGCCGAGACAAAAAAAGAACCCAAGAAACTCCGTTGCGAATGCATCACTTTTTATCAAATAGCTACCGGCGTCATCCGTCCTCTTCTTACATCTCCTCTGCGGGTCTCGCGTAGAAATCCGATTTTCTTAACGAACCTAAAGTCAGCGGGTGCTAAATGGTTGTCGACCGAAAAAAAAAACTTGGCGAGAACTTTGTGATGAATAACTGACATCCAGTAATATATAATATCATTAAACTGGGCGAGAAAGTTATAATAAAAAATGACATCAAATAATATATAATATCATTTAAGTATTTTTTTATTCTTATTTCAGTTCTGATTATCATTATTTTATTATTATTTTGTTAATTTTTTTTATAATATTAAAACAGTAGTAAGCAATGTTGCTATACCTTGTTCCGGGTGTATCTCCATGTTCCTCCCTTTATAAATTTTCTATCCTATTTTACCCCACTCTTTCTAGCCGATCCAGGAATTTCTGGAAAGTGTCACATGTGCTCGTCAAATATGCATTCACTGTGTGAATTCCGTGAACGAGTCGTTGAAGTTCTCGTACATTACGAACGTTTTGGCACGCACGCACGTCCGCCATCTGGCCAACATCAGTTCTTTTGTTGCCGAAGAAAGTCACATTCTATTTCTTCATAGAAATATGTCATCTCTGGATTTTTCAGCTCAGAAAGCTGTGTAAAACATTCATCCGTGTTGCAGAAGAAATCCATGCGAATAAATTTAGGTTAAGTTACAATACAACGTGGGAGATTTTCTTGCAAAGATAGGTCAAATCTCTTAGTTTCCTATTTTCTACTTTTTTATTTTTGAGGAAAAAAGACCGAAATTCTATTCGATTGGTGATTATTCCTATTACTTTTCCTCACCAAATAGTAGGGGTGTCATGATTTTTTTTTGTGGTTTTGCTCAAGTTACCCAAAGATAAGATCTCGAATCACATTTTCTTGTTGAATGTGACTGCTGAGATATTTAAAATGTACACACTCTCTTGAGTTTTTGAGTCAACAATTCACTTGATCGATGAAGGAGAATCATTGATTATTTGGGCGACTGCGCTGTTCATCGTTGTATGTACATAGACAATCGAAAAACACATCTTTCGAACTCATTTCGGCTATTTTTACCTCGTTCCCCGTCCTGTTCTCAGAGGAAGTTTGTCGTATGTGTATAACACTCTTTAATTCCCTTTTGCTGTTGAAATATTTTTCAACACTTTGGTTTTTATTTCAACTTTTTTCGAGATTTTTTTTGTCATCTTTTAGTTTTCATTTCATGTTCTCGTGCGCACATACAAAAATTGCGAATTATTGCTTTTTTTTGTCCTTTTTTGCCCTTTTTTTTGGAAACATTAAAAAAAATTGAATTTATCTACTGGTACAATTTGTACTCTTCCTGATAGTAATCTGCAGCCGTGCGGAACATTCAGGCACTGCGCTGTTCCAAAACGAGTCAATAAACGGCAATAACATGCGATAAATCTCGCTTGACTGCGTTTTCGAGGTCTAGTCGAGGGACGATACCCTCATTGAGGTAAGACGTTGATTGCCAACCATCTTCGACCGACCGCTAGCACTCGTCGTCTCCTCGACGTTCGAATGATCGTTTATTGGAACCGGTTCCCTTCCTTAGTCGTACTCAACAACAACGAACGAGAACTGTTTATTCCTCACCTCACCTTCCCATGTATTTATTTCTAATTAATTATTTTTATTATATTAATTATTTTTTTTATTATTCATTACTTGTTACTTACGTTTTTTACTTCCAACTTGGCAACTCAAAAAAAAAAAGAAATGAAAGAGGACTTTGAGGAAGTTCCCTTGGTTTTTGGCTTATTATCACCGTGAGACTATCCGAGACTAATCATTATGTCATTTTCAGGGTTCGGTTTGCTCTGAACACTTTTTCATACTCCATCTCTCAACTCCCTTTAAAATTTTGAGAACAATTTTCTGGAAGTACGCTTTAGTGCTTCCTAATCGCATGCGGTGTTGTTACTCTTTTACTACAAAATTTTTACTATAATATACAGGAGTTTCACATGAATCAGTCTCCATTCTTTCTGTATAAACTTTGGCATAAATATTCAAGTTTTAGAAATGTTTGCGGGAAAAGAAACCCTTGCAAGACTTCTCTTAATCCCCTAATATTATTTCCGTTATATTTTTCTGCATATTTTTTACATACACAATTTTGTTTCTACATATTTGTTTAAGTTTGTTCGTGGTGTTCTTCCTTCCTTCACTTCAGCTTCCTCATATGAACTGTTTTTTTTTTCTTGGACATGCAGCCTACGCGGTGCTTCACTCAAGGATCCATCCATAAATTCATATAACACAATATATGGAAATATAGAAACAAGCAGCCCGAACGATGTTTTTAAATCGAGTACATGTGGAGCTCAGCTAACTTCAAAAAAGAAAATCAATTTCAAAAATTTATTTTATTCATTCGACGTTCTGTCTTATTTTCGTGAAAGTTTACTTAATGCACCACGTTTTCAATGTACTCAAATTTAGAGTTAGAGGCTTACCGTACACCCCATGGATTCGGGTTAGATTTAGAGAGAAGTGTGGATTGAAATCGGCTGTTTCCAGTTTCATCGTCAATTCATAAGAAGTTTTCAAAACACAACGGAATCAGAAGAGTTTTCATGTCCTTTCGATTTCGGAGTCCTGTACGTGCACTCCCGAGGGTGTGTGAGGAAATAAAAACTAACTAGCCTACTTATTTAACTCACTGGCGTAATTGTATTTAACCCTTCTCTTGTTTTTTTTTACCACTCAACGACATGTCAGGCGAGCTGCAAAGAAGCGACGCGCTGCACTTTAAGAAGGAAGCTCTCGTTTCTGTGCAAGTACGTAGAATCCGACCGAAAATCCGCGCTCTTCCAAGGCGCGTTCCACTGTGCTGCCTACATATCTACACTGTTAAGTGATCTTCGCTGTTCTCTGTCCTCACTTGAAAGCCAAATGTCACTACACCACAAGAATGTGGTCGTGTCAAAACGACTTGAAGCTGTGACCCTAAACCACAATCAACCAACTGCCTGAAACTTGAAGTATTGACAATTGGCTGCAATCAAACAGACGCGGCGGGACTACCGGCAGCGATCGAACTGGGACCTTAGTCAACTTTTGAGCAATCGCAATCACTAACTTCACTTCGAGCGAAGTCTTCTATGCAGTTGAACCGGGCGTTAGATCATTTTGACCAAACTATACGCCCACATTCATCTGCAATCATTTGAGAACCGTTCAGACTAGCACATAACTTCTTCCAATGTTCCGTCATGAGACAGAACTCTTTCCCGTACTGGAGTCCATGGAGTGGTAATGGTGGCTCGTGATGATTGCGAACAAGGAAGCTACAATCGGGTTAGGAGTAAAGCGTCTAAATTTTTGATTCATAGGTGATATACAATGTATTCAAAAATAGTTTGTGATTATTCTCAAATGGTGTGCGAAAATTCCGTTCTCAACAGTTTTCTGAGAGATAACGGACCTGTTCAGACGTTTTGGGCAGTTTCAAGCAAATCCTCGAAGATTCATACATAGCTCGGATGAAAGCCGGCATTTTTGCCGAGATATCACTATTACCTGTTTCAATAGCCGTATAAGAAGCAAGATTAAAAAAGCATATATTACATAGATACGTATTGATCAGTAAATCAGATGCTAACGAACAAAACATCATACGGAATACAACACAACAACTTTACATTGAGAACTAACTGTACGAATTTATCAAAGTTTATGGCGAATTTTCACGGAACCTTTGCTGGAACTTCTGGTTTGTAGAAGAAGCATAAGAACATTGATTCCTGGGCATCTCATCGAATAACTTTTGTTCCCCGCTTTCATTTCCTAAGATTTCTTGTAGAATTGAGTGTAAATTGCGACTCTCACTCAACGCTTCAAGAAAACGAATGGGAAGGCACTTGTTGTTGTTCCTGTTGTTGTTCACTTTCTTAAAGACTTATATGACCGCTCTTCACAGGTGCTGCCGATCTCATCTTTTCTATTCATTCCCTTTCCTCACAATCATCATCCAGAATGTTCACGAATTCCGTGCGTGGCGTTGATGAGGTCCTTGAGCGGTATCCAACTGAGCTATCAGCTGATCCATCCGTCTAACGAATACGCATGTGTCCATGTCGTTGCCGATTTAGTATCCCTAAGGATACACTCATATGTTCCTTTACTTCATTCATGTGCACAAAAATAACAGAAAACTATTCAAAAGTGACGTGGAATCTGAGCGATTAACGGAAATTCTCATAAGGGCTTTAAGAGGATCGATATAACCACGGGAAAAAAAACCTCATGAACACTGCAATGAATGTTATGATGCGCCTATAAATGGAATTCAATCTCTCTTTTTCCAGCAATTCCTCCTTTCAATCTATCTGCACTTCGACGCATTTATCGCCGAACGATCTGTAATGGCGCCTGCACTGTATGACAGGTTGCAGCCGTCGCTATAATGAATGACAGCGTCCTACTAATTCGAAGCGTCTGGGGAACCATGTCTCCAGAAAAATCTCTGTCGAACTTGCGCTGCGCTTTCATCGGATGACGTCTGAACCCCGATAATTAGATTAATAGGCCTATGTTGAGCGTTCTGGAATGGGAAATAGATATCAAAAGAGGTTTATTCACTTTCTGGAGTAGGAGAACAACATGTTTGAGGTGTTTTCCCCCACGTAAAAGACATCACCAGATTCCACTGACAATAACGTTGCCGATTTCTAATTTTTTACAGCTCTGACTTAGATAAATATTTTTTTCTTTTGGTGCACCATTGGTGTTTGTGAATAAATAAATAAATAAATAAATAAATAAATGACTTTCTTTTGTTACTTTTCTTAACGCTATAAAACTGCTTTTAAGACATTTATTTACACATGAGATCGTATGCGGAAGGCGAGAAGAAGAAATAGTTGGAGAACTTCCTCATTATAACTTCCTTGCTAGAACAAAAATTAATTCTCGAAGATTCTTTACTGGAATTTCCAAAAAAAGTGGACCATTTGAAGAAAGTTGAAGTAGGAAACGTACTTGATTGTAATTTTAAAGCAGTTACTCTTTGTAGTATTGTATTAGTAGTGTTTATCTAAGTGTGTGTGCGATAATTTACCGAGTAAAATCAACCACTACCGTTAAAGCGAAAATTTACGAGATGCAATGTGCATTTTCACAATCAGGGCGTATGTGCCAAAAGTTATTCTCTCACGAGTTTATGGATATTGCGCTTGGCGTGATGTCGTATATATATTCAAAAGGGCAAGTACACATTTTCATCGTGAGCTACTGCATGAATACTCCAATCAAAAAAATGTGAGAAATTAAATTTTCAAGCCCACAACACTCTGAAATTTGTTCTGCAAAGCGAAAGTGCAAAGTGTTTTTTTTCGCGCAAAATGTAACCCCTGAGACCAGAAATTCCAATTTTTAATAACAAAAAATTCAAGTTTTCATGCGAGAAATCCAGACTTTGCTAAAGAGTTAATTTTAAAAAAGTGTGGATCGCTATGGAAAGCTATCGGATCGTGAAAAAATGTGCCCAGCTCGCTCATTTTCAGTATTTGAGAAAACTGTATATAATTAACGTAGCTCCCTTTTTTAGATTTTGAATGGCTTTATAAATGATAAAAAATAATAACGAATAATAATAGTAAGTTATATCCTCGCTTTTGTTACACTAAGCACAGTTTACTGTAGGTCCCATTAGAGTTTCGAACTCTAGACGCACTTTCTACAAACATATGTGTATCGATGGCGAAAATAGCACCGGTTAACTGTAGAATCCACGAACACAACAGGAATAGAGAGGGGAATTCCGCGATGAAGTGGTTTACTTCAGTGATCATTTGAAATTCCGCAATCAATCAAAGGATCTCATTGCTTGGAAGTTTTGAAAGAATCACTCTCGTATAAAATGTGAAAGGATTCTAGCAGTTGTGTAGGGAATCTCCAGAAATCGTTGACGCTTATTACTACGAAACGTTAAAAAAATTAACTATGGAAAGGAAAACTTCTACGATCATCATTATTTCAACTCTAAACAAGTAATTCTATTGACTTCGAGTTAAATTATCTTCCCAATTTTTTTCTTTTTCTATTTTTTTCCCATTGTGAACTTCCTATCTATGGGTCCCTTTAGTATATCCTACAGATTTATAATATTCCTCTTTTTTATTTTATTCTTCTTCTTTATTTTTTTATTTATTATTTATTTTATTTTTCTTTTTTATTTTAATTTTTTGTCTATTAATTTTTTTCTTACAACCAATCCGTACCACATCTCTGTTGTACATATGTATATCGTGAACAAATCCTTTCACTGGATCTTGGATCAGTTTTTCTTGGATCAAGGATGAAGGAGAAGGGGCTCTGCGTTAATCAACTTTTTCGGGATGCGACGCCATGGCGTTCAAATTCATTTCAGAGTCTTAGAAGTCTAGGAACGCATACGCCTCCTCGGTAATGAATTGCCAGGCTCCACCGATGTATGAAGTCAATTTTTTTATCCTCTTAGGGAAAAGATATATCATCGATACCAGAGTGAGGAAAGCCTTTGTTGGCCTCGGGCGATTCCATCCATCATGAATCTTGTTGAATTGTTGTTCTAAAATAGTTTGTGTACTTTATTCCTCCCATAGATCCCCCCTGATTGATTGCATCTTGAAAAAAAAAATCTATTCCCGTCGAGCTTTATCTTCCTTTATGTAGAGTTTTATGCAGTTTTCTTCCTCTTCAAAAGAGTCTTTTCCAAATTTTCAGCTTCTCTTCAAGGCTCACCAACAGAGCGGTACTAAATTTATTTACTGTGTTAATACCGTGTGCAAATTACCACTGGATAGAACAAGATCCTACTGATTCGAATAAAAAAAATCAAAAAGGTATAAGCCCTAAGCTGTTGGGAATACGGACAACCTATAGGAATTCTACTGACAATTTAAATCGAATTTAAGAAGGATCTAATTTCAAATCCATCATTTCCAGCTGTTAGCAAGAGATGCTGGTGAATCCAGGCTTTTCTGCGGGGAAATCTCAAAATCCTCGTTGCTATGCGTTCGGTTTGGATGGAATGAGGCGGTGGACTGTACGTACATATATCAAACACGCAGATGTTGCTATTGTGACGGCAGTCGCACGAAATCGCCACCATTCAATCCCAAACGATGCCTTTTCGATGTGGATCCTATGAATATTGAAATTTGTAAGCATTTTCAGAGAAAAGGCTCTGCTATCTCTGTTATCCTTGTAATTTCTTCGTTGTCCGTAGAACAATTATATTACATATGTGTTATAATTGCAAATTAGCAGACAACGCCAAAGAGAGAGGGAGGACAAGAAATAATTATTTCTCCACTTAATTTTAATGGTTATGTGATGATTCCAATTTCGAATTCGGCTAGGTCAGAGCAGTTGCTTTTGATTGTCAATTAAATTTTTCATTAATTGATCCCCTTTTTCGCATTTATCAGACTTTAAAATAACAATAAAATAAAATACAAAACTTTGAAATTGAAGATAACCGTTTAAAAAAAGAGGTAAGAGTTAAAGAAAAAAGAAAGAAGTTATCGAAGATATCAGTTAAAACAGTATTCATTGTGATAGATACGAGAGAGTCCTCTTATCTCAACTTTCTTTTTTTATTAGAACCTCTCATCTTAGGTTAATTTTCTTTTTTTCTGTTTTCCTGTTTTTCCTCGCCTTGGCATGAAATAGCATGGCACTTTTCTCGACAACTTTCTCTCATCCAGGCTGTTCAAAACCAGTTCGCTTCCCTTTCGTTCTGCTACACGTGCACTTGAGGAAAATTACGTTGAAATTAGCTGCGCGTAACGAACCGAGACAAACAATTCGTTTGCAATTACGTAGCTTACGTTCTTGCGAACTTCTTCAGGATCCGCATACAAGTGGAACTCCTTCTTTTGTGCTTCCACAAATGAGTTCACAACGTACATAATTATATTAAACCAGTTCGCAGTTGAGTTAGGATTGAGTTATTCCTACAAAAAATTCCTCTACCTCATCACGCTCTCTAAAATCAAACGCTTGATTGAGTTCCCGATTCTTTCCGCGACGTTCCCGGCCGTGAAATGAGTTTCGCGCTTCTTAGCCATGTCAACACCCACTTTGCAATTAAGCTCAGCGCTCATAGTGCAACCTTGAGGGCGTGGCTTCCCTCTCCTCAGCGAGTTCCGTCTTCTCGGGAACGCGGAATGTTGTGTTTTTCCTCATTCCATTAGTACTTGTACCCTCGAATTCCCTCGAAATCTCACTCGAAACGATTTCATTGGCTTCATAATCGAAACGTTTCGTCTCTAATAAATATCATTTTGCGAATTCATTCATCTATTCCCGCTATAAGGAGTTTTTTTCTGGATATACATATAAAGCAATTGTACTATCGCCGTATCGTAGTTTCTAAAAGCGGCAAAATTCTCCTATTGTTCACATTTACAATCGAATGTAAATGTTCATTGTAGATTCTATTCCCACCCACATTCCATGTTTTCCGGAAAACTCACATGAGCTGTTGTCACTACTACCGTCCCCGATTTTCTTTTTAGGATCGTTGCCAACCCTTAGTAGGACTTTGGGGAAAATGCGAGTTTGAGTTTTACTGGTTTGTGTGACAAAAGTTAATTTTTGATGCATTTTTCTTCTAGAATCTAGTTATACAAATTTGTTTTCTTCTGGAGAATTCCAAAAAATTCTTAGGCTCTTTCTTAATTCCATAAGTACAGAGAACAACGAAATTGTTTGACCTAATGTTAGTCAGATAAGAATAAGACAGATATAAGTAAAACTGATAGAAATGGAAAATAATAAGAGATAGGGATAGATGAAAAATAAAAACTAATAAGACAGGGATAAATAAGAATTGAGATGTGGAAAATTTCTAGGTAAAACAGGTTTTCTGGTAAAATTTATTCAAATAACTAAATAATTGAAGCTCACCACATAAATACACTACATACTCCAAAATCTTGGTAAATGATTAGAAATTCGTGAATGCCTACCTTGAGAAGGTTCCCAGGAAGTTTTCGAAATAATTCAGCATACAGCCGCAGATCTGGATCTGTTTCATCGGGTTTTTACTATTTTTTTTCGGATGGATGAATCTGCGATTGTCTCCGTTCCAGTTCTCAGCAACCATGCTCTTCGCTAGTTGTTGCTGAAGGGCACTTTACTGACGAATTGTTTCGTCAATATGACATCTTGGGTAGGCTGGAAGCATCCAATTTTCTATTCGTTTTTTTCTCCATCGAATCGCTCACGTTTTATTGCAATCCTGCAAAAACGGGCAACGCTTCGTTCTGACCTGAAAATATTCTAGAAATTTCTTCATCTAGAGAAATTTTCTAACGTTATGAATTTTGAAACGTTTCATCATTGGACCTAATCCTGATGTTTAATGAATACATCTATTCTGTGATGGCCTGTCAGATAACAAATGGATTTTTTTTGTTTTCATAGGGTTTTGATTGAGCAATAATTTTCAGAGAGTTGAGAATATTTTAATTTTTCGATTCTGCGTTAAGGTCTTGAACGTTTAGTGTTTTAGGAGAGCGAGAATGACGCTACCTTGTTTTCAAATTTATGTCTATTTTTATTATTTTATTTAACTAATTAATTTAATGGTTTAATTTAGTGGCTTTTTGGCGATTGGAGTTTTCTTTTTGTTTCGAATAAAAGAGGTCATAAAATTAACCTGCCGCTGACTTTTTGAAGTAAAAAACTTCTCTTTGTCGGTGTTCCTATGACTGAGAAATACACGCCTGCGTCCTTCTAATCTCACATCACCATTTCCGCCGGTTTTTTTTGAACCTCTTCAATATTCCAGGCTCCGACAGTGTCCAATTCGCAGATAAACTCTCGTATCAACCCATTGTTTATTATTTCGACACCGTCAATTAGCGACTGTATGCATTTTTCACCCAAATCCAGTAATATTTTATCAATTTCCCAGATTCTCGATGCTGCACCGTACTTATTTCAATCCGGAGGCTTTCAAACTTCGTTGCAGAATCGCTGCTCCGTAGCTCTTAGCAGATTTATTGTCTCACTTACTCCCCAATACGGAAACTGCCCTACGAGAATTTTTAAAAACATTTTTCTGGATTTCCTTGCATTTTGGAATAGACTCTGGCAAGGAATAGACTCTGGAATAGACTCTCTTGTGGACTACTGTTATCGCAATTGTGCAAAATAGTCGCGTAACACGAACCTCAGGATGGTGAGCATAAAATAAATCCTGAAATCTTAAATGATAGTTTTGTCTGTCGAAATTCTGCTACATATTTTTGGTAGCCATTCCCCACAGAAAGTGTTTTTATTTCTCAATTTTCTCAACTTTTCAAAAAAAAAAGATAAAAAAGCTAGGTTCCAAATTTGATTTATAACTAATTCCTTCGTTTCATTTTTAACTTTTCCTAGGCGGTAACTCACTTGTGAATAAACTAGTACCAAACGATTCATTTGTAGTTAAAGAATTTCTTTGTTCTCCCTAGTGAATTTATAGTGGAACGGGAGGCTCATTACTCATGTTGCCGGACGGCGCTCACCAACGACTAGCATCTGTAATTAGATCCGCATAAATCCGACAGCTATTGAACGTCCCTGCAGGGTCGCTGTTCCATTTCTTTTTTCTTTTTTTTTGCTTTTTAACAATAATTCAAATAAATTATCTACATAGGTTTTAACTATTCTACGGATTCACGTAGTAAAAATTTGCGTCTCGAAAAGATTTGAAAAGATCAGCGATGAGTCGCTAAGCTGAATAATTCATGAGTAACACTCTGTTGCGAGCATTTTGCGTGATATTGCCACATAGGGGGTGCGGGGGGCAAAAGTTCGTTGCGGGACCCATATAAATTATGCAGAGAGGATTAATGACATTATCGTGCATGAGGAACATTTCTCGAATTTCTCCACCCTCTCATAGCGATACAAGGGTTTATCCCCTAACAATCGCAAAATGACGCTGACTACCTCATTTTTCAAATTATTTGTTTCTTATTATTAGCTATTCGCAATTACGTCCGTAATATTCATGACCTACTTGTGTGCAGTAAGGAAAAAGTATTCGTGTCACGCTTAGGAAGACGTTCTCCACGATTTCCGTCCATTGACGGATTTTTTGTATCATAGACCCTATTTTATTCGAAATTCCCTATGTCGCAGTCATTTTTCAACGGTCAGCATTCAAGAGGAACTGTAGCCAATTTATTTTTCAATTAGTTGTAAATTTCATCACTCCACAGACGGAATTTCCGAATCCTCAGTGCTTGTCTCGAAACGTTTCGAAAATATTGGGCCTCAAAAAGAAACTAAGCAATCTTTCCCACACTCTCGTCTGATCAGCCGCTCTCTCAATCAAAAGATCAGCTTGATAGTTCTAAAATGGGTCATCGCCTCCTAAAGTGGGCCCATCCTCACCTCAATCGCTTGACCTCGCAATAGCGCTGAGGTCTTGACATTCAACGTGGGTGGTTGATGTAGGATTGCACCAAGAGCTGGTGGAAAAAAAACAACAAAGAGTTTCTTCATCAAGCCATAGATTTTGATGGGAACCACTTCATTTCCTTCCGCGAATCCTCAACTGGGAAGTGCTGTCGAATCGAATCCAAGAAACTATCCAAGGAAAATCATACGGAAAGTTGTGCCTTGTCTGTTCACATTCCATGGAGCGGCACCAAGTGCGGGTTACCCAAATATGTACATATCGCTCAAATTCCATCAAGAAATGATAAATATGGATGTTTTATAGGCGCGTTAGCATGATTAAGCGCTCGGTAAACCTAAAGGAGACCTTGACGCTCCGTCAGCACCTCATTCAAACTCCTTGCAAAATATTTCATAAGGATTTCCTGTCTAACCTCAGGATATCACAGCTCATTCGTATTCACGTCCAATTAACACTTTTTAAAGCAAATTAAATTAAATTGAGCAATCAATGAACTTTAGAATTTTTTAGAATTTTTTATTCTGCGAGATTGTTCGTACGATAACGGACACAAGGATAAAGTGCACGGCGTTGACCAATCCCGCCCACGCATGCGGTAGTAGGAAAGATTTTGTAGAGTTCCTCTTAAAATATTTGAAATGTTTGTACTTCTCAGTAATGTGCACTTCGATATTTTGTCATATTTGTAAGGGCCTACACAAAACGAACGGGTTCATAGAATGTTCACGAAGAGTTTTTGGATTAATTCTGTCTTCTCGCACTTTTGCATGTTTCATTCTAATCGATTTCCACAATTTTTCTCGGTGCCTTCTTAAGGATTGATGTTCTCACGTTGAATCGGAGAATTTCAAATCTGTCCGCATGAATTGCGTCGCTCTATGAGCAAAGATAACTTCAAAAACCAAAATTACTTTCTGCAAAGCTTTTCGAATTGATTTTTCAAAGAATAAATCGAAACAAACCTAAATTTAAAATCCGAATTTTGAATTTTGACTTAATTTTAATTTATATTATCCCCTAAGAAAAGAATTGGAGCAGGCTCTATTGATAGCAAATTGAGTTTCGATTTTTTTCAACGTTAAATCTTGGACAAAGTTTGCTTTTTTGGTGCACCATTGGTGTTTTTGAATAAATGAATAAATAAATTTCACAAAAATCGTGATTTTGTCTCGTAGCTTCCATTTTCGACAAAACTACGATTGGAAGCACATCTCTGCTTGGAACTTTTCTTTTTTTCCCAAATGCTTTGCCGGATAAAGCACTCAGGATAATCAACATCGGGCACCCGACACAGCTTTGCGACCGTCAGTTTTTCCTCTCTCCTACATAGCTCTGCATCTGACGCTACAGTGGCTGTTCGTTTTTTTTTTCTGTGTCAGTCTTCATATGTCCGGAAAATTGCCAGTTATCCAGCAGTTTCTGTTCGTCTTCGAGCAACAGAGCACAGCTCATCTGTCTCTGATGCAGATGGCTGTCACATCCGACAATATGAAGAGAATGATATATTGGTTTATTTTTCGGATGTCTTTTAGCTGCTACAGATTATCTCCTCTGATGCGGATTCGGCGCTGCTGCAATTTTACGCTAATTATGGATTTTGTGGATAGATCCATTGCTAACATTTCAGCTTTTTCTTCGCTAAACATACGGCAGAGATCGAAAATGAAATTTAAATTTAGCGGCTTCTCGTGGCTAGAAATCAAAGATGTGAACTCGAAAACAAAGAAATTGTTATTTCCGTGGAAGGTTATTCTGATTTTCCTTCACATCCCTCCAGTATCATTCAGTCATTCGTAAATCATGGCCGTCGCTATGAATCTCTCCACATTTTTTTTTGCTTTTTTTTTCTCAAACCACTTTCCTCTTCAACCATTTCCCCAGCCAAATGAGGTGAACTGGTCCCAGTTATCTGAAGACCTGCATAGTTAACTTCACACACAAATACTCTGGAATACAATTCAAGAAGAATCCAAGGAATAAATCCAATTCACCCTTTGGACATCCTCTTTTTTAGTGAAATCCTCGATTCTTTCACTGGCGATTTTCAAGGATCCTAAACCCAAAAAAATAATTTTGTCGCTCTCATTTGCATAGTGCCCATGTACCGCTCAATGTAATCACACTCACTATCCACACCAACACAACCAGTTTTTCCAGACGATTCTTTTCAATGGAAGCGAGATTGCGTGCGTATTTGCAGACCGATTACAATTTTTTTTCGACACAACATAGCGCCTGAATCCTGTTATTTGCCCCGCTGCGATGCTCGACGCTACTCTTAAAGTTGTTTTGAGTTTGTCAGCTATTTTCATTCCCATTCTCATGCAGGCGTTACCTCATCCAACATCCGCACTGCGCTCTGCTTTGCTGGCTATCGGTGCCGGCGAGAGATTTATTAGTTTAGCCGCTATGTATTCATTTTGTTCGGGGCAACGATGACGATGTCAATCAGCGCCCGTCCATCTATGTATGCTATTCATTTCTGGAAAAATAATCCTAACCAAATAAACAGGTCACGGTTGCGAGAGTCCGGGTGCGGGTGGCGTGAACCTGTCGCTGACCTCATCGTTTAATCATAGCGTTTCGCTAAACTCTACTAGAGCACCAGTAGCACACAGCAAAACCGGCTTTCCCGACTGTTGTGGCAATCAATACATTCAGGAATTTTTTTCCTACCCTTTACTCTTTTGGAATATGATACGTTCTGCCCCCAAATTGTTCCCTCTTGGGCGGTTTTCCCAGTTTTTATCCAGTCCATAGACAAGCACTGGCTACTCATTTTCTTTATTTGATTGCATTCGTTCATCACACCGAGGAAATTTCCCGCGTATGCGCGTATTGCTCCTATTTGTGCCTGTTTTTATTTATTTTATTTTTATTATGAGCTCGTTCTGCATCTTTTTAGGTAGGGACGTGCTGAATTTTTTAAAATAAAATTACTTCTTGTGCGTAAAAACCAGCAGGAACATTAGGTGAAAATTTTAAAGTCGTAAAATAAATATGTAAGTACGTACTTAAGTGTAATTTTTCCTCTCTTTTTTCATTTTTACGAAACAATCTCAGATCCCCCTCATCACTTCGGAGCATCATTCCGAACTTCTTCAAAGACACATGTGCTGCATTTCTCCAACAGAAAATCATAACGTATCATCGTTTGGGAGCCGGACACGTCCTGGCGCTTATTTTTCGTAATTCCAGTGATTAGTCGAAAAATGCAAAAAAACACACACACGTTCTTCTACGCTGTCGTTGAATTATTGTTGCAATTATATTGATGGAAGTGTTTTTGTTTTGTTGATGCATCAGGAGGTATCCACGGAGAAAATAAATAATACACACAGAAAACAAAAACATCTCTACTGCTGGATATCCTCATTAGTTATTCAGATGATCTGTGATGGGGGTTTGACTCTGCAGTGGGATATTTTTCTACCATGAATTATAATTTATTTATCCACCTCTTCTCATGCAGCGGATGAGGCTAAGAGCAAATCTGAAAATTACTTAACATATCTTCCAGGCATTTATTGTCAGAGACCATGAAACTCCCATTTAGCTGATTAAAACTTTCTAAAACTATCTGCTCCTGGCTCATCCCTCTTCAGCCCTTCTTCCTCGCGCTCAGTTACTACAGTTGTGCGATACTATCCAGCTCCAGTGCAGTAACTGTGACATTATTTTTTTATTTACAACTTTTTCTCGTAAACACAACGAAATTTCATTGTGTCCAATGCTAAAACATTTTCAACCCAGTCCCAGTGAACACGTTGTAGAGAACCAAAAAAAAAAATTCTTTTGTATTCATAGTAGATTTAATTCGAAAAAGGTTTATTTCGAAAATTCTTTTCGGCAAAGAAATTCTGAATTTCCAGACTAATTCTGCTCGAGACAAACATTTCAGCTTCACTTCTGGATATATCACCACTTTTTTTGCCACTATAATGGATTTTTTATGAGGAAACACTCAACGACATAATTCAAAAATTTGAGAAAATTTTTAAAACTGGGATTTAAGGTGGTGCTCCCGGTACGTGGATATGGATATAAGTAGATTGCGACCTATCATTGACATCAACGAATCGAAGTCTCATCGATACTTTCCAATTTTATTGCTGCTGGCTATTTTTTTCGCGGCCAGTCAAGCCTAGTTCGGCGGGTTATCGCAGAGCTTCATGTGAGCAACACGGATGTCTTCGTCACCTTCACATGCATGCATCTAATTGGGATTAATCCACAATTCTGCCTCCTGGTCGTTATGTGAATTATCGATCAAACATTAGTAATGCGTGCGCTGTTCTATGTCTGCTAAATCTGTTGACCATGGTGTTGTTATTGTGTGTGTGTGTGTCTGCAGCTCAACCAGCCAAAGCCCTCCAAATGTTACGTTCGTGCGGTCGCTACTAAAAGCATGCATTATCCACCTGCTCTTTTGTTTACTCTTTCATTACGATTCGCTTCGAATTTCTACCTCCCTCCTCCACGAAATTTACCATTTCTTGTTTATTGTTTATTTCACGTCCATTCAATTCTCATTTGTTTTTCATTCCCCACTTTCTTCGTTGCTGATTTATTTCTCCTCAGAAAATCTAGTAGTTTTTAGTTTCCGTCCCAGCCAATTCATTTCATACAGATCTATCATTTATAACCCTAAGAATCTACATTTACACACATTTTTGAAATTTTCTGTACTGATTAAAAGTTAGTAATTGATTAATAGTTAGCAGTAATCCCACTGATAATTATTATGAACTGCTGCCGCAGATCATAATATTTTTTTTGATTAATCGGTTGACCAGGTTTGAGATCTATCGATGCTCAGTCCATCTAACTGCCTGTTCTTCCAACTAGCCTACATAAAGTAAACTTTTGAACAGAATATCAAATAAACTACGGTATTTTCAACGATGTTCCCTCTTTTTCTTTGAAAATTTAATCATCTCTTCTATTTCACATTTTCATTTACTGCAAACTTTTGACATAAATCATCGTCATCCTCAACCGCATTTATTTCACTTTAATCCCTAAAATTGTCAGGATGTTCTCCTGAAGCTCTAGCTATGTGTATAAAATCTGCAATTAAAGCGTAGTAAGAGTATTACGATAGTATGTGCTTTGAAGAGTGATGCCGAAAAATCATCGAACACCCGTCGATAGCTCAGTTGGTAGAGCGGAGGACTGTAGAGTGGCAGCTATCCTTAGGTCGCTGGTTCGAATCCGGCTCGACGGAGTGTTTTGCGAACTCTGCTTCCGAGATGATTTCTATAAAGAATTTATACGGTAGCGAACTGAACGTTTTTAGGAAATTTCTGACGAGGTGGCTGCTCTTTTCCTTATTCAGCATCTGCTATAAATTAATTGAGAATTCAAACTATCTATAACTTATTGATTATCCTCGAACAATTCCATTACTAATAATATTTTAAATTACCCTATAAGATTTCATGGTCCCTCATTCTACTGATGAGATAAATACACTACCACTCATTAAAAAAATGTATAGAGTCTTCTTTCAGAAAAAAAAACCTGGAAGCAGGTTGGATGGTTTTGTAGAAACTTTTGTGAACTAAACATCCTTTCTTAGTTTTTTTTTTTAAGAATCAGTTTTCACTATTTGTTTTTAGATATGTTGTGCTCGGAAACTGAAAATATTTCTTTATCAGAAAATGTTCATTATCAGAAAATTTACAAACAAAAAATCAGTATTAACAATTTTTCCCGCCCCTACTGTTACCAATACGTTGTCTGCAAGATAGAGAAAACGCTGACAGCTAGGATTACCGAGCAATGGAATGGGAAATTTGAGACTCAGTCTTTTTTTTTCTGCAGTCGCTCGCATAGTTTTTATGGCGTCAGATAATCACAAAACTTGGTTATCGAAGCCAATCACAAAGAAATATGGTACATAACTCACTGAAAATTCTCCTCCCAAGCGTCTCTTTCTTTTCATCCGTTTCCTCCACCTCTTCACTTAACCAACATGTGTCTACACTTATAGAAAAAGTGAGTTTGTGCTCCCCTTATAATAATGAGAAGTAATCCGAAACCACCGCAGTCCTCTTAACGACGTTAATATATGCAGGCTCGTAGCAACGTCTGAATATTTCACCAATATGTAGGGAAAATTTGAGTGAGTATCTCTGATTTCATATTTATTTTTTATGTATAGTTACATATTTCTTTTCCTTATATAGAAACATAGACGCATAAAATAGAAGGGTAGTACAATACAGCTCCTGACTTGTTACACAAAATGCGCTTTTCTACAGCTTAAATCAGGATCTTCGGGAATGAATGAGATCAATTTTTGGAGACAAGAAAGATTCTGATTTCGTTTTTTTTTTCTTAGGAAAAACAGTGAGCAGCTGGTTTCAAGCAATTCTAATAATCTTCCAGTATGTACCTTCATTAGATGTTATGTTAAACTTCAAAATGGGCAAAGTCCAGCCAATCTTCGGTAATCAATTTCATACCTTCATAATTCTACCGACGACGTATTGGAAAGATACGTTACCGTGGACGAAGAAGACGTTCCGAGTATCCGAGGAATGGCTGAATGACTACTCAGTCATTGAAGGCAAAAAACGCTCGATCACAATAGCGATTCACGCAGACTTATCATATGACCTTATCTATTACCAGTAAAAAGATATCGATGAGAAAAATTGCATGACATGTTGGCTGCGTATTTGTAATAACCACCGACTTCGTAACTTCCTCTCGCTGCTGTAGCCTAATCGAAAACACCTGTATCCCCCGTGGCGGCCACAAATCCTCCGCGGCAATGTCAGATAAAAATTTGCTACAATTCGCATCAGTACCGACGTTGACATTTGTAGGTCCTACTAATAAAGGAAAAATACGGTGTCTGTTGTAAATATCTGTTATTGATGGCTCTCTTCACCGTTAGAATACGTTTGCTCCCCGGCTAATGTAATATATTTTCAAGAAATCCACAAAGATGCACTTTCGCAGATCTATGGAGACAAAGTATTGATTCTTTATCATTCATGTCATGTTTTGTATTACTGGACTGTGGTGCAGAATTATCTCAAATGCTGGTTTTCCATACATTATCAAAAAAATTCCAAGTCCAGTTTTAAATTATTAGAAATGATTGTCCGAAAACTTGCTCACAGAAGCTATTACGGTAAGTCCCCCACAGTAGCCAGTAGACGAACTTTTTTATGCTTAAATTTTATTTTGTTTTGGTTTGCATTTCACCATTTGCGTATTTACCTTATTCCATTTTATATGAACCATCAAAGTTCATACTTTGCTAATCCTGAATGAAATGAATGCAAAGTTCCGTCTTCGTTCTCCGATTCAGGTCGTACTCGGACCTTAATGTTCACGATCCTGATTCGAAAGATTATTCTCGCCGTTACGTTCTTCATTTGAATGCATGTTTCCTAGGAATCATTTCGATCATTTCAGCTTTTTATCCCAGACTATTCATTTTTTACTGATCCTAACTCTTCAAATCTTATCTCTCTCGCATTTCTTTAAATCTTAATCCTTTATTCTTTTCTACCACCTCCATTTTTATGCTGTTCATGTGTCATCGGACTCAAATTTTCGTTGAACAAATTTCAAGTTTGAATCGATTCACTTCTCGTTCTTCTTCTTCTGGGATAATCTGCTAATTATCTGTCACCTCGGACCCTTATCTTTCTAAGAACTTTCAGTTCGTGACAAGATCAAGAGTGTGAGATTTTTCTTTCCATCTTAACTCAAATATGTATACTTTACAGTTCGCGGGATGTGATGACTACAAAGGCAAAGGCACCGCCACCGTTGTCAAAAATCTATTATGTGGATCTAGTATTGGTAAGTTTTTTTTTCTAAAAAAAATGTTAAAGAATGCAATATGCATAAATATTCCAACTTCAAATTAAATTTTCCATCACTTGATCTACTTAACTGCGTTGTTATTCAGTAGCGGTTCACGTCTCTGAAAAACAACCAGAAAGAGTTCTAGGTTTTTAGAGGAGGTCCCTTTCAGCTCGGATATTTTTAACAACATATTTACAAGTTTCAAAGTACATACATATACACTGTTCCATGGTTTTTATCAAGTTCTTCCTAACCCTTCTGGCCTTTGCGTTGCGGAAAATATTTTGTGCAGTAAATCCGAGAAATTTATTGAAAGAGTGATTGACACTTAACCTTAGCAATTTCCTTACTCGTTCTGTCTCTAGTAAGCAACGAAATGGTTTCGCTTATCTGATCACTTCTATACGAGACCGACATTCGTACTGTCACTGGTACCGACTGTGTTTACACTTAACACTGCGATTTGCCTTCACTAACTCACATCCGTACCTTGCCTACCAACTCATACAACGTTGATGTATGGGAAATTCAATTAAATACAACCCAATTAATCTTATCTGTGCTACCTATGTATTGGTGGAAATCATTATCCGACAATCCATTCATACGTTTTTGTCATTACTTTTCTTCTTCAGATCGGTCTCACCGTTATCCTCGGCACCTTAGGTCTTCTATTCCCTAAAGTTCCGTTGCTGATATGGCTTCCATCACTACTTCTTTTGTGTTCTTCATGCGTTTCATTGTCAGCGCTGATATATCTGAACAAGGTAAACGATTTCCGTCAAACATCGAATTTTTACATCTTTTTTTCCTTTTCATTCCTGCTATTATGATCATTCCAGTCCATAAATGACAGAAGAGGCTTCTTCTTCTTTGATCCCATTAGGTCATATTACGAAACAAATTATGAATACGTTTTCTCCCACTTAATACGGTTTATTTACTGTAAACTGCATATGATCTTCACTAGTGCACAAAACATGTTTGATTCTGAACCAGAGCGAAACAACCAAGATTCGCCGTATCCTTAGACGTCTACCTAGTTTCTCTCTCAAAGGCATCACTCCAGGAAAATGAGGTGGTACGGATTTCAGGTGGAGTATACGGCATAGTAGGTTATGGGGAGGAGAGTGATTCCGTCCATTTCTTCCTAATTGCCGTAAAAAACGGCCCGGAAGGTACGGCTTCGTGGCTCCGCTTCGTTCTGGCGCACTATTTTCTACGAGGAATTCCACTGGTGCGCGCCAGCCTTGAGCGGCGCCGCATCTTCCGGACCGTTTTTTACAGCAATTAGGAAAAAATGGACGGAATCTTTCTCCTCTTCATAATCTACTATCCCTTATAAGAATACTCGACCTGAAATCTGCACCACCTCAGATTCGTGGGGCACCTCAGATTTAAAGGCAGCGTATCATTGGATTGAGGTAGTGTGGACAGAGAACACGTAACGAAGAGCATAGAGTTCGAGATGTTAATTATGATTATGAGCGTAGCCTCACTGAGTTCCCCCTATTCGTCTTGGAAAACGGCTTGGGAACGGCGTTTGTTCCTACGAGGTACGCTAGAAGGCGCATTTGTACCCGCTCTGGTCCCCTCAGCAGCGTATTCATTAGTTTTAGCCGAGTAGGCTGGTGAGGAGACCCCATTGATTTTCGACCGCTCTAACGTCGATGCGGCGCGTGCGAAGGTGCGGCGCGCTGCAACCTACCTCGTAAGAACGAACGCCTTTTCCCACAGCGTATTTCTAGGATGATTAGGATGATTAGGGCAAAAATGAGTGGGGTCACCCTCACATTCATGATCGACACTTTATACCTTATGTTTTGCATCAGGTTTCCACACTACGTATGTCGATTTCGCAGCACTTTGCCTTTGAAGCTGCAGAATTTTTCAAATTCCATATGTGACCAAGAGCAGAAGGAGCGACAGAGAAACAGTTCCTTGAGACCTTTCCTTGCATAGGCATCATCAACCACTGCTGGCAACTTTAGCAGCTGATACGACTAAGTCGTAAGCATCTTACGGGAAGTTGAAAGATATCTATACACAACTATGAGTCTTTGTACAAATTTGTTGTCGGAGATATTAAGGTAAAGTTAGGAACGGACATAGAAGACGAATGCAGGATCGGAAGGTTTGGGTTAGGGGACCGGAGTGACATTGGTCTCGTTTGACTATTGTATACCACAACATTACTTCTTGAGAATGCTCTTCAGGTGAGTAAGGCCACCGTGGGCAAAATTAACTGACGGGACGACTTTTTCACAAACCACCCACCCATAAATGTGTCCTTGACACTTCACTAGTACTATCACTCTACAGTGAGTCTAATCACCTCCTTTTTCGAACGGAATACACTTTATAGGCAAGATAGAAAAGAACAATTGTGTTGACCAATGTGAAGGAGGAAAATATCATATTCTGTGCTTTCATATTGGAAGATTCTTTAAACCGACTAATGTATGGAGGAGGAACGTAGGCCACGGTCCGCTCTTCAGGTGACTAAGAGTCTATGCTGAGCGTGCCTCAAAGCCGCAGACGGCAGCCCTGGAACTTATTTTGAAAACCACCGACGAAAAGAACGACTTTGAGACGGAACCCATATGCGTCATACATCGGACGGATGCTGGCGAACACTAGTTGCAGAAACGTCTGCGAAAGGATCTGTGCAAGTGCACGCAGAAAACATTTCCAGAAGAAGGAGGGTCTGTACTCGAAATGGTTCTGAGATTTTTGTGAAAATAGTGCTGTGCTAATAACTTTTTTTGAACAGAGACAGCAGTTTCAATTCTGTTCATTCCGAAAAGACTTTCTGTTCTTCGCCTGCGCTCTACCCTCGTCGACTATGAGGAAACTTTCGTAGAAGCGATACCCACAATTTCGTCGAACAGGAACTGAACGCGTCATTCGTAAGAAGGCCGGCTAATATCGCGCACTGAGACTGTTCACTGTTTCCCATTGCTTATTAGTTTTCTTTGTCAGGATGTGGTGGTAACAAAAGTGGTGACGTTTAAAGGCATCACCCCACGAATCTGAGGTGGTACGGATTTCAGGTGGACTATTCGCGTACGGCGTAGTAGATTATGGAGAGGGGGTGATTCTGTACATTTCTTTCTAATTGCCGTAAAAAACGGACCGGAAGATACGGTGCGGGCACAGGGCTGGCGCGCTCCAATCGAACTCCAATCTCGTGAACTCGGGGGGATGATGATGGTCAGACACTGGTAAAATGTGGTTGTAGTGTATATGTGGAGGTGTTCTTTTCTTCGTATACTATGCATATGTTTAGTGTGATCACAATTTTCTTTTTATTTTCAAGTCGATCAATTTTTGCTTTAGGGCATAGCTCTTCGATCACGTGATAATCTACTTTTTTACATATTGCTCACTGCAGTTCTCATTATATTCGTAAGTTTCCACCCTTCACAGTTCAATGAAATCTCAATGTGAATAAAATGATAGAAGTTCTAGAGGATTTTCTGTGTCTGCCTACTTCTTATTGGCGTTTTCGTACCGCATGCCATCGTCTGGATAAGTGTATCACTAGCTACTGGTAGGTTACTTGATTATAATATGTCTTCTGTGTCTTGTCTTCTGCTATTCCTAAGGCTGACATTGCCTATTATTTAATTCTGTGTTTACTCACTTCTTCCATAGTTCACTTAAACAAGAACTAGCAACTAATTAACTTTCTACGTAAATCAACCTCGCGTCTCTTGCTTTAAGTCCGATCCAAAAAGATATTGGTGGGGAGGTCCAGGAGGGGCTCGCGCTGGGCTAGCCAGCGCATGGGGACCTAGCCCCTCTGAACCATGCGGGCTCTCGCTCAAGGTCCCCTCCCTCTGCCTGTTCAGTGTCCTCGGGCTACCCCCTGATCCCCTACCCCGAATTTAGTGGTGTGAGGAGTTTTGTGGTGCAATGGTATTACACATGTGCTTTATCCTTAACATCACACCGTAGTTTTACCAGAAAATCGCATCCTTTTAGCATTTTTCTGAATGGGAGAATTCTGTTCGGTAATTCAACGAGGTAAGAAGAGTAGCGGGGATTTTCCGTTTCGGGACAATTTTAGCGCAAGATAGGTGTAGGTGTTCCGTAAGTTTTCACTGCTGCACCAGGGAACTGGCGCTGCAGTGAAAACTGAGGTGGCAGAGGTGTAAGGCTCCCCACATAGTTCAGAACCGCGCGGCCGCGTGGTTTTGGACTCTGTGGGCAGGCTAAGCGCTCTGCTACATTGAGATCTGTTCTGTTAAGGATAATATGTCGTTCAGGTCAACATTTTTGATCAGAATAGTGCTTCTCGGTGCCATTTTGTTTGCGTGTAGTACTCTGATCCGTAAGCATCAGATTAGCAGTCCAAATTCACGAAACATTCAATGAAACCTTCTAAAATGAGTTGAGCGGATTGTTGGGGATATTCGATGAGATTCACCTGGGAACTCGAAAAGCTTGTTGGTGTTGTTTTTCCGGGTTGTCCGTTATCGTGGCAGTTTCCCTTTTCTTCTCACAACGGCAACATTGGAACTGATATAATTGTGTAGTGTTGGTATCTAGATACCATATGGATTGTATATCTATATGTCAATTCAGGAAAATCCACGTAAATTTCGTATTCTTTAGAAATGCTTGTAATAACTTTTTAGTGGCTCAAGCGCATGCAATTTTTGGTGTGATAGCCGTTGGCAAGGTGACCTTCTACAGACTTAGCTTGGATAAACGAAACACTTGGAAGGACTCGAAGTAAGTTTTTTCTCCAACAACGAGTTCAAAGGGTGTCAGGAGCAGCAGTGGCTTTTTTTTCCTCAGATACGCATCTCATCGAATAGAAGAAATCGCCATCGTGAATTTGAGCACAAGTCGTGCCACTCTTGTGACCAACATCGATGAGGCCGAGTTAGTGCACTTCGACTCCCCGTAGTGGCTTACTCAAGTTCCCGGTTTTGGAGTTGCTCCAGAAAAACTAGAGGTTTGGGCTACCTGTCCAGACCTGCACTACATATATGTGTTCCTAATTCTCATTTTGCCTCCGTTTTGAGTTTTGATTGAATTGTTTATTGTTAACATTCACGTCAACGTTCGGTATCATTTCTTCCAGCTGTCGCTTTTGTGTGATCGGCTAAGATGCAGTATTACTTCATTTCTTACCGTCTTTTCCCACATTTCTTTTGTGGCCTAGCCTTATTGCTCCGTTTCTGCCTAGATAGCTGAGCAATCTTCCGAACAACTGAAGAGTTAGTCTTGAAAACGAAAAATGACTGTTGTTTGTTTGAGAATCCAGTACTCCGCCTCAAAAATTAGATCTGAACTAAGACTCCTTCTTCGATTTTCAAACTCTATATTACAACTTCTCTCAAATTCCAGTCCTGATGAGTTTGATGAGCTCAATTGATGGAACCATGAGTGATTCCTATCAGATCTTCTGAATTCCTTAAAATCATTATCCTAAAAATCCTTCCCGACTCTAACTTCCATAGCAGAATGGAGTGCTTTTAAATTACGTGAGTACTATTTTTTTTCTTGTGTTTTCGCTGTACTACTTCTTTTTCCTCATCATTATTGTATCCCTTACAACATTTTGAATAATTCTAAATACATAATCAAAAACTTAAAATTGTGGATTCACGTGATTGTTAGTATCACGTGCATTTTTAAGTTTACCCAAAAATAAAACAGAAACAATTGTGGTTCTCAGTTACCTTCATTGAAATCATTGTTTGTTACGGGTTGTTGTGTATTGCTCTGGTCAGAATAAATGTGATTTTATTACTTCCTTCATATTTTACTCACATTGGTAAGAACTATTAGAAACAGCTGCAAACATAAGAGGTGAATAGTTATTGCCATTGTCACATTTTTTGTAAGTAGTTTGGAACGTTGCTAGTTATATGGTATTACTTAATAATCTATACGGTAAGAGAAAAACAACAAAATTGTTTGCGATCAGTTGCCAAGGAAATACATTAATGACAGCCGGTTGCATAATTCTCAGAGTTATTAACTCCTCAACACCTTAACGGTCTCTAACGGTCTTTTGTTCGGCTCAAAACTCTGTTTATTCACCATATTTGATGTGTTGCTAAAATATTTTAATCTTTGCTTTGGTCGTTTCACGAGTAAGACGGTTGCATCTACGCAAAAAAGCGGATGCATTCGGAGATCTGAACCACGTTTTATGAAGTTTCTAAGGTTTTCTCGGACATGATTAGTTGAAATCGCTATCGAATAGTTCCTCCACTTGGAAAAATAGTAGGATATTTTGTCGATGTATGTAAAATAAATGTAGAAATGAAAAGCATAAACGATAATGTGCTGACGATAATGAAGCTATCTGGGATGCGCCAACCCATTTGAATTCCACATGGAATCGTTTGAGGGTTTTTGAACCTCAACATGCGACCTCAACAGCCACTTGGTCTTGCTTACAGATGTATCGCGTTAGTGTTTTTGCATCCTTGACTAGTCTGGCACAAATTTATCGACACCGAAAGGGTCAACTGCATTGTTATCCCAGTGCGAATCCTATAAATTGCTGAACCTCTCACGAATATGGATAGATTCATATACATAGAAGAATGAATTGGGGTATAAGATAGTTGTGTGTGGCGCAGTGGTAAAACGTTCCACACCGTGTGCACGGTCAGCGGTTCGAGCACACACTGTTGCTTATTTTTTCAGTGGTTAATATAAGTTTATTTATTTATTGAAAACACCTGCAGGCGTGCCATAAAACAAAACAAAAAAAAAACAAAATACTGACCCTTCAAAGCGTGAGAGGTGGTGGGTTGGCAGGTCATTCTCCTGCTACAGAAAAAAAATCTAAACTAGAAGTGCAGTACGGTTTGTCCCGCTCACCTTACTTCTTTTCAACACAAGCGCACCAATATGGCGACGTGGGACCCATCTCACCTCATTTTGCTGCTTTCTGGTGTCAGAGAAAACGGCTCAGCGAAGTTGGCGTCGAACCGAGTTCCCAGCGCAAAGTATTTCCATGACGAACAAAAAAAAAACGAACGAACAAATACATAAACAAAGCCCGTTATAATATAGTGTGATTGGTGGTGGGGTTGGGTTGGTGTAGCACAATGGTATCTTAAGAACGGATTCAACCATTCGACAGTTTGAAATCGTTCCAGGACAAGCGAGCTCTGCTTGCACATTCCTAGTGTGAGTAGAATGGTACCATACTTATTCGAGACAGCAACGCCACAGAATTAGTATATCGGTTGACCTCGAACTAAAATTATAAGACACATATCTCAAAATCGATGAAGTGTGGAAAACGTAGGGAAAGCATAGAGTCCATGAAGTATATTACGAATAAGAACGTGCCGCCGCTGGATTTTTCCGAAGATTTCTTTCGTCCTCCGCTAGAAATGAGGTCTCCCCAGCAGGCTCTTCATGTAAAAACTAGAATAGGCTGCTAAGTGATCCGGAACGAGTACAAGCATGGCGTGTTCTAATGTACCTCGTGGGAAAAACGTAGTTCTTTGGGATGATTAAGTGAAATCGAGCGGAGGCACGCTCATAGTAACAGTAATCTGCTCCGCTCCTCTATGTTTTCCATCAAGTTTCCACACTACGTCAACTTCGTAAAATGCTGCCATTAAGTTTTTTATTCTGATATACATAGAAAATATGTGGATAAAATGTAATATATAACATATCTGCAATATATATTCGTTATACATGCCACAAACGCGTCCTGATCCCTGATCATTCCTCATATTTCTGCACCGCAGAACTTTACTCATTCGAAATGTTTCAAAAACTGTGCGCATCAAACGTGATCAGACAGTGCCGCTCCGGCAAATTCGGATGACAGCAAGGCACTGAAGACTTACTGAGGAATGAGTCTGTGGTGCTGCCTTCTCCTAACATACATATGTATCCACCCCATAAGTTTTTGAAATCGGTATGAATCAGAACATCCCACCGTAATCCCACTACTTGCCCTCACCAGTGGTCAGATGTTCAGGAACAGCAATTTTAGAAAAGAACATTTTTAGGGAATTGGGAAATTTCCCCCACAAATTGCTACAATGTTTCGAGCGCTTACAGTTTTCTGAAAAGAGAAATTATTTAAGGGTTAAGAGGTTTGAGCGATAGATTTTTATTTATTTTGAAACGCAAAGCTGCAAACAATCGAAAGGATTTGGAAGTACTCAGATACTGAAAAAAGAGTGATGACAAAATACAAACAGACCATTTAAGATTTAAAAAAAATGAAAAAAAACCAAAATACTGTAGTGTTTCTGGTGGATGGTTGATTCCTAAGCTTGTTTTAGAATCCGCCCACTCTGTTTCCAATGTCCAATGAAAAAAGAGCAAAAGGCGGAAAAAAAACTGCACCACTTCTTTACTAGATATTTTCCTTGTTTTTTTTAAATTGTTTCAACCTGCTGGAAGACTTCAGATCGTTTTTGCGTGTTTCATTTTGCGTTCCTATCCTCGTCATTCATTAGGTTAAACCTTACAAACCGAACTAAAACACTCTACCATAAATTTATTTTACGGCTTTCCGATTTACACAGCTTAATTAAATTCTATCGCCATACTCAGGAACTGCAAACAAACTTATTGCTACGCAACTCATTAACTCATTTTGTGAAAAGTCGAAGTCCACCTGTTCGTTTGTTTATACGTATGTAGGTTTCCAGTATTAATATCTTGTTATCGGAGTAGAAAAGCTCTGAAAATAGCACCTTATTGCAGATGTCAGTTTGTTTGTGAGCTTATTAAAAATAGAAAACCATTCCTAGATTTTTTCATTCCACTAAAGCCTTTTATTTTGACTGTTCCTTATCTTTCACTTCCCATTAGGATTTCTTCTGTGCTACGAGCTGCGGGTGGTTACGACATGGATCAGCACAGTGAGAATTAGCTACTAAAGGGAAACGGACAGACATTGTACCGCAATCGTTTCTGCCTGTCTATCGTTGTTCCAGAGAACCATCCAGTCAAACTAATCATGCTTAAATTCTTTCCCAACGTTTCCGACTCCACGAGATCAAATATGATTAATTTTCGAACACAATAGCACTATTGTATATTAAAGTTTGCTACACTTCAAAGACATTGTGTTGCTTACTTCTTACTTATGTAATTACCATTTTTGTTCATAACTTTATCTCTGGTTCTAGTTCTGATTTATTTCAAATTTCTCGACTTTTCTCGACATGCACAACATGAAAAGTTTCTCGCTAAGACAGTTTGACTGTTGCAGATAAAGGAATTTGGGATATCTGGATAATATTCTGGAGGGAAAGAAGTCACTAAAACCTGTTTCATTAAAAATCAACATCAAATTGAACGCATCCGTAGATGAAAAACAACTGACATATGAGTTACTATATCGTAGAAATGCTTGCTAATAATCAATCATAATTAAATCATGGGGCGGGTGTGGTGTAGCGGTTAGAGGTTCCGCTTCCTGCACGATCGATCGGATGTTCGAATCCGCCGCAGTGCTCACCAAGTCTTTCATCTCTCCGTGGTCGATAAATTGGTACCAGACTTGTCTGGGAGGATAAAAGCACTGACTTGACACATCGCCTAGCCACCGCAAATCATTGTATAGGCCAGATACACGTTCGTAAACCTCAAACGATTCTGAATTGAAGTGAACGTGGGGGCGCATCCCAAGCGGATTGATTAACGCCAGAAACTTTATCCTTTATTCTTTAATTAAATCATTGAAAAACCTCTGCACTTCTCGATTGTGGCGGTCATTATTTCAAATCCCGAACTATGTAGTTCCGGATCGCTGTGAAATCCACATGCGTCCGATGAAACTTCGATCGCAAATGCAACGAAGATGATCGAAAAAATGGGATGCCTGTAAATAAATGATTAAAAATGATGACATCAGCATGGAACCTGCAATCAACGGGCGTTTTGTCTCGATTTGCAGTAAATTACATAAACTTTCTCCCGGTTCACCATGATGACGTCTTCAGCGAACCCAGAAGCCATAGACCAGCGTGTAGTTATGATCTGTCAGTAAGTTGTTCATCTTCATCTTTTTTTTTCCTTCCTCTTCTCTCGAACGAAATGTACATTTCTGTGCAGTTATCAAGGTACTAATATATTAAGATATTTCTGCACTGAGGTGCGCAGTATGAAAAAGATATTGTTGGACAGTAAACATGAAAAGAGAGATATCCAGAAAAACAAACGTCAGTGATTAAGCCTTAGCCTAAATGGAACCCCACATATGAATTTCTCGATGATGTCACTGATAGCGTCCTAAGAAGAACGAAAAAAACATAAGGAAGAGGATAAGAGGAACTAAAGAGGCTGCGGGAAATTTCCTCTTGGAAATATGATTTGTTTAAAGACAATGTAAGTAAGTTAAAGTTGTTTTAAAGGTGATGCACGTCAGCTCGTTCCATTATTCACATAAAGCATACTATTATAATACAGTAACACCACTCATATGCAAAAAAAAAGTTATCTGTCAGTAATGTAGTTCATTTTCATTCACTTTTTCTTTTCTGGGGGGTGGAGGGAGGGGGGCGAACGTCGCAGTATCTAGCATTTCACTTTTTTTCCCTACTGTATTTGTTTGTTTCCGCTGAAAACGCTTACCTGTACTTTATCAAGATGTATAATGTTATGCTCAGCTGAATCACAAAGATTAAAGGCAGCGTACCACGAAATTAAGTAGTGTGGAAATCAGATGGAAAATATAGACTGTTGGGTGTAGATTGCAAATATCATTCATGAATTTCTTCCACTCAGCCAAATCATCGAATTACATGGGAGCATATGAGAGAAAACAACTTCGTTTTCCCATGTATCACATGGCCGTTGATGAATTTGTGGATGTGTGCTTACGACGGGAGAATTCTCACCGGCTATCGAACAATCTTACACCTCTCTTAATATCCCCCCCCCCAGGATTTATTGAGATTGAATATTTTTGCATCTTCAATTAGCGTATTTGTAGTAATGCTCACAATGAACACGAACTTCAGCTGAATTAAAGCTTGAGAAAAGTTCTTCAAAACAGTTTGACTTTTTAAGAAGAGCTGTAACTCAGAAAAAAAAAGACTTCATGAAGCACAGGAATTGCTGAGATACAGCTCATTCCCCTTCAGCACTTGGCGAACACATGATGTGCGGTTACCGACGAACGAGCGCAGTCGGTCTGGCACCATGCGTCTGCTGCAACGCATGCACTTTCTCTTTTAAAGACACGTACTCGCTTCTTCTGATCTTCAATCGATTGCACTTTGAGCTTACGTTGATGGTCGACGCCGACTACATTCGATGTCGTTGCCATGTACATTGTCTCACACTGTTTTCGTTTCCATCTATATCAGTACATATTGAATTTGTGAATACGTGGAATCTACAATAGTCCTTTGACATTTAGTTCTCGCCTACTCAACCAGCATGCCAACTTCCTGGATTTTTCGCGTACTTGAACCGAATATGACCTAATTTCTTAGTGTTTTAAAGGCATCACCCCACGAATCTGAGGTGGTGCAGATTTCAGGTGAAGCATTCGTATATGGGATGAGAGACTATGGAGAGGAGGGTGATTCCGTCCATTTCTTCCTAATAGCCGTAAAAAACGGCCCAGAAGATGCGGCGCCGCAAAAGGCTGGCGTGCTCCAATCGAAATCGTTGTAGAAAATAGCGCGTCGGAATGGTTGAAGCCGTTTCTTCCGTGTCGTTTTTTACGGAAATTAGAAAGAAATGGACGGAATCAACCTTTTCACCCTTTTCCCATAATCTACGACTCCGCATAAGCATAACCCACTCGAAACCCTCACCACCTCAGATTCGTGGGGTGATGCCTTTAAGAACACGAAGAAAACCTATGATTAACCACTAGCGAAGCGGAACCAAAGAAATTTCGGTAACATCTCAATACGTTTTTTACGACAATTAGGAAGAAATGGACGGAATCACCTCCCTATCCATAGTCTCCCACCCCGTATACGAATACTCCACCTGAAATCCGTACCACCTCAGATTCGTGGAGTGATGCCTTTAAATTATCTGCGTTTCGTAGGTTGCAATTTCGTTCAGTATTTGTTCGGGTGCCAAAGCATACTGTGGGACGCACATATGCGTACTATGTGCCGAAATCATTCCTTAAAGCGAACCACTCTTTTTTTAACCAGTACATCCGGAATCGCCAATTTCTTTCCCTTAAACCCTCGAAATAAGATTTTATGATACACTGACTTTCATTAGCATGAAAATATATTCATTATTTTTATAGTTTCACCACATCTAATTTGATACGTGTATATAGTAATCAAAACGAGAAACTATAATGGGCAAATAATCGTGCAAAACCGTCATATTCGTCACGAGAATCGAAAAATAAACAAAAATTGCATTTATTACGTCTAGCAATATTGTAATCTCATTTCAACGTGTCGGAAATGAATTTTACGAAGTTACTGTACGTTGCACTTGTATTATATCTCCAAGTCATTAGAAAAGCGAAAAAAAAATGAAATGAGAACATTTTCAGTGCAGCGTTCTTGGTGAATGATGTCGACCGACACCGTCTCCACGCCTCCGTCTGATATTCGAATAATAATGGCCACAGCGTATTTGGTTCTATCGGTTATCGGCATCATCCCTAATGTTATTCTTGGAATAGTTCTCATTAAGGTCGCGTTTCGTTTATTTTTCTGATTTTTATTTTATTTTATGTTTTTATTCATTGAGGATAAGAAAACAAGTGAACTAGCTAACTTTCCCCATATTTCCAAAGCCACAGTCATTTCCATACACGTACTATGGAAGGAACTGTAGCATATGCGGGATTTTTCAAAAATTATTGTTTGTTATTGTGCAAACATAGGCGGGTGTGGTTCAGTAAGTAGGAGGTTCGGCTATGACTGCACGATCGACGATCGACGGTTCGAAACTGCTCTAAAGCCAACCAAGACTTTCATCATTCCTCGACGCCCGACAAATTGGAACGAGACTTGTTTGGGAGAATAGAAACATTGGCTTGATGCATCGTTTCACCCCGCGCACGTCATTGTGAGGCTATACAGGCGTTCAGAAACCTCAAACTATTCTGAAATGATTTCGACCGTGTAGGCCCACACCACGGCTCTTAACTCTCTTCTCTGCCCTCTTGATGGTTATCTGATCCTGGTTGTGGATTTTGTATGAGAAAAAGACGAATAAAATGGCTTATCAGTATAAATCAACGACCAAGGGAAAAAGGAAAAATTACTCCGGATGGGATTCGCTTCAACATCAGCGCACATGTTGTGTACAGGAAGTTAACTAATGCATTTTCGCTTGTTTAACTACTTTTAGAGAGGTTTCTAATTTTCATTTGTGTTGAGATGTCACCGAAATTCCTTTGGTTCCGCTTCGCTAGTGGTTAACCATTGGTTTTCTTCGTGTTCTCAAAGGCATCACCCCACGAATCTGGGATGGTGCGGGTTTCACGTGGGTTATGCCTATACGGAGTCGTAGATTATGGGAAAAGGGTGATTCCGTCCGTTTCTTCCCAATTTTAGTAAAAAACGGCCCGGAAGATACGGCTTCAAGTGTTCCGGCGCGCTATTTCCCACAACGACTTCGATTGGAGCGCGCCAGCTTTGTGCGGCGCCGCATCTTCCTGGCCGTTTTTTTAATTAGAAAGAAATGGACGGAATCACTCCCTCTCCATAATCTACTATCCCGTATACGAATACTCCACCTGAAATCCGTACCACCCCAGATTCGTGGGGTGATGCCTTTAAAGATTTTCCGTAAATTCAAGGCGACCAATGCTACCAACCTCCGATAGCCTCTAAGATCACTGTACGGTTGATTTCAATAGCCAAGTTTTTTCGTTCAATAGGTCATTGTTATCCATTATCGACCAGCCACCAAATTGCAGTTATAGTCAGAACGAAGTTCAGTGCCGCCTACGCAACTGTACTGATTTCTAGTTGTTTTGACCCGAACATGGCGTATCGTTGCTTTTTGCCTACGTAGGATCTCTTCCTAGAATTTGAAATCCCTCCTCTTTCTAATGAACTATGATTTAGAATCGCAGCAAACTTCTACAAACGTGTTTCTTTGTGCTCATCACTCAGATACTTATTTGTGATCTTGGAGAACTGCTAACCCAAATTATTATCGCATTTCCATTATCCCTTTATGGATCGAACGTAAGCCCCTAGAAATATCATATGATTGTTTTTGGAATACATTTGATGGAACATCAGCTTTTTATAGGTTTATGAAGGCGAAGTGACTATATGGATCTATTATGTGGTCAATGTTGTCGACACTATAAGTTACAACGGGATTCTTTCGTTCACTTTTGTGGTATCAGTGAACAGAATCACAGTATTCATGTTCCCTTCACTTCAAAACTTTCTTTTCAGTCGTTCTAATGTCTGGAGGTATGATTTTTCCAGGTTGAGCACATTTCAGCTGTATTTTTAGACGTGTCTACAGAATTTCCTATCAAGACATCAACACGCAGAGTCGGCGCGTACGCGTCACGGCCACCCAGATGAATTTTTTCACCTGGGTGGCCGTGACGCGTTTGCTTGAGACCGACGCCCTCTTCACTGGTACTAATCGGACAGGCATGGCGCTAACCGGCTTGAAAGCTTTTGATTTAGGTTAAATCTCAGAGAGAAGAATTTTTTTTTTGCTTAAAACGTCACCTTATCGTTTTTTTTTTTTCAAGAAAATGAAATTCTACATGTACACTTGACGTGACGCGTTATGTCCTCGGTGAAAGCGGATGTCGGTCTGTTCTCAGGTTGAACCATATCTACAGTCTACTACAGTGCAAAAATAGCACGATAATTGAGTCGATTGGCACAGAGACTGTAGTTCTGCATGGTTAGGATTACGCAATCTTAGTAAAGCGTCTTTCGCTATGTTTATCGTTTGTCTCGTTGCAGAGACATTTAAAGGCATCACCCCACGAATCTGAGGTGGTGCAGATTTCAGGTGGAGTATTCGTATACGGGATGGGAGACTATAGAGAGCTGGTGATTCCGTCCATTTCTTCCTAATTGCCGTAAAAAACGGCCCGGAAGATGTGGCGCCGCACAAGGCTGGCGCGCTCCAGTAGAACTGCTTGTAGAAAGTAGTACGCCAGAACGCCTGAAGCCGTATCTTCCGGTCCGTTTCTTACGGCAATTAGGAAGAAATGGACGGAATTACCAGCTCTCCATAGTCTCCCATCCCGTATACGAATACTCCACCTGAAATCTGCACCACCTCAGATTCGTGGGGTGATGCCTTTAAGTCAACAGTCCGAATTCGAAAGTTTGATTCCTGGCTCCTTTTCCGGACTACTGACTGTATAAATGATGCTCTTTGCAACGTATACTCGTAAACATGCATCATATACGACAAAAAGAAGAATTTCACTCTAAGAACTTTTAAAAACTAAATTTTCTGAGAAAACATTTTTGCTGCAAATGAAATGATTAACCTAGGAAAAAATATTCCGCTATAACAATCATTCTACGAAATTTTGTTTTGAAAATAACATGAGAAAAATCCAATTCCTAAAAAATAAATTCCTATAGTCATGCAATCTTTAAAAGTGAACGATCATCAAAGAAAAACGAGGAGAGAAAAGCTCTCCTACTTATTCTTGAGACGCTTATCGAGGACATCCTGTTGAAGATCCACCGTCATATTATGTATTATTATTTTATTATTATGATCGGAGTAATGTGCTAATGCACGACCTGCTATGGTAGTAGGGTCAGGTCGAAAAATTAGGTTCGGTTCAGACTATAGAAGCATCCTGAAATAGAAAACACATTCTATTGTATAATCAACACTATGTGATTCAACGCCATTAGGACAGTGAGTAAGAGGACTTGACTTCTTCCTTCGGCTTGACTTCTTCCTTAGGCTTCTCTTCCTTCTTCTTCTTTTTGTCCTCTTCCTTTGGTTTAGCCTCCTCTTTCGGCTTGTCTTCCTTAGGTTTATCCTCCTCTTTCGGCTTCTCTTCCTTAGGTTTCAACTCTTCCTTTGGCTTGGCTTCTTCCTTAGGCTTCTCTTCCTTCTTCAGCGGTTAAAGGCAGCATACCACGAATCTGAGGTGATACGGATTTCAAGTGGAGTATTCTTATACGGGATAGTAGATTATGGAGAGGGAGTGATTCCGTCCATTTCTTTCTAATTAAAAAAAACGGCCAAGAAGATGCGGCGCCGCACAGGGCTGGCCCGCTCCAATCGAACTCCTTGTGGAAAATAGTGCGCCGGCACGCTCGAAGCCGTATCCTCCGGGCCGTTTTCTACGGCGATTGGGGAGAAATAAACGGAATCACCCTTCTCTCAATAATCTACGATCCCGTATTCGAATACTCCACCGTACCACTCCAGGTTCGTGGGGTGATGCCTTTAAGATTGGCCTCTATGGAATAAAATCAAATATTCTAAAAACTGATCCTTAGCTGTGTCTTCCCTCAAATACTTATAAAGTATAGAAATTCGAAAAAATAAGCATAACCGTGGTAAATAATTCACGAACTTCCATGACTCTTTGCAGGACAGTGGTCGCAGTCTGGTGTATCTTCTTATTCCAAGTGGCCGGTGCGAACATTTTACATTGTTGGAAAAGATTCTCATATGATGAATTTTATTTTTTCATCAAATGTTATTCCTCTTCCCAATTGTCCTTTATTTGGTTAGAGGTATGTATTAGAAATAATTATTTGAAAATAAAAAAGAAAAAGAACAAGTCTAGAAGGTCATTTCACTAAATCTTCAATCTTTAGGTGATGCGATATGAAAGCTATGCTCTTCCTATAGTTATTTTTGTGCTATACATATGCTTATTTGTGTTCCTTCGTTTAAATTTGCCAAGTTTTCAAAACTCTTCCCAAACATCATTAATCCATAGAAAAACAGAAATAAATCTGCTTATTCAGGTGAGAAACTTGATTCATTTATAGGCTTCAGTACTTGTATTGTCCCGAGTTAACAAGAAAGGTCCCACGGCTAACTTCCGAATTTTCCGTGTTCCTATGGGAGATGAGCTTTTTGAATGATATTATCAGAAGAAAATATTTGTAGGGCGCCAGAATCCATACGCGCGCTGAGCTTACCAGCTCGTGGAAATGAGGATTAATTTGCGCGCAACTGCTGTAGTTACGTTCTGTATAGGCACCTACAGTCGCAGCCGAATTTATTGTGTCGGCTTGACGCGTAACATGCTCAGGTGAGGTGGGCACTTTGTCCTGTTTTTCCGCACTTGTGAATCGAGGTGGCTATGGCGCCGATGCTAATGGAGGAAGACTTTGCTACTATTTCCACCATGAAATTTCCCGAACCACATTGAACCGCACAAGAAGCTCTCAAGAAAGAAAAATACAAAAAAAAAATTGAAAAAATTTCGAAAGCATCGCTCTGTCTATTGTTGGCCCATCGGACAATCACTGGATGCAGAGAGTCACATTCATGAAAAGAGTCATTTAGGCTGTGGTGATCGCTGTATTTCTGGAACTCCAAACGTTGTCTTTCTCTTTTCTTCCGAAAGTTGGAACTGGATACAACAAATACTACTCTAGTCTTGCTCAAAATGTCATCAGTATCCTCAACAATTCCATTAATCCTTACGTGTATTTTCTTATCAATAAGCAAATTCGTAGAGAAATGATTATCGTAGTTTGTGGCAGAAGGTTTGCTGCACGTGGACGTGGAAAAACTGTCACGAAGGTGTACGACCTTACAAACTTGTAGGAAGTGTTCTTGTGCATTTCATTGTAATAAATGTTTGTTTTTGTTGATCTACGGCTGAAGATATCACACTCCATTGAAATGAAACGCGAATACACTCAAAGCTGGATTGGTGGCTTAACGAATGCATCACAGGCAGAAAAAAATTTGCGCAGGAACTTTTCGAAATAGTAGTTTCTGGACGATGCCGGCAGTGCTTGAAGGCGGCGTAAAATAGGACCACCTATGTTGATAATCCTGTAGAAAAATATATAGTACGGGGTTTTTTAACGAATATGGTCCCGATCTAATTTTCCTAATCGTTCTAAAACATGCTCCGATTCTCTCGGCAGCTTTTCCATAGTTTTCACATGAAAAGGCTGCTGAGATGAACTCATTGATTCTCGACCGCTCGCTCGTGAAGGCGGCGCGTGCACAGTGGTGGCGCGTTCTAACTTCCCTCGTAGGAACAAACACCGTTTCCTAGCGATTTTCTAGGGCAATTAGAGGTAATTAAGTCTACAATCGGAACCCTAAATTTGCCCACAGAGACCATAACATCGTCTATTTTGTGATGCACTGTCTATAAGGCACCCTTATGGGAGCATTCCTTTGTTTTGTCGCCATTAGATCTTCACAATAGAAAAGTACAAAAAGAATAGCAAAATAAGGTGAGCCACATAAATACAAAGGTCAGAGCAAAAACTCGGATTTTTATATTTAGGTAGAATTGATCCGTTTTCATTTTGAGCATGTAAAAATTAAAATTAAGGAATTCTGACAGTTCTTTACTCCATTAGTACAACTTAATGAAATAAGAAAACATCAACAACAATTTTGAGCCACAGAAACTGTTTTCAAAGCAACCGATCCATAGAAAATTCACGTCATTCTCACCACTTTGAGATCCCACAACTCCACCGAAAAGAACTGAATTTTCAAGTAAACTAAGGCCCAGGCACTTGAATCCATTCAGATCTATTCTCTTTTAGTGTGATTATCGCACAGTACAATAGTTTACGAGCTCTACCTAATGCGGCAGACAAAGTAGCATTCAAAATTTCATCGAACACTTCTTTCAAGCGTATCATCAAGAAAAAATTACACTCTAAACATCACGCATTGTCTACAGTAACCACGGCAATTCTTCGTGAGAAAACAAAAAACCACGGCTTCTTGTTTTTTTTTTCTTTTTTCTAGCGAAGAATTATAGTACTGTAGCGCTTGTTTCGATACAATTCATTTGCATTTAGTTAATGCTTTACTGAACTTTTAAAAAAAGTTGAAAAGTTAAAAAATAGATCTTGTAAATACTAAAAAAAACGTTCTTCAGCATTTAAAATTTATTTGCTAGGTGACAAGCTGTCTCAAACTGAAGATGAAAATCTCAAAAGCTTTTTGCCAGGGTGTGCGCACCTGTTCTGCATTGTCACGCTCCCAGTTCTGTAATTTTTAATTTTTCTTGACCTCGATTTAAATTTCTTTTCATTGCTACTACCTTTTTGAAAATTAAAAAATAAACATAGAAATTGGTGGCGACATAAAAGAAGAGCCAAATAACATTTTTATAAAAAAGCAGAGTAGAGAAAATATCGGTTTGAATTTGTTGTTTTGGACGAAAAAAAATACCTAAAGCGTAGAGTAAGTGGTGAAACGACTGTAACCTTTGGAGTTATACCACATATATGTACCACCATTTACCACATATGGACCGATCCGTACATTGTTCATTTCATCACTGTTTTTTTTTGTGGTAGTCATTTGCCGTCCGTTCCAAAGCGCCCAGATGGAGTCGTTCAACCTCTCCGAGAAAGTCAATGAATTTCGCAAGGACACCTGTCACAGCAGTCCGTAATGACTGTCCTTCAGGTAGAATTAATTAGTCTATCTACATTGATTGCATCTGGGAAGTTTGCTACCGGAATTTTAAATAACTAACGTTAATTTTTATTCCCACATAGTCGACTTGTTCCTCCTTGTTTATGCATGGTAATGCCATAAATAAAAGTGTTGGACCTGTCACGAGCACACAGATCAGACGTGTTCGTAGAATTTCAATCGCATTTCAAAATGAGCAGAGGTTCATTTCTCGTCAATCGGCCATCCCGGATGGAAAGAAGAAAAACGCGAGGAGGTGCGATTGAGCGTCCCTTGAGTTCTTTGCGTATTATCCATCAAATTCCAGGTTTCGCAGCCAGGTCAGAGCCAAGCAAGGCCGCCACAACTGCCAAAGCTGCCTCAGGATCATTCTCAAGACCTGAGTCATTCTCAGTACCTGGAAAGGTAGCAATGTTTGTTGCTTCTAAGTTAAAGGTAGCATACGCGGTGACGGATGATGGTTTACCGGGCACCTCGAAATTGAGTAATTAAAGAAAGTAAAAACCCAAATTTACAAATGTTAACAAATAAATGATAAATTGACGAATGACAACACAATGCCTGTAATTGCACTTCATCATGAATGCTCCAGCGTTGCAACGTTCCACTTCACTCCTACAGCGATTCATGGAGTGCAAAGGGTCCAGATAATTTTTCCACAAGTCCTTTTCTCTCTCAGTTGTACATCTGGGCAGGTCAGCAATCCCTTTCTCCCAGAACTAGGGAGACTGGAAGTCGAAGAAGTTGCTGACAGCCCGTTCGACTTCTTCAAGCTTGGTCAAGATTCTCTTAGCTAGGAAAGCTTTCAGGGGCCGCAACAAGCCGTAGTCTGAGGGGGCAAGGTCGGGAGAATAGCAGGGATGGGGCACAGTGTCGCAACCTAACTCCTCCAGTTTTTCATGATTCTCCTTAGCTACATAGGGCCTAGCGTTATCGTGGAGGAGGTGCACTGAAGCTCGTTTTGGCCATTTTTCTCGAACGGCCGATGCGAGCTTCTGGAGCTGACTAGCGTATACGGAACCGTGATGGTGTAGCCTTATAGGAGCATTCCCCTCAAATCCCAGAAACAACAAAGGAGACAATTCTTGGGGTGGAGGTCCGTTTCGGCTTGCGTCGGCGGGTCTCTTCCTCGAGGGAGCCACAGGACACGGTGCGTGTTAGAGTCGTAGAGGACCCAACTCTCATCTCCAGTAATAAGAACTTCTAGAAACTCTTTTCGATGTAGGGAAGAAGAAAGGATTGACAGATGGGTACCCGGGTAAACAGGGTGTCATCCGTCAAAGTGTGAGGGATCCATCGAGCCAGCACCTTTCTGCAGCCGAGGGCCTGGAGGCAACTGACTACTCGGAGTGGGTTCAAACTTGTCTCGTCGCAAAACTGCGGGTGTTGGTCTCCTGAACCTCTTTGACAGCGTCGAGAATGGCAAAGTCTTCGACAGTGTGGTGGCTTTCCGACAGGGGCTTGTCTTCGAAGCGCTTGTCAGTTCTGATGGTAGTGGTGTCCTCGCCCAATCTGCTCTTGATGTTGTGGGCTGCTGCCGTTACGCCATTCATAGAAGATGATAGCTCGAAGTTGCTGTTCTTGCGTAATTAACATCGTGATTAAGTTTAAGGAAGGCTCCCGGCTATCATGATCATGACATATAATAACGGGCTTATTCTGTCACGTGTGTGTGTGAGTCACGAAACTCGAAAAGATGAGTAACTTCGTGTGTATAATGCAAAAAGTAAATGAGATGTTTCATACCCGTGGCCACTGCGCCCGTTGCTTTTCACCTCTATGACTCCAACGCCAACGGTTTACATGATCTGACAAGGAACGTTATCTTTATCAGTACGTTGATGTCGTTCACGTCATTTTATGTTAAACCAGTCTGAATGTCCGGCTAAAGCCGGACCTCAGACTTTTTTGTGGTGTTTTCTTCGCTCGCCTTCACTGATCAATTGATCAAAAATTAATGGTAGTGACATTTTCTGTAAAATCAGAACCCCACTTTTCTAACAATGTTTTCTTCTTTCTTCTTTACTGTAAACAAAAACAAAAGATTTCATAGTTTTCTTTCTAAATGCGTTAGTTCTACATTTGGAGAATATTCAAACTTCGGCTTCAAATACTCCGTCGATACCAATACAATGTAGACACAATTTGAATGCATTACTCGAAATTCGGGTTTTCCTTCTGTTTCCCTCGAACAGTTATCAAAGAATGATGTTTTGACATAAAATGACGGGAAAAATATCATTCTACTGATAAAGATAATGTTCCTGGTCAAGTCATGTAAACAGTAGTCTACTATTTAAGCAGCCGGTTTCATTCGTGTTTCCACTTTCTGATTAAGGCATTATACCGACCTAAGGCAAATGTGGAACGAAAAAGACGCCTAGAGGAGACATAGAGGTGAAAAGCAACGGGCGCAGTGGCCACGCCTATGAAACATCCCATTTACATTTGCGACATGCACACGAAGTTATTGCGCAACATTTCGATGCCGCGAGACCCGTCCCACCCCTTTCTATAGATATCTGGCGCCGGAGCACCAATCCGACGCCGGTGAACCCGTCGCACCCCCTTTTACAGGTATCCGGCGCCGGCGCACCAATCCCACGCCGGGGGACCCGTCACACCCCACATTACAGCTATCTGACGCCGGCGCACCAACCCGACCCGTCGCACCCCCTTTTTCGAATTTCGTGACACACAGACAAACACACACACACACATACACAAACGCAGACTAAGCTCGCTATTATATGTCATGATCATCATTCATTGATAACTTTTGAGTGAACACAGGAGGAAAACTCAAAGTTCGAGTAATACTTTCAAATTGTCTCTACATTATTTTGGTATCGACGGAGTGTTTGAAGCAGAAATTTGAATATTCTCCAAATGTAGAACGCGGTTAGAAAGAAAACTATGAAATCTTTCGCCTTTATTTATAATTTAAAAAAAAGATGAAGGAAGGTTGTAAGAGGTACACAAGTCCAATTTCACAAAAAAGGGCAACAATATTGATTTTCGTTGATCAGTGAAGGGGAGCGAAACGAACATTACAGAAAGTATATACATATTGTAGAGAGGCTTCGGGCATGTTTTACAACAAAATGATGCAACATGGGTTCCGCCCAAAAATGGAACGCTCTGGAAATTTCAAAAAATGGGTGACAGAACCTTCTGTCCAGCCTAGTATTACTGTCCCTTTTCTTCACAAAATATTCATCTTAGATACCTATCGTTTATACCACTAAAGAAGGTAATCTTATGTCGTGATTAGTACTAATTCGAGTGAAGAATTCTACCCAAGTATTCGAGCTCATCCACCGGCCACTCTGGTTCGTAGGACTCCGTGAACTACTGTTTCAGCAACTCAATGAGAAATCCATTTTCTTTGAGCATTTTCTCAGCCATATATCTGAGTTTCTTTGGCAGCCCTTCCACGTCCTCGTTGTAGAAATTGCTTCTTGACCCCTGCGTGGCTGCTCCGACCTTTACAGAAACTTGTACGTCTCGTAGATCATTCCAAATCCATCCATTGCACCGCTTACGAACTGCATGAGGTGATCAGTTCCAAACCAAATAATTCACACCCTCAATTTGAAGGGAACGGCCTCCGCCCTCGTCCATTGGGGTCGTCCCTGAACTATCTAGCTGTCTTAATACTTTTTACTCCTGTCAGTCGAAAGATTTCGCGCATAAAACTATAATATTAGGAACTTCTATATATTTCTTGTTCTTTGGAAAAAAAGCAATAGTCGTAGGTGATCCTTTATATTTGAACACATAAATCAGTCTTCTTTCATGAACCTTTCTCTTCTGCTTAAGTTCTTAATAGGACTTTTTGCTCCATAATTCTGAAATAAGTATATCTTGTGGTACACACCGCAATCGGAAGAATATAGAAATCTCAGATGACCGCTATTCTTTTTTTTATCTTCCAACGATGACTAAGCTCAATCGGCGGGATGATGTCACCGCCTAATGTAATTACCCGCATCTTTGCCGAGGTGTACCGTCCTTGAACACAGCCCTGCCCACCCTTCTCGATCTTCTGCGAGAGCTCGCAAGGAATCAATCCATTCTTCGCTATTCAATATTCTACGAAACCTTACGTCTCGCCTGAACTGCCTATCCACGCCGAGTGTCCTCAATTTCTCTTTCACCCCCTCAGTACAGAACTTCCTCTTTCGACCAGATGGCCTCTTCCAGCTTGAATATGACAAACTCCTCAAAATTCGTTGAACAATGCGATCTGCTGGTCTTCTTAATATGTGAACAAGGAAGCAAAGACGATTTTCTGCAACCGCTTCGATGGCGGTGCAAGATGTTGATATCTTCTGCGTGTCATCGGCAGGTACACCACATCAAATTATGCGTGATGCACTTTGTTGTGGCATACCTCAGGCTAGATGTACACGTGCAGCCGTCTAATTAAGGCATCCTTTTCGTGCTCAAGCCTCTCCATCACCGTAGAGTGTGCCAAGTTTCCAATCCGTACATCACGACAGGACGTATTGCGGATAGGTAGACTCGCAGCTTGATGATGTGGGTCGACTACAGCCATTTCGTTAAGGAGTTGAATGCAGAAGTGCCTTAGCTCACCTTTGCTAAAAATCTTTTTCGTAGCTGTTCTCCAGCACACAGTACATGTGACAGAATTCATCGACGAATTTGGTTAGGTTTGGTTGTCCGTCCATCCTGACTCCCGTTCGAGGTCTGGAAGAGATCCACATCTGCTTGCTTTCATCAGGGCGCAGACGCAATTCGCAGTTAGGGCTGCAGCCCCAACTTTGATACAGGGTTGACAACATGTAGAAGTTTCGTGGCTCTTTCCGCGAATATAACAACATTGTCGGCGGAATCTATATTAGTCAAGGGCACCCTGATGGTGCTAAAACGATATCGGCAAGACACTGTTCTTCGTATAATGTCGTCGATTGCGAAATTGAACAGGAAAGGTCCTGCCACTGCCCCTTGTCTTACTCCAGTTACCACTTCAAACGGTGTTGTACATCCGGCTGGTGTTCGAACTGCAGCAGTTGTTCGTTGATTCATGTCATCAAGCAAGCGAACGAACTTTCCTGGTACTCCATCGGGGCGGAGAGCGCTGAGAAGACATCCTCGTTGAGGAGATTCGAAAGCGGCTATAAAATCCAGAAAGGCTAATTGCATTGGCTTCCAGTACCGCTGTTAGATTTCGATCACTCTCCTAACGATGAACACCTAGTCAATAGTAGATCTGCCAGGACGAAAGCTAGCTTGCTATTCGCATGCTGTTTCTTAACGATGCTTAATAAGTCAGTCTAGGATAATCTGCTACGAAATCTTTTACATAACACGCAACAAGAAGATTCCTGGATGGTTTTTCCATTTTTCATCTTTTGATCTTTTGGGCACAGACCAGAACCTCTTACTCGATCGGTGGTTCCTCGTTAATCGCATATGTCGGCCTATGAACGTGCTCAAGTTCAGGACCTGCGTCGTGAACTGCAACAAGACCGCAATAACGAGTGAACGTATCCGCGGAAAGCCTATGCTTTTCCAAAGCAGTTTAGCGGCAAGATGAAAAGATGTTCTCAGGTTCTCAACACAGCCAGTGGGAAGGCTGCCGTTGGAGCAGTGCTAACAATTTGGAGGAATCACTTCAAAACCTTGCTGAACCGGCAGGTTCTTATAAGACGTTTTTCCTGATTGAAATCAAAAGTCGAAAACGAGTCGAAAATTGAAGTCGAAAGTCGAAAGCTAGTCCGAAAGAGCTCTGTATTTTCGGATATAAGACTGAGGAATGTTCCTCGCCAGAACCTAGTCGAGCTGAGTCCTCATCTTCTGCTTGCGTTGCTCTGGGTTAAAAGGGTTGTCCCCTGCTCCTGAGCTGATGGCGTCGATGATTCCTCTTAAATGTGGAGGCGATGATGAGGCCCTGCTAGCTGGGTATTTTAGACATCAGCGCGTTGACCTCATCAAAGCGTTCATCATCAAATCAAAGCGTTCTTGTTGTTCTCTCCAGCGGTATCTGTAGGTACTTGGGCACTTACGATCCAGAGTTTGTGTCCTCTGCGATCCCACACATTGCACGAAGGCACATCTAGACAACGTTGAGTCAAATTCTTCCACCAGGTTGTTGTAATCGTCCCTCACAGCTATTGCGCAGCCACCTACTTTCTTCTCATCACCATCGCCGCAGTATATGGTGTAATTTTCGGTGATAATGACGGGCCGATCTCTCATGCGTGTTTCCTTCAGCGCAGCAAAATACACAGCACACAGAGATATCACAGAAGCCTAGACAGAGCGGTTTGTTGGAGCTTACCCAGCAGTCTTCGGCGGTTCAGCGTAACGAAATGAATGGTTGTCGCCTGGTTGTAGCCAAAGATTCCGTGCTCCCTTTAGCAGTTGACCTTTCAGGCTTTGGGGTTCGGCGATGTGCTGGAGAAGAGCACCTTTTTGCAATGTATGGGAAATTTTCGCCATATAACATAAAACTTTGAATGCAGATACATTCATGCAGAGGTGCAGGTAGTCATGCTACCCATGACCAGCCGGTAACCGGTTTTCTCACAATCTTTTCTTCTTTCTTCAAAATTAAGGCACAGGCGCATCTGTGCTGTAACTGAAAAAAATAGAGTATTAACTTAACGTTTCGTTGTGTCATTACTGTTTGTGTTAGTTCTTGTATACACCTGGTACCATTATAATATTTACGAAACATTATATCTAGAATATTGTTCGCAAACTTAGGCATCGCATTCGTCCGCAATGTCACGCCAGTCTATTACTAGAAGGCATCAAAGATCCCTAACTTCAACGGAGGATGCGCAAAGACAGTGGATGATGTGGGGTATTTTTAATCATTATGATTGATTACTATTCATTAGTCAACAACTTGTAGATAAAAAAAAAACTAAAATGAGAGCAGAACATTTTCTAACCGCGCATCGCTATTCTCAACCTTAATAAATTTTAAAAAAAAAATCTTGCCTGTGTACTGGCTACCATCGCTTTCTGTTAAACTATCCTCAGGATAATTTTTAACTGATCCGTGTAAAATTGAAACTCCAATGAATTATTTTCCCAAAAATACATGACGTACATATTATTCTCCTCAGAAGAAGCCAACTAAGAATAAGTCTTGACTGTCTTCAATTTACGACCAGAGTACTACTGTGAACACGTCCTTACGATTGAAAGTGCATTTGGGTCTTTTCTGAAAAAACTTTCCTCTTTTGTTCTTCCTTCCGAAATTTTTGCAGAAGACATATATGGTGCTGGTGAGTCGACTGTTGACTTTGTCGAGTTCAGGCTTTCATAGTTGCATGATATGCACGCTTGAACTCAGAATAAAACACAGCATGGACATAAGGCTGTAGAATATATATCTACATCTCTTGTGCAATATTTGGACTAGCAGCATACTTCTTTTGCAGCAACATAGTTAGTTTTGTTACATATTTAGTCCCAGCACCACCTTTTCAGTTGAACACTCTACGACGCTACTCACATTTTTCTCTTTCTTGTGAAACGCACAGGTCCCCGAAGCTTTTGTACGAATGCGGGATCAGAAAGGATGCAAACACTGGATCACAAGTTCCCAAGCACCTACTGATACTGTTGAAGAGAACAATAAGGACTTCTTTTATGATTTCAGTGCGTTAATACCTAAATACCCGGGCAGCAGGTGGTCATTCTCAGAATGTGAGGGTGGTACTATTTGTGAGACACACATCGAATAACGGTCACCCTCTTGTTATCTTGTTGACTTATGTGAACGGACGGGTCTTGACATCAATTTCACGTTCAGGAGGAATCATCGTCGCCATCACAGCTTACGTGACAAGCTGCTCACTTTTCGCTTGCACTGCTCTTCAGCCGTCAAACATTTTGACGTCTGAAGAACAGTACAAGCAAAAGATGAAAACTCTGAAACTTTACGTCGACTACGTTCTGAAGAGGAACATTTCTCAGCCGGACATCCAAAAGCCTAGAGCTGTATGGGACGTCGACTTCGACGTTGACACCGTCCAGTTCGTCTCATCTTCAGAATACGGTTTCATAAAAGAAACCGATTAGTTATTCCTCGATCTAAGATTCACATAACAGGCTTGAAAGGCGAAAAGAGCAGAAAGAAGTTCCGCCAGCGAGTATCTGATCCTGTTGGAGTACGGATCAGGAAAGAGCTTTGGCAAAAGACGCGGCAAAAAACGCTTCCGGTTGTAGGGCCAAAGAAAACGTTTGTTTTCGCATCTGCGGAGACAAAATCCACGTATGTTTCTGTATGCTGCCCTGTGTTGATTTCAGGCAGGAGAAGCAAAGAGAAAGGAGAAAGAAGGAAGAGAAGGAAACTGCGTCGCCAGATGCAACAAAATTGCGAAAACGAATGGATATCAATAGTGAAAGAGTTTAAAAAGGCATGGGAGAACAAGAATCCAAAGAAAGACAGTGCCTTACTAAGACAATCACCTATATCACCTGTGCTCCCATTGTTTATCGAGTGGGCACCAGTTATAATTCTATTTGTCTCAATAGTGCCCGAGTGTTGCCTAGTGGATTCTCGTCTCACGAGAAACTCGAAAATTTTACTTTCCTTGGAATATGCGGCAGCTTCTCCTATCTTAGGGTTCCTAGTATCATCCTTTCAACTGCCCATTCTATGATGCTGACAGCATTTTCCTCGTGCTTTTGACGCACCTAGATTTTTTATACATTATTCAAAGCAGGAGTCCTCTTTACGAAATCCTCGATGCATTTATATGCTCCCCAAGCCCCTCGTAGCTCAAGCTGCGAAGCTCGAAGGTCAAGTGGTCATCATGGTAATTTTCCGAGCTAGATATAAATCTGGTCCATTCGGGAATAACTGGACCATTCGGAAATACTCGTTCCGTTGGGCGTGAATGGGGCATCAAAAACCCATCTATTCCTCATGACCATTGTCTTGTTCAGATTCAGGTGAAGACCAGCCTTTCCACACGTTTAATCAAACCCGGCCTGCATTCGTTCCTCCTGATTGCTGCTTGATGTTATAAGAACGATCTTACCAGCAAAACAAAAATGCCAGCCGTCAGCTTTGACTCCCACGTCATCCCATTCCAATCCGTGCATCGCATTTGCGAAAATGGGAGTGAAAAACTCTCTCTTTCCGACGATTGTGATATCACTGTAGAGTAGGAAAATTTTGGTCGTGAAGTTGCTATACAACTCACGAAGTATCCTTATGTATGGATTAGGGACGCCTTGGTTGTACAGGGCCTCCATGACCGCTTCGCTCTCAACTGTATCAAAGGCTTTCTTCAAATCGATAAAAGGGAGAGACAGCGGCATCTTGTACTCTCGCGATACATCTATGAGTTTTGAAACTGTGTGTATCTGGTTACTCGTACTGAACCCTTTTCAAAACCCTGCTTCCTCGCATGGCTGTACTTCATCTAATGTTCTTTCTATAATGTTTTAGGATTATTCATCTGAAGAGCTTGTAAATAACAGACAGTAATCAGATTGGACGATAGTTGCCGATATCTTGTGGGTCTTCCTTTTTACACAACACCACGCTCTTGAAACTCGAACTCGCTGGAACTCGTGCATCTTCAATCCGACGTATTAGCTCAAAAAATTCCAAAGACTGGCGTCTTTTGGTGTTTTTAAAACTTTTCGGTTTCCTTGTACTCGCTAGTCATGAAGATGTTCTCCAAGTCGATCGCCGATGTTGCCCATGACGGTGTCTTCCAAGAAGCCGACAAGCGAAGCGAAGAGCACACAGTCGATGATGGTTCTGAGAGTTCGCTTTTTCTTATGAACTTCGCAGCTTTTTTCTGGAGAGCTTCTGGAACTGCTTGAATTGAGTTCCCATGGATGACCTTAGTTGTCATGATGAACTTGGAAGGCCTCTTCTCCTGCTCATTCTATTGTGAATTGTAAGTCTCGGTATTCAGCAGACTTCTGGTTCGGGACGTGAATTGTTCAAAAGAGCTTATTTTCTTTGTCATACCTGCTTAGACATGGACACCAACTCCTCTACTGTCCCATGTGCCTGAAAACAGTTGTTTTCCAGTTTCATAAACGGCTTTCAGCGGGTGTCGTCGTCTTGTCCCCGTCACTCCGGTGGTCACTCGTACTTAATCTGAAACTTAATATTTAATCTTTAACGTCTGCTTCCGATGAAAGCGTAAGTAAGTATGTTGAAATATTCATCTCAGTCCTTTTCCATCCGCTAGCATAGATAACTTCTCCAAATTTGAGATTATAGGCAAGACACAGTCAGTTCAAATAATTCCCGATAAATCGGCCGCTTTGAGTTAAGTCCTCAAAATTTATATTCGTAATTTTGTGTCTTTATTTCTCTGAGTAATATCTATCTCTGATGATTATTGATATTATTGATCTCTTCCTCTCTTCTTTCAGGACCTTACGGCCACTGCTTTCAATGGGTTTATATTTCAACATTATCATAATTCTTTGTCTTCTTTTTTTCGCCATCGCTGTTTCGATGAAGTCAAAGCACCGTGTCAGTTTTACCAAATAGGTTTTTTTTATAAAATGTAAAATCTATATAGTGATGCAGTCAAACAATACTAATAGGAATTAATCTTGAAATAATACAAAAAACCCGTTAAAATCTACAAATCTTTGTAAAACTCATGTATACACGAGAGAACCAAACAAATAGTTTCTAAAACTAAAGGTGCAAAGATCATAAGAAAAAAAGATTTATGTACTGCGAATTTAATAAAGCAACTTATCAGGCTTTACAACTGTCCTGAGATTTTTCTGTTCAAGTGAATGATGTGAAAGCTGAAGTTTGCAGACAACTTTCTACAAATTCCGAGAGAAACCTAACGTAATTAGATTCAAGGAAATTGCAGTTGTGACAACATCGACACAATGCAACGAGCTTGCCAGGTGACGTTTCGTTTTACTTTCCTTATAGGATCTCTGAATCACTTCTGGAAACCTGATTTGATGGTTATGTCTAATTCTGCACTCCTTCTGTGTACAAAATCCCATCTTCTTATCAAATTCTGTCTACTGCTAGAGAATCCAACATCTAAAATCCCGCCGAACTGTGGCTTCTAATAATCGATTTTAAACTAGTCAACTGAGGAGAGACTAATTATCAAAAAAGAACCAAAGATGAGACAAAGAGGAAATCCAGACTATGATGCAAAATGTCGCAAGTTGTAATCTCTCGCAGACTAGTAAGTGTAAAACAGCTAGAACTCAGTCCTGGATCGTGTGCGGTATCAGGTGAGTCGTGCAAATGTTTAAGGTTGATGCGATGAATACGGCAGTGCGTCGAAGAGGGGCAGCTTTGTGCTTTAATCTAGTGGTACTTGATCGTTAAAATGGCTAAGGCATATTCCAGATCTGTGGCTACAGCGCTTTCAAACCATAATGTCTTCTCTGCCTTGTCTTTTTGGCGTGAGAACGTTAAAATTTGTCGGAAACGATCATTAAAAGCTATGCCTCATGACTGCGTATCATTTGCCGCATACGTCTGTAGGTCGTATGAATTTAATGACGTTAAATATCCCCGGGTTTCATTTAGAGCGCTAATTATGGACGAATTTTCCACGAAATTGATTGCTTTTGCAATGATGATTTGCTTACATGTGACCGAGGTTCACAAGACCGGATTCGGAGGATCTTCAACGATCGTAACTGTCGACTTGTAAGTTTCTTTCCGCTTAAATAATCTGACGTTTTGTCGACATGAAGAAATTATGTGGAGTGTGGAAATACTTCTGAGATATTGAAAGGGACTACATATAATTTGGTCAAGACCGCGAAGTAATGATCATGTCGATCCTGGAGAGATCCTAGAGGACTCTGGATCTACAAATTCGCAAAACAGTTAAAAAATCTCTGGGAACCGAAACACTTCGAAATATACCTCGAAATTTATGAAATTTTCGATTCCGATTGATGAGTGGTGGCTACAATTTCTTCCGGAATGCTCAAAATTACAGTTCTTGAGCAGAAAAATGCGTGGAAAAGTACACCTTACTCAAACCTTCTGGATTTGTGATAACACACTAGTGTGAGTAAGAATATGAGCAAAAGATATCTTTAAGCTTACGATAAATTTTAAAAATGCGAGCTATCACTCATTCTTTATTCTTGTGACAAATGGTCAACAAAATGATAGCATGGTGTATTAATGTGACAAGTTTTCGTTTGCCTCCCACCGGATACCACATAAATGTCTGGGTGTCATGTAAGCAGAGAATAATGTTGGGAAAATGGGAAACGGGAAAAATGCGCAGTTTCAAACCATCGATCGTGCAGTCACAGCCGCAGCTCTGACCGATTGCGCCACGCCCGTCTTTTCGTATCTGGGTGTTGTCGACAAATCGCGAGTAGTGGTATTGGGCTTAGCTCCCAAGCCAAGGCAGTGAGAATTTGAAATGGCATGGTGCTCAGCGCGTTTCTTTTCATGACCGGTGGACCGTGGGTCGAAATATAATGACGTTCTACTTGAACGAAGCCTAGATGTTGTCTGCGCCGGTTGTCGGAATACGTAGTTGCAGGAACACAAAAAACACACAGTATGTGATGGTTTTCACATGGGTTGTGCTGACCGTATTCATGGTTGCTTCGCACTGATAACCTCGTATTCATACACCTCCTGTGGTTAAGATTTGAAGAAATTCTACAATAATCTAGCGTTGAATCAATCTAATCATCTAGGAAATTCTACGAAATAGGAAAAAAAGAACAATTTATTCAGGACATTCCTTCAACTCGAACAGAAGGCGAGATTTGCTTCTGATTGTTTGAAAGAATGCTCCACTTAAACTCCAATTTTTATTCTACAAAGATTTTTCACACTCTCACGACAACATATTCCCATATTGATGTTTACAAAAGTACACTTTACAGGAATGCATCAAAGCCTTGCGACGTCCTGGATACGTTTGACTTGTTCGACTTCCCTCTTTTCGAGGGCGCAAAAAGAGAGTACAAAGTTGATCGATGTACATTTAAAAGGCTCGGTAAGTGCTCTGCGTCACAATTCCACTACCTTAGTCTGCCGCTACTCTCCTTTCCTATGTTTGACGCGTTTTCTTATCTCCACTTTGACCTAACGGTACGGCGACCAGCGATCAAACGGGTATTGGTATTACACGTTTAAAAGCTTTGTTGCAAACTGTTTCTTTGTGAATCCTTTCAATCCACATAATTTTGAGAATGACAGATCAATTTTTATGAAGGACCACATTGAACACACATCGGTAGTGTCAAGGGTACAATTTGTCGAGGATCTTCTCGTTAAGAGGCGGCAATGGGAATTCTTCCATTCACATGGTTACATAGAGTTAAGGGCATCATCCCACGAATCTGAAGTGATATGGATTTCCGGTGGACTATTCTCGATCGTAGATTACTGAGAGGAGGGTGATTCCGTTCATCTCTTCCTAATTGCCACAGAAAATAAAAATAAATAAAAATAAAAAATATGAAATAAATAAATAAAATGGCCCGGACGACACGGCTTCGAGCGTTCCGGCGCATTTTTTCCCACAAGGAGTTCGATTGAAGCGCGTCAGCCTAGTGCACGCGCGCATCTTCCGGACCGTTTCTTACGGCAATTAGGAAGAACATTGGACGGAATCACACCCTTCTCCATAATCTGCTATCCCGTATACGAATACTCCACCTGAAATCAGCACCAACTCGTGGTATGCTGCCTTTAAAGAGGAACCTCTATCTGGAGTTCTAAGGCTTCTGCCAATACAGAACTTGTACGACTCGCTAACATTCAAATTCACGCAATGCTGATAGTTGTATCAGTGAGCGTCAGTGGCCTCATATGGCTTTTCTCCCAACCACAAATGTTCTCAGGGTATTTTAACACGTTAACTCATTAATTAAGCAGGAGTACAATATAGTATATGAGTATAAACAAAATAAGTGCGTAGCAAAATCCCTTCACCTAAATTGATCTCACTCACTAAAAAATCTTACTCAATCGATAGGTTTCCTCGTGAAGCTTATTTGCTCGGAGCCAAATTGGAGCCCATGAACATCTACCATTCAAACGGATATGGACACCTTTTTACAGATGGTCTGCCTTTCCATACCATTGCAGCACCAGGAGAACTTTTAACAGCAGGGGCTTTACTGAATGGAGTTGAAAGAAAGCATTTCCTACGACTCAAAGGATTTTTGGAGGTACTTTTAATCCAAGTCAATTGCAAGCAATCCTTACCAAGACTATGTATGATTTTTAAGAACTACCAACACAAAACATATGCTCTTTCGCATTCCATCAGCGAAGCTAACAGACAGTTCTCACCGCGGCTTGTATTCAGCAATGAACTGTGAGTAGAACAGAACGGTTTCAAAAATTTTTTACTTCCATATTTCTCATAAATTGACACAATCCTAACAGTTACAAAATTAGTAACAGAGTTACGAGAAAGGTTAGGACATTTCTTTACATACATGTACAGGACATTTCTTTTCGTTTATTAGTGACAAACAAAGAAAAGAGATTTGAGAAAAGTAAAATTTGTTCGTACATTCGTACAGTCACGAAATCAAATATCTTTACTTATTCTTTCACCTTGCCAATGACGTCGGTCTCTTTTTGAGAAGTACTAGTGAGGAAGAGAAGGTATTCGAGCAAATAAACACACCGAGGGAGAGAGAAACACTACGAAAAAAAACTTAGGAAAACATTTTATGGAGAACGCGAATGCGAAGGAATAAAATCCAGGACTTCCAAATAACTGAGATTTGTCTTAGCGTACCTCGCACATTCTGCAAACATCGAAAACGACTTCAGAAAGAACTGAGTAGGAAGAGGAAGGCAACATTCGCGTGCAGGAAAGCTGATGGACAAAGAGCTTTACATGCTCCACGCTACAGCTCTTCTGCTTTGCAGCGGAGAAGTGGAAAGACACTACTGTCAAGTCCAAGAAGTTACTTACCAACCACAGAACTCTTGAGATATGTCCACTTCACCTAAACTTCTTCGCGGTTGAAGTCAAAACATAGATGGGTCGCTACGTCGCGAAGGGGATGGACCATCAGATGGACTAAAAGAACGTTGGAGTGGATCCCTAGAGAAGTGAGAGTTCTTTGCGAGAACGTCAGAGAGATGGGCTGATGTAATCGTAACGCGGTTCGACCAGCTGAGATTTCACTTGGGTGCGGCTCGAGGACCTTGTAAGCATCACTGGAACCTTCGAACTTCTTTTCTAACGACTGTGTATGATGTTGAACCTCGCGTTATTGAGGGACACCACACAGGTGTATTGAGATATACTGTATTTGCGTGAGAAATCTTTAGCGGACTGCAGATGACCTACATATGAAAAATTTCGCAGTTAGGAGGCATTTCACACAGTAGATGAATGCGGCTGGGGCGGGTGTGGCGCAGTCGGTTAAAGGTGGTAGGTGAAATTGGTAGGTGAAAGCCCCAACAGCTGGTAAGTGAAATTTCAAGTTAAAACCTTGAGTAAATGCTATAAAAATGGAGAGATGAAGCAGCTATTTGTGTACAAGCCATGCTTCAAATAAACACTTTGTTTCGTTATTCAACGCATTTTTGAGGTACTGATTGTATAATGTGTTGAAAGGAGCGAGGTGAAATGATGGCAAAGGAAGTTTTTAAGGGATTGGATGTTTGATAAAAACGAGGACTACCGGCCATTGGACGAAGGAGAGAAGTATTCAATTCCGATGAGATTGTTTGATCTTATTACTCATGAAAATATTATAAATAACTCATCTCCTGAAGGAATCATAAATGGCACGGCTTTTATTAGCCAAGTAAGTTCAGTATCCTATTGTATATAAAGCACAAATTTTTGCCCCTGTCTGCCTATTTGCCCGCCCGACTAGAATTCTCACGGACCACCAAATATGAAGTTTCATCAAAGTTCCGTAAATGTACCAATGCAAAGGATAGGGCTTACGCTTGGCCAAACTTGGGTCTTCCCAAGCATGTACACTGAACATGATTAATGAAGTGTATCGATCTCTCTTCAACTATTATGTTCTTTTCTACTGTCGTTTGGGTTGCAGCGTCAACGCTTAATCTCCAATCATTCCAAATTAGGCGAACTTGTGGGTATAATCATAGCAGACATCGTACAAATTTGTGGAAACATACAGAACCTGTTTAACTGGTCCACCGCCACTTTAGCAGTGGACCAGTTAAAATACTCAGCATTGGGGTACTCTTGATCTGCTAAAGTGGCAGTGGACCAGTTAAAATACTCAGCATTGGGGTACTCTTGATCTGCTAAAGTGGCAGTGGACCAGTTAAAATACTCAGCATTGGGGTACTCTTGATCATTCGGTGTCGGTGAGAATTTGCATCATATAGGTCGTCGGGTAGACCATAGTGCACTTCATGTAAAAACAGATAAAACAAGAACAACGAGTGAAAATTCCATCAAACTCTCCCAAAGCTCATTACACCAATATCGCGAAAACGCTCCTCTCTCTGTAGGTACTACTGTTGGAAGGACCCAAAACTATGGCTCGCAGATCTCTAGACTTTTCGACAAATCATCTGTATCACCTGTGCTCCTGTGTTCACCGATTTGCTCGAGAGGGCACCAGTAATACTTCTTTTTGTCCCGATCGTGCGCAAATGTTGCCCAATTGCATCTATTCTTGTGAGGGACTCAAAGAGCGTCGTACTTTTCTTCGAAAACTTCGTAAAGAGGTCTGACCATCGGGTCGGCGGTCTTCCTGTGGTGTGTTTGACGTCGCGTGGTATCCAGTTGCTTACGGCTCTGGTCAAACGATTGCCGTTGAAACGCATCATGTGCCCGGCCCACCTAATTTTGCTTTCCTTGACATAAGCGGCTGCGTCTCTATCTTTGGTCGGTGACGTACGAGTGAACTTCGAATCCCTTCTTTCACTTGCATAAAGTAGGTTACTCCTAGCGTCACCCTTTCAATTCCGCCTTCTATGATCGCACTTTCCTCCTACTTGCGAAACGCCCACGTTTCTGAAGCGTAGGTCAAAGCAGGAAGAGCGGTAGTGTTGAAGAGGTGAGCACAGACCCGGGTGTTCCTAGTCTTCTTCACTACATCCTTGATGCTCTTGAATACTCCCCATGCCGCTCCTGTTTCCTTCTGCCCAGCCCGGAGGTCAGGTTGTTCATCATGTTGATTTCCCGACCTAGATATACATAGCTGGAACATTCGGATATGTTCGTTTGGTTGAGCGTGAATGGGGCATTCGAGACCCATCCCTTTCTCATAAACATCGTCTTTTCTAGGTTCAGCTGAAGACTGATATTTTTACACGTTTCATGAAATTCGGCCAGCATCCGTTCCTCCTGATTGATGTTTGATGTTATAAGAACGATGTCATCAGCGGAACGAAGATGGTGTAAACGCCGATCGTCAACTTTCACTTTTCAATGTTATTCCATTCCAATCCTCGCATCGCGTTTTCGAGAATGGCACTGAATATTTTGAGTGAAATTGTGTCACCTTGACGAACCCCTCCTTTCACGTCGACTATGACATCATTGTTGAATGCGGAAATTTTGGTCGTGAAGTTGCTATACAACTCACGAAGTATTCTTATGTATGGATTAAGGACGCCTTGGTGGTCCAAGGCCTCCATGACTGCTTCGCTCTCAACAGCATCAAAGGCTTTCCTCAAAAGGGAAACACAGCGACATCTTGTACTCTCGCGATACTTATATGAGTTTTGAAACCGTATGTATGTGGTCAATCGCACTGAATCCTTTTCGAAACCCTGCCTGCTCAGATGATTGCTCTTCATCTCTACTCTTCTTTCTATCCTGTTTAGGATTATTCCTCTGAAGTGCTTGTACATAACAGACAGTAATCAAATTGATGATAGTTGCCGATGTCTTGTGGGTCTCCTCTCTCATACAATAGCACAGTCTTGCTGGTTTTCCATTGCTTAGAAGCCTTGGGTTTTGACAGATAACGAGTGAAGAGCTTCGCCAGTGTGTTGATGAGGACTGGCGGTAGGTACTTCGGGTGTTCAGGCTTGATTCTGCCGAGACCGGGTGAAGTATGATTCTTCACCGACATGATGGCATGTCGGACTTTGGAAGGGAGGACCTTTGGAATGACATGTCCATCTTCCCTCAGGTGGTGAGGACGCTAGTGGACGTGGCTGTCGAAAACATCTGAGTAGAAGTCGTGAATGACCTTTCTCATCTCCCTTCTCGATGCTGTAGTTGTTCCATCTGGGGACCGGTCATTGTTCTTTTACGATTGGCGAATTTCCGACGGGCGTAGCGAATGTTTTCTCCCACCTCTGCAACTTCAGCCAACACTTCTGCTCTTCTGTCTTTGAGGTCTTCCTTTATCGCCTCTCTGCAAAGCCCTGTTAGCTCGGACGTGAGTTCTTGGTTGCCTGCAGCTCGTGCAGCTCCACGCTGACGTGGAGCTCTGCCAGCCCTAGAGTTTTCGGAGATAGGCGTCTCTTGGTGGTTTCGAAACTCTTCGCTTTCCTCGTACAGTCGTGAAGATGTTCTACAAGCCGTTCATATTCTCAGTCGATGTTGTCCATGACGGTACCTTCCCAAAAGTCGACAAGCGAAGCGAACAGCTCCCAGCCGTTGATAGTTCAGAGAGTTCGCCTAGTTAACTTTGTCGGCTTTCGGTTCGGCTTTTCTCCTCTCCGTGTGAAAGAAAATCTTCCTCGAAGAAGGCGACGGTCCGATCCCCGTACAAAACTTTGGTACAACAGCGACATCCGTCAGGCAAAACCTACTACTGACAATGATGTGGTCGATTTCATTACGACACACCCCATCGGGAGTTCCACGTCCAGCGTAGAGGAGGGCTTCTGGAACTGCTAGTTCCCATGGATGGTCTTAGCTGCCATGATGAACTCGGAAGGCCTCTCTCCCTGCTCATTCCATTGTATGGCCGTGGGTCCCGATGTGAAGTTCCTCAGGCGTTCTTCTTGGGCCAATAAAAAATTTTGGCGTTAAAATCGCTAATTATGACCTTGTAGAAGGCATGATCTTCTCTGTAGAACTTCTCAAGGTCCATATAGAAAGCTTCGACTTCTTCTTTTTCTTCTTTTTCTTCGTAGTTTGATGTTGGAGCGTAAACGACGAAGATTGTCAAAGCTGGTGTTGAACCACATCTTTTCACCCTTAAACCTCCGATTCGGGTTGTAAGTTGTTCGAAAGAGTCGATGTTTACTGTCATACTCGTGTTTACGAGGACACCAACTCCACCAACTCCTTTACTGTCGCATTTTCTTAAGAACAGTTCTCCAGTGTCATACACGGCGTTCAGAGAATGGCGTCGCCACGTTTCGGTCAGTCCGATGACGTCGTACTCAAACTTTCTGGATTGCATCATCAGATCTTCAATGGCCGCATCCGATGCAAGCGTCCAAGCGTTATAAGCACACATCGGTTATCCTAGTCCTTTTCCGTTTCGGTTGCCTACATGATTCCAGCCTACATGACCGTACCAGGCTTTCCTCCGTAATGGGGAGACTCTTTCCTATTACTGTGTTTTGCGTAAAAATTTGAAACCCATGGGCAAGTTGCAAGCCTCTAGTTCCTAGTTGGGAGAACGTTGCGCTCTCTTGAAGTGGACAGGTAGAGGTTATATGTTAGAGGCGACTCCAAACCGCCTCCCTTGCGCCTCCCAGTCACTTGATTGGAAACTTTTGGCTGGACCGACGTGCAGGATACAAAAATGTCATGAGTCACTCCTGGCTCTGCCATCGTCTCCTCTCTGGGAAAGCACCAGGCCGCTTTTGGTCCGCGATTAGCCCCTATTCGCCACCCCGGGACGAGCCACGTAGCCTCGCGACTAACCGGCTGTGTTCGCTCTATTAAGGGAGATCCGTGGTTGGAAATAGTACGTTCAAGAATGAGGAGAAAAGGGAGGGGCGCTCAGTTGTGATCAATGTATATATGTATTGCTATATGTGTATTGTATATATATATATATATATATATATATATATATATATATTGCTCGTATGTGTTTACAACTTTAATTGGTACTAGCTGCACAGTTCAACCTCACGCCAACATTTTCCAAAGTAAACTACTAAGGTAAGTTCAAGGATTCCGGCTCTATTGTTCTTGGATTGACGATGTGATCTCTTATGGGATCGCAACTCGTTACGGTTGAGATAGCGGGTTCAATGTCGATGGTGTTTGTCAGGGTTGGAGTGTTATTCGTAAAGGGGAGTGTTAACGTTAGTTAGTGTTAATCTTGACATTTACTCCACGCAGGTTGACGGCTATGTGTGAACAGTGTTACAAAAGCTTTTTTGAATACAAATTGATGTACCGTCAAAATCACTCCATACGACGGTGTTTAGGATTTTAATGATGATTTCCAGGCTCTTTATAATTTGGAGTTCATACTCCGTGAACCTTGTACAGAGAAAAGCTTCCTTTTTAAAAGTGAGCTCTTTTCCTACTTTTTTGCTTCATCTCTCACAAGCGGCTGTCGTTAGCCTCGAAAGATCGTATACATACAAAATTAAAGTTCGTCATTGTACAGATTATGATCTCTTTGTGTTCCCAAATATGAAAGAAAGGTATAGTCGAGGACGGAAGAACTTTGAACAACCATTTGACGATGAAAGGCTTTGTATGCCAGCACCGTTCGGCGAAATTATCTCAGAGGCAGAATTCACATCCAGTAAGAAGAGATCCTTTTTTTAAAAGTATTTTAATTAATTAATTTAATTGTATTAAATACTTTTTTATTATGGAAGCTGATTCATTCTTCTGTGCAAAACATGTATCAAAACTTAAGATTAGAAATCATGGGCTTCAAGCAATCAAATCTTGAGTAGTCTAACTGGCACTTCAGTAGTCTAACTGCATCTTCAGTACGTGCTGCTGCTGTTATCTTCCAAAAGGTCTTCTTTCACGTTTCTCTGAATGTTTTCACAAGCTAACAGCTCTTATAGACATCAAATTCCTGCGACTTCATATCGGGGTATCTGCTCCACAATTCAAGGATACAAACGTCTCCTGTTCAGCTTCGACAAGATGACTTTAAAACTTTCCTTTGTGAACTTTTCCTGCTGCGAGAAGAAAAATCTCATTTGAAGGAACCAAAATCTTGACACCATGTAGAGCTTTGGAGTAACACCGACATCGTTTACCAAAGAATTTTATTAGGATGTCTTGAGTTTCATTGCTATTTATCATATTTATCATACAACAAAGGCTGGTGTGGCGGAGTCGGTTAGAGGTCCGTTGTAGCCACACGGTCGAAGGTTCGAAACCGCCCTAGTGCAAACCAAATAAGAATTTTCAAGGGCGGGTGTAGTATGGCGATTAGAGGTTCCGCATCCTGCACGATTGATCAGAGATTCGAATCCGCTCACCAAGCCTTTTATCACTTCGGGTCAATAAATTGGTGCCAGACTCGTCTGAGAGGATAAAAACACTGGCTTTATCATCGGTTGTCCCCCGCAAGTCATTGTATAGGCAAACACGCGTTCCAAAACCTCAACGATAACAAATTCCAGTAAAACACGCTAGCGCATCCCAAATGGATTGATACGCCAGTGACTTTTTTACCTTTAATCTCATAACACTCTATGGTTGGAAAGAATAGCTTTCGAAATCGTGAATTTCTATGTGATGTGTCCGTCAATATCAAAGACGGCACAAATTCCTCATTTTTCCTATTCATTTCGTTATCCAACGCACTACGAAAGTTCTTCTGGAGTATATACTAGTGCTGAAATCACCATGAATCTTTTTGTGCAAACCTCTTTAAAGAAGATTCTCAAGCTAATATTGCTTATAACATCAGATCTTCGATAACCCCCACTCACGTCCTCATATCCACTTGTGTGTAGCTGTGCCGAGCCAGGGGTTATAAGGCTAACGCACGCAAACATACCCATCACCCATGTATAATACAAACATCTATACACTGATGTTAGAAGTATGAGTTGAGTTTCCTCTTCGTATGTGTTTTGTTGTGGTTACCATACTTAAAAATTATTTCTTCTCCTGCATACTCAGACCTATTCTCATATTTTGTCATACATAAAGGTCGTACTAGATTATCAAAGCAGATGAACAAATAGAAAAATTCAGCTGACAACGGACTCAGTTCTTCAATTTAACTAAATTAAGGGCGCACTCGAGATGAGGGTCCAATTACACGAAGAATTCTCGATATGTTCGAACACATAAAAGCAGTCTACGACAAAGTACGGTAGGTTTTTTCCACTTAGGTGAACGAAAATTTGAAATAAAGCACTAGGGTGTCTGCTGCTTAGAAGGAAAACGCCTTGCCATAATTGCTTGAGAATATCACCCAAGTTCCTAAAGAAGAAGAAATCTGTCCTAGATCAGGGGTGGAGAGGGCATTGATGGAATTTGTGAAATCACCAGATTTAGGAGTTATGCTCTGACTTGGAGACGAGTTTTAGAATCCAGTGGAACAGTGGACCCGCTAAAGCCTAGCCGATCGAAATTTCCTGAAAGGCCCCTTATAATGCATCGCCTTTGTGTGCATCCTACTTCATGCTCTGCTCTGCTTCCTTCATCAGCATAAACATTGGTCTTACTTGAATAGGCTCCTGGTAGAAGCTTATTTCTATGCGTTCGCTCCAGGCGCGACGCGTATGCAGAGTTGGCACCTTATAAGGTCAGCGAACCCCCCCCCCCCCCCATAGTAGTTCCAAGCGACTTCGTAACAAACTAAATGAGACGTTGTGAATGGTTACATGGTCGTGACAGCTATATGCGTAGCGTTTCATCCTTATGTACAGGTCAGTATATCTATTCCTTTGTTTTTCTTTTATTCCCTACCCTCATGATATTCGTCCCCTCTAATTCCCTCAGATTATTTCTTTAGAATGGGTGTAGTGTAGCGGTTAGAGGTTCCGCTTCCTCCATAAAAAAGGTTACATGAAGACTTTCATTCCGTGGTGATAAATTGGTACCGACTTGTCTGGGAGGATAAAAAACTGACTTGATCGGCTGCCACAAGTCATTGTATAGGCCGATACACGTTCGTAAAACCTCAAACGATTCTGAATTGAAGTGAACGCATCCCAAGCGGATTGTTCCTTTGTTATTTCTTTAGAAACATGAAACATACATATACACAGCTGGTCAAGTAGTTGGTAACAGTCTACGTGATCCCACTTAGGATTCATAACTTTGTCGGTATGATAGCGACGTTCATATTCTGTGTTCATCCTTTGTCAATTTTTGAGTAAAAGGACCAGGGAAAGTTTTTTTTCAAGTAATATTTTCAAATTGCAACAGTACCGAAGGAATATAGTTGTAGAATCAAGTTTGAATACTTCTTAAATGTGGTGGTAATATTCTTGATGAAAGATGAAGAAATCTTCCATCAATTCTCATATTTTTGATTGAAATGTGAAAAAAGCGTTGTTAGACAAAAGACTTCAATTCATTTCAATTCTGCGGAACAAATTTGAAAGAGCGCTTTTTTTAAATTTTTTTAGCACCACATATCTGAAGTCGTTTATTATTGAAAATAGCGCAATAAAACTTTAGCTTCTTTGTTTTTCTACTCTCTGCGTTATTTTTCCATTCCCTTGTTGTTCTTCCCTTATATTCTACATTATCTTATTGAATTGGTTTGTTTTAGACGTGGGTAAAAACAAAAAGTTACTCCAATGGTGCGCGGATTTCAGGTGGAGTATCCGTATACGAGGTCGTAGATTATGAAGACGGGGGTAGTTCCGCTCATCCCTCCCTCCATCACTGCAAACAGCCGCCTCCAGAATGCCGTTTTGTACGACGCCATTCATTGCAACGCTCCACCCCTTGCGTTGCCTCCGCCCTGCGATTCGTCGAAAATCAGTTCGGACTGCCCCGATAGGCAGTAACGAACGACACGCGTGCAAGGGTGGCGCGCTGCAATAGAAGGCATCGTACAAAACAGCATTCAGGGACCGGATGCTTCCAGTGATTCAGGGGGAGATGAGCGGAACCACCCCGTCTTCATAATCTACGACCCCGTGTACGGATACTCCACCTGAAATTAGTACCACCCCAGATTCGTGGTATGCTGCCTTTAACAAAACCGTTCTCTCGGATGTTGGGAAGAAAGAATTTGTTGTCCGTATAATTATAACGTTTATCCAAGTGTGATTGCTAGGATTAGTAAACGTTTCGAAAAGTAGGTATTCATCACGAACAATCCTAGAATTCACCAACCAAGAAAAACTGGTGAAAGAACTAATATCGAGAAGCAATCCACACCCATCTGGTCGATGTTCAAAAAATATCTCGCAAAATTCTCAAAGAATTCTGTGTCGATGACCACCTAACGTCCTG